>NC_090933.1:83974421-84304421 GCF_040938575.1 Ambystoma mexicanum
TAGCAGAACCAGTAAAGAAGGGAGACTGTGTGCATGTTTGCACAAAATACACTGAATATCATGATGAAATACCCCATGTCAAGAAAAGCGCCCTTGGAGGGGAGCTAATTCTCTTTATTGATGGGTCATCGTCAATAGACCAGAGCACTGGCGTATGACCCAGTGGTAATGGCAGGGGACAATTACGAGATTTCCAGACCATTTCTCAACACAATCGGCAGAATTGGTAGCGCTAAATTTAGCCCTCGAAGTGCATGAAGACGAGGCAGTAACGGTGTACACTGACACCTGTAAGGAACTCATTGTGATAACAGTAAAGACAGACACAAGTGATCACAGTTCAAGGGTGTTTATTGAACTATAAATGCAGGGTGGAAAAAAACCTAAACTAAATCTAAATCTAAGATGGGATCAAGCGTCGACCATCAAATGAAATATAAGACAATCCTAGTGGCATTGTGTCAAAATAAAAGGGCCTATACTAAGAAAAAACCTATTGCCAATTCCTTACAACATACTACAGAAAAAGTGTGGGATAGGGTATCCAAATAAAAGAAGAAAGTGTTCACAAATAATAAGTCAGGATGTGATTGCCTCGAGATCTCTCTTCCCCACGTTTTTAGCACGGGATAAGGTGGGACCTTGGAGCACATCACACGCTCAAGCCTTTCCAGTCCCCTCTTCTGGGCGCTCACCCTTCATAACACTTTGGGTGATGGCTTCGTCCCTGGGTCCCCCTCTTCTGGGCGCTGACCCTTCAGAACACTTGGGTGATGGCTTCACCCCTGGGACCCCCTCTTCTGGGTACTGCCCATTGAGAATGTATTCAAATTAACAAGACAGTTATTTTTTTAGCGAACTTTGGGTGGTAACTTTCCACCCTTCGGTCTCCCCTGGCCGGGCTCGGACCCCAGAAGACAAGGGGGACACTTCCTTTTCACTTGTCTTGCAATGATCACTCTTTCAAAAATCTAAATGTCTTTTTAACCAGGTTTTCAGCTTTTGCCCTTTTTTGTAGGCTTCCCTCTGCCGGGTTCATTCTCGCTGACTTTTGGTTGTCGGCTTCCCTCTGCTGGGTTTACTGTCGTTGACTTTTACCAACAATTCCTCCTGGGACTTTTATACTCTGTCCCTTTTCATTCGCATCCCTCGCCTGTATTCACTCTTGCTAGTTCCCACGATACACAGTTCATGTGCTAATTTTTAACATGTGG
Source organism: Ambystoma mexicanum (assembly GCF_040938575.1). Taxonomy (NCBI): domain Eukaryota; kingdom Metazoa; phylum Chordata; class Amphibia; order Caudata; family Ambystomatidae; genus Ambystoma; species Ambystoma mexicanum. The sequence continues at coordinate 83,975,636 of NC_090933.1, forward strand.
GAGTCACTTCCCTTAGCTTTACAGTTCTCTGTTGGTCAAAGATTTTGACGGTACAGAGGATTTTACAAGACCCCTGTATGACCACTTTGACCATTCTTCACCTCTCCCCAAGGCCTTCTGGTTACGGTAGTCTTTTTACCATTGGGTAATCGCCCAGAGTTTCCTGTGTAAACACCCACGTGGTGCCGTACTCTTCTGTATCTGGTTTTCCCCCTCTTTCTCAATAGTATCCTTTTGCTTTTCAAAGTTCAATTTATCCTTTGGCTACTTTTCATTCAACACAGTTTGGTTTCTTATCGACACTCCCCTCGCCTCACCGGCTGTGATGAACTGCTTGGCTGTCTGATATCTTGGAGTCAAGGTTTGTACCACTGAGACCAACGTCTCTCCCCGGCTTGGTAATCAACAGAGGAGGGTCTCGTGTACCAGGCACATCTGTTGCAATACACATTGGCCATTGTTTGCAGACTTATCATTCCCTCTGCAGAAGTTCCACAGGCATTGGTCGGAAAGGGCAAGGCTGACTCTCTCCTTGTCTCCCTCTCGGTCGGCGCCGTCCTTCTCCTCCTCTGGAACTGCTGTGTTGAGTTAGCTCTTACGTCGTGCAGTCTGCCTTGCTCATCCTGTGCTCTTGTGCTCACCCTTTTATCCCTGTGGGGAAAGGAAAGGGCCATCAGGTATGTGTAATTTTGGTCAATTGCCTGACTTTGCTTGACCCTTAGGTTGGTACATGTCAAATAAACAGTTTTAAAATTAGTCTGTTGTCTTTCGTGTTGTGCGAAGGTGTTCGTGTTTGAAAGGGGAGGAGTTAGAGTGTTTGAACATCCTATAGGACAGAAAGGGGAAGAGATGTTATATTAAATTATAGTGTTTGTACCAGGGGGTTTAATAAACATAGAAGGGTGAGACTGATAGGATTTGTGAGACAGACGGGAATGACCAGGTTTACTATCTTGAAATAAACAAGGGGGATTGTGGGAACGGTAGCGTTTTGTCCTAGTAGACTGAGTGTTTGGAAAAGAATAACCAGAAGGACGTGGAGACGAAGGATGGTGAGTATTTGATTGGAAAGCATGAAAACATGATTCTGGGTTTTAAGTGCAACAGGGTTTGGATTCCTAGGGTAGCTATCAGATACAGAGGGCTCGTGGGATTGAAATAAGGGAGATCTTTTGCATGAAAGGGAGGTTGAGTTGGTGCAACCTATAAAAGCTTAAGGAAGCTCGTCTTCCTCGTCTTTTTCTACGGCATAATACTGCGTCTCACCTTGGATATTTCCCCAAGCATAACCCCGGGCTCCCTTACCCAGGTGACCCTCCCTCGCTTTTCCATCCCCAGAGTTGGGATCTGGGAGCGCCAGGCCATCCTTAGCCACCTGAATAAGGGACTACTGAGGTCTACCTGGGAGAATACCCTCCGGTTTCTCACACTCTGCCTCTGCTGACATCAACAGTACATGCAGGATTGTCACGTTGGAAATAGAGGGGCTTCCTGTGAGCAGACGGCATACCAATGCAGCATGCGCCATTATTAGACAAACGTATAGACGCACTTCAACTCCCATTTGCCATCGCTGTGGTGAAGTGCACAGCGCACACTAGAGGTGCAGATTTGATTTTTCGCAGCAACAATGCCGCTTATCTACAAGCAAAAAAGCAGTATATTTTCCTTAAATATCTGACATTGCGACTGCACCAAACAAGTATGCATGTGCACTCAACATGGTGATGAAGGAGAGCTTTAATATGTTGCCTATTGCAAAAATTACTGAATTACAGAGAAGGGCTCGCAAGAAGATTAGGATCTATGGAAAAGAAGGGGGTGCACATTGTCCCCCACAGATGTAATATTGCAGCAGGACAGCACCCGGAAACCACTTATGCCTCTAGGGCTGCTTACAATAGCACTAGACCAGCTGCACTACCCAGCACACACATCAAGAGAGTGTCTTGTAGTACTGGTTTCAGAGGACTGGTTTGTGCCTAATTTGGCAGAACACATTGCTAACATTGTGATACATTGTTTAACATGCCAGAAATGTATGGCGGGCATACTCTGCAGACAGTGAGAGGAGCAAAACCCTGTCCTACTGGACCATTTCAACGTACATTTACATTCTGCAGGGAACAAAATACCTGGGTGCTGGGAGATATCCCAGCTACAGATATACAGACAGGTATTTACCTAACAAGGCCTGGTCGAAGGGATGATGGGGTGTAAAGCACAAGCACTCCTAACAGTACCAGAAGAAGTTGTGCAAAATGCAAATGATATATGTCTTAAAGAATGGAGTGAATATTCAACATTTCTCACATGGGTAGAGGATGAAGCTGGCCCCCTAACGATAAAACCTGTAAAGAGTGCCACCTTATGTTTCAGAGATACAGGCCCAGTGAAAGTAGGTGAAAATAAAGTGTGCAAACACATTTTTGATGTGCCTGTTATGAAAATAGTCACTGTTAAGCAAGGAAGTTTTCCAAATAGTAAGCCTGTGTCCCCTGCACACTATATTATGGCCTAAGCCTTCAAGATGTTTATATGTACCAGTCTATCCTATATTCTCCAAAAATAGAGAAACAGGATGGATTGTGGTAATTCTCTGAGTGATTACAACATAGTTAATTGCATATGAATGCTCTAACTTGTAGACACGTGATTCAAGAGAGAAATGTACAATTGTGACAATTGAAATGTAGTATAAAAATACTTTAATTAGAAAAAAAGGGCCAAAGCGTTTAGAATAATTCCACTCTTCATCAGGGTCAAAAATGCAAATTTCAACAATTTCTATAAGAAAAGAACAATAGTAAAGAACCTATTCATGTTCAATGTTATCAATTTTACATCTTTTATGCAAATCTCAAATTGCAAACAGTTTATCATATCTACTGTCTCAAAAAAGCAAAAAACATATAACCACATATTTCAATGGTTAATGGAAATCCCGTGTTAAGGAAACAAGGTGCATACATTAACTATCTTATTGAAACCAAGGGACGACTTAGATAACAGTGTTATTAGCAATTCATTTTTCAGAACATCATTTTTCAGAAAATGATCCCTCTAAATATAGATAACCAGTCCTCGCTTGATTGAATGAAACAGGTTACAGAACCTGTAATGGTCCAATAGGTAGACCTCTAAACGTGTTAAGTTAACCTGTGCTGTACAGTTAAGCTCTATAAAGGTATGTATGATAGGGGTCAACAAATGATGTATATTAATAAATCCCTGTAAACCCGGTGCATGTAGCCTCACTGCCGTAAGATGTCAATAATTGTGGTAAAAACAATGTAAAGATATTAGTCTTACCCAAAAGCGCTAGTTAAAGACTGGATAGAAAATCTGTATATGCCGTGGTTCAACCACGTGATCACGTATCTACTGATGACGATTATTCTTTATGGAACATACATTATTTGTCTCTAGATCACAGTTTATAGACATAATTCAGAGGCAACCCTATTGAAAGATAGAACCAATCCTAAGAGGCATGTTTGCAAGCTTGGTATATGAAGATGCATGGAAAGAATTGTAAGAAGACTAGTCTTACCCCAAGACTAGTTGTTAAAAGTTCTGGGTCTGCCGTGGTTCAAAAAGTGGTCACTCATCTACTGATGATGTATTTCAGGAACCATCGATTATTCGTCTCTAGGTCACAGTTTAAGGACATAATTCAGAGGCTACCCTATTGAAAAATAGAACCAATCCTTAGAGGCAAAGTTGTAAGCTAAGAATATGTAGATGCTTGTTATGAATGAATAACAGCCTTCTTACCTCCAATGGTAGGTTGATACATGGTTGCAGGTGTGAGGAATGCACGTAGTAGAGGGCCGGCTTGATAGAAGATATAGTTACTATGGTCCCAATCAGTAAAGTCAAGGACGAGGCAAGGTTCGGTAGGCGTACTCACAATAGCTATCTAAAGAGATAACCAATTATGATAGCTTAGTATAGAGTACATGAATGAGAGAGTAAACAAGAAGGAAGGTGATAAAAGACTTACTTCTCAGATCAAAAAAGGCGGCTTGTAAGTGCCTGCAAGCCTGGTGCTTCTTACGGAGTTCCAAAACTCCCAGCGGCAGATGCTGCCATTTTCAGTTAGAAGCCTAGCCTATATTTATATGGACAGTGGTGTCACTGCGCGCATGCGCGTGTGACCTCATGATCATCATACTTGAGGAATGATAGTTTCAATCTGCAGCTCAATATCACTATGAACTAGGTGGAGAAAGTGGCAATATGATAGCAGTAACCTCAAAAAAGCATTTATGTGTGAGGAATTTAAAAATTCAAAGCTCGTCATAAATGCAACAATGACGTCACCACGCGCATGCGCGTGTGATGCCATTATCGTCATGAAGGTAAACAATAACGGACAAGTGCCCGTAATAAATGTTGTTCAAGAGTTTATTGAAACATAGTGAGTTTAAAGAGTAATAGAATGGAAGAATGCCATACTGTCGGACGTCAAATTTCGTTCAAGAGTTTATTGAAGAATTTAACGAAAACTTGTGTGACGTCCTTATCATCATGAAGGAAAACAAATGCCCGTAATCAATATTATTAAAGAGTTAAATTGATGTTAAATATGTTTGAATGGTGATAGAATGGCAGAATGCCATACAGTTGGACCTCAAGAAATAATAAGTAATAATTTTGAAAAGAAGGAAGAAGAAGAATGGCATAATGCCCTTCAGTTATGTGTAGGTCGGAGTACTACCCATAAGAGGGTTTATAGATATAATTGACTCAATCATGTCTCCATATACCTGGTGTCAAAAAAAGGTGATGCCAATGGTTGCATACTCGTAAAGGTGATTAGGAGATGACAGTATGAACAGAAGCTGCTGTTGTGTAAAAAAAAAGGGTGTTTAGTGATATATGATAAAAGTCAGATTATTGTCCCGAATGATGCATAACCAGGGTGGTCTCATTCTGGAAAGAACTCATCCTCGGTATATATGTATATTTGCGCTGGTATAATAGTGCTGTAATAATGTAATAACTCTACCTACTGGTGAGCTGGTGAGCCAGTCTCAGCAGTGTTTGTACCTCCTGTTTAGACTAGTTACTGATCGGTACTAATGTATCACATTAGGGTCTGGGATTCAGGCTAGGTACATTCTACTCATTGGCCAATAGGACCACTGGACATTGCTCATTCTGTCACTGTGTATTTATAGTTTAGATTCTACACATCATTCCTAATGTTTTTGAGCATAAGATGGCTCCATAGCCTAAATTTAAGGAAGATCTATAAGTGTTTAAGAATATTGAGGACCTGTTACATTTATGTCCTATCCCACCCGGGGTGTACATTCTTGTTCCAACTAGTTTAGCCTTGCGTCGACAGTTATATGTCTTGGGAGTATTCAATATGTAAACAAATCCTAGCATTTATCAAACATTTGAGTTGCCACATAGCTTCAGTTAGTTGTAATATACGAGTGCATAGAGGGACTGAGGACCTTTTATCTTTTACATCTGTAATTAAATCTTGTCCCTCTAATGTGTACAATCTTAGTCAACATAGTACAACATTGTACTAACCAAAGTATGTTTTTGGGAACATGTCTCCTAATGGTCTTCGAGTTTAAAGCTGTGTCATAACACCAGTTAGGACTTTCAGATCTTCGTTAACATATGAAAATTCTCATGTATAACTAAAGCTTGTTGTTTGTCGTAAAACAATAGTAAAACGTGTATTCCCAATTGTGTCTATTTATTGCTGAAATCTTCCCCACCAGTAAAGGAAAATAGTTAGTATAATGTTACAAGTCTCGAAGAGACGTGTACGTTTTTATTCCGGAAACTCAAATAACACAAAAGTATGGGACTCATGGCTAGTATTGTTGAGGTTATCTGCATAGGCCCCACTTGCGATGTGTACCCATCAAATAAAGTTTTTAAGACTTAGACCTGTAATTTTATAAGAATGGTCCTAGGTAGTAATCTTCATTAATTCGCAGAGGGGTCACAGCATCCAATTGGTGTATCCAAAAAAGTTCTGTTGGGCTGAGATCTTTGGTAAATTGCCTCCCATGGTCGGGGGGTGTAATACTGCCAGAATAACCACTCTCATCTGTGAAATATTATGTTTGTTGTCGCGAAAATGCCTAAATACAGGTGACTTGATATTTTTAGTCCTGATGGAGGACTTATGTCTGTCCACCTCTCTTTGGCTTTCCTGGCTTTCCTGGCAGTCTTACCCACATAGTATTTACCACATGGGCATCGAAGAGCATGAATCACATTTTTTTAATCACATGCGGCATAGCTTTTTAGCTTGATTTTTTACCAGTATGTGGATGTCTGATATGGTCTCCCTTGATAATGCTGGAGCAATGCTGGCAGTTTAAACAGGCGAAGGTACCATGTTTTTGCTTGCATAGTGTGCCCTGACTGGGTTGTTTATTTTTTTCTGCCTTGATCAGTGTGTCCCTCAGATTCCTCCTTCTCTTATATGCCATCATTGGCAGATCTGGGAAGAGTTGTTTCAGTGTGCTGTCTGACCTAATAAGGTCCCAATTTTTGTGGATAATTATTTTAACCTTGTTGCTCTGACTTGAATACTGTTACGCTCACCTGGTATCCACAGTGACACCACCCAGCCGGGTTACTCGCTGGTATGCTTCTCAGTTTTGCCCAGATGTGGTCTGCGGGGAAGGTTCTGCCTTGTGGTAGTTAGGCGTGCTCTCTGTCCTGCCTTCTTGCAGGGGCGCGTTGTCTTTTGTGGGCGTGTGCGGTCCAGTTACTTCACTGACGCCGGGCCGTTTGATATCGTTCAGGTAGGTCTTATTGCTGTTCTTTAGTATTGTTGCTATCCTGCATGCCTCTCTTGTTTAATAATGTCTCTTTTTCTCCCTTAGGTATGCAGAGCTTCAGCGCGGCGAATTGGCTTGGTTGAGCCCCGCTGGTAAATGATGGCGCTTTAAGAGCGCTATGATGCGGTAAGTAACCGCTACTCGCAGCGCTGCGATGGATTGCCTTTGCTAACGTGTTTTGTATTCTTATCTTGCAGGCCACGGTGTTATTCAGCGCGTGTGGAATTTTCCAGAGTGGTGCCAGCCGAGAGGCGACCAGCCAGGTAAGCCTTTTGAGCAGTTCGTAGTTTACAATGTCTCTTCTGCTTTCTTAATGTTGCCTCTATCTTCCTCTTTCAGGCCGTGCAGTCTGGGAGGCGTGCAGATCCAAGGAAAGCTGTTCTCAGGAGCTGCGAGTAACTAAAGGCGAAGACTGCAGGTAAGATGCTGCTGCTAATGATGTTCCTTTTGTCTCCATGCAGGTTCTGCTTCTCCGAGGTTCGGGAGTATAGCTGGACACGGTGAGCGTCACGTTGCAAGCTGCAAAGTAACACGAAGCGTGTTGTCTTGCTCGGGTGTGGTTTAAATAGCCCCAACAAAATAGTCCAGGTAAAGTAGTCCCTAGGCTGCCACACCCAAAACACTAGACCACATACCTTGGTTCTGAGGAACCAAGCTATGTGGATGCCTCCATGTTGGCTGACAACACAATAAAGTAGTTCCCAAGCACATTGTTTTTCATGGTGTATGAGCCTGGCGCCATAGGCGCCAGGACTGGCCCCAAGGGGGTTTTGGAAGAGAATGCCACGCTCTAGAGGCCTGAGTCCTGACTCCACCTGGCCAATGGGTTTGCCAGAGGGGGTTTTGGGCGAGGGTCGTGACATCACTCCCCCCTAAGGCCCCTCCCATGGTGTTCCTTCTGTCTGGCCCAGGTTTGGTTGGGAAGTTCCGATGGAATTTCCTGATTAGACGTGGTGCGTGGATATTCTGACTGGGCTCCCAGGATCTATCTTGTGGTCCAAATCCTTTCCAATTGACGAGATAATATAGCTTGGTCTTAGAGTATTTAGAGTCCAAGATATCTTTGACTTCGAATTCTGGTTCTCCGTCAACAAGTATGGGCTTAGGTGGTGTCCCAATCCGTGTGCCGGGTTGCATTGGTTTCAGGAGGGACACAAGAAATACCGGGTAGATTTGTAGATTAGGTGGTAAATCCAGTTTCACGGCTACTGGGTTGATAATTGCCTTAATGGTATAGGGTCCTAAGAATCTGGGATGAAAGGTCTGGGTTCCCTTGATGGATACGAATTTAGTGTCTAACCAAACTTTGTCTCCTACTTGATAATCAGGGGCCTTTTTCCGGTGTTGGTAGGCAAATCTCTTTTGTTTTTCTTTGGCATGAATAAGATGTTCCTTAGCCCTTTTGAAAGCCTGAGAAATGGTTGTGTGTAGAGTCTTTACCACTGGCATTTCCAAGCTGGCTGGAAGGTCTAGTTCAGAGGTACGTGGATGTCTGCCATAAAGGGTATAGAAGGGCGTTTGCCCCGTGCTTGAATGCAAAGAATTGTTATATGTATATTCGGCTATCCATAGTAGGTCTTACCAATTCCTTTGTTCGTGGTGCAGCATGCACCGTAAATATTGCTCGAGTGTCTGATTGGTTCTCTCGGTTTGGCCGTCCGTTTGGGGATGGTGACTGGTAGATAGCCGAACGTCGATCTGCACCACTGCACAACATTTTTTCCAGATGTTAGAAACAAACTGGCTGCCTCGATCAGAGACCAGAACTGAAGGGAAGCCAGGTAGCTTAACCACGCCCTCCAGGAACACTTTTGCTAAAGTGGCTGCGTCTGGGAGGCCTTTGAGAGGAATAAAATGGGCCATCTTCGAGAATAAGTCCACAACTACAAGGATGGTGTTGAACCCTTGGCTTGGAGATAGACCAGTGATGAAGTCAAGGGAAAGAATGTGCCATGGAATTGGAGGAATGTCCAATGGTTGTAGGAGACCAGATGGTTTTTGTTTCTGCGCAGATTTATTTTGTGCGCAGACACCGCAGGACTGAATATACTGAATGATGTCCTTACACCAGGTAGGCCACCAAAAGTTCTCTTTCACCTTAGCTAGGGTTTTGGCGATCCCAGGATGCCCTTCGATCAGTGAATCATGATAGTTTGAAATAATATGCTGTTGTAATTCCTTCTTGGGTCCATATAGGCGATCCCTAAAAAAGGGTAGATGGTCCTAGATGGTATATTGTTCTCCTTGAGTTTGCCATGCGAGGAAGGCATCAGGATTCATTGTCCGTTGGATTTATTTTCGTAGTTCTGCTTGTGTTAAGGCTGTCATGATACCCAAGAGTTTGTCTTCAGGTATAATAGGTACTGGGTCTGGAGTTGTATATACCATTTAATCTATGCTTATGCGATATAAGGCATCCGCCTTTCCGTTTTTGACTCCTGGTCGAAATGTGATTACATAATCATATTTGGCGAAGAAATTGGCCATTGTTTGCAGACTTATCATTCCCTCTGCAGAAGTTCCACAGGCATTGGTCGGAAAGGGCAAGGCTGACTCTCTCCTTGTCTCCCTCTCGGTCGGCGCCGTCCTTCTCCTCCTCTTGAACTGCTGTGTTGAGTTAGCTCTTACGTCGTGCAGTCTGCCTTGCTCATCCTGTGCTCTTGTGCTCACCCTTTTATCCCTGTGGGGAAAGGAAAGGGCCATCAGGTATGTGTGATTTTGGTCAATTGCCTGACTTTGCTTGACCCTTAGGTTGGTACATGTCAAATAAACAGTTTTAAAATTAGTCTGTTGTCTTTCATGTTGTGCGAAGGTGTTCGTGTTTGAAAGGGGTGGAGTTAGAGTGTTTGAACATCCTATAGGACAGAAAGGGGAAGAGATGTTATATTAAATTATAGTGTTTGTACCAGGGGGTTTAATAAACATAGAAGGGTGAGACTGATAGGATTTGTGAGACAGACAGGAATGACCAGGTTTACTATCTTAAAATAAACAAGGGGGATTGTGGGAACGGTAGCGTTTTGTCCTAGTAGACTGAGTGTTTGGAAAAGAATAACCAGAAGGACGTGGAGACGAAGGATGGTGAGTATTTGAGTGGAAAGCATGAAAACATGATTCTGGGTTTTAAGTGCAACAGGGTTTGGATTCCTAGGGTAGCTATCAGATACAGAGGGCTCGTGGGATTGTAATAAGGGAGATCTTTTGCATGAAAGGGAGGTTGAGTTGGTGCAACCTATAAAAGCTTAAGGAAGCTCGTCTTCCTCGTCCCTTTCTACGGCATAATACTGCGTCTCACCTTGGATATTTCCCCAAGCATAACCCCGGGCTCCCTTACCCAGGTGACCCTCCCTCGCTCTTCCATCCCCAGAGTTGGGATCTGGGAGCGCCAGGCCATCCTTAGCCACCTGAATAAGGGACTACTGAGGTCTACCTGGGAGAATACCCTCCGGTTTCTCACACTCTGCCTCTGCTGACATCAACAGTACATGCAGGATTGTCACGTTGGAAATAGAGGGGCTTCCTGTGAGCAGACGGCATACCAATGCAGCATGCGCCATTATTAGACAAACGTATAGACGCACTTCAACTCCCATTGGCCATCGCTGTGGTGAAGTGCACAGCGCACACTAGAGGTGCAGATTTGATTTTTCGCAGCAACAATGCCGCTTATCTACAAGCAAAAAAGCAGTATATTTTCCTTAAATATCTGACATTGCGACTGCACCAAACAAGTATGCATGTGCACTCAACATGGTGATGAAGGAGAGCTTTAATATGTTGCATATTGCAAAAATTACTGAATTACAGAGAAGGGCCCGCAAGAAGATTAGGATCTATGGAAAAGAAGGGGGTGCACATTGTCCCCCACAGATGTAATATTGCAGCAGGACAGCACCCGGAAACCACTTATGCCTCTAGGGCTGCTTACAATAGCACTAGACCAGCTGCACTACCCAGCACACACATCAAGAGAGTGTCTTGTAGTACTGGTTTCAGAGGACTGGTTTGTGCCTAATTTGGCAGAACACATTGCTAACATTGTGATACATTGTTTAACATGCCAGCAATGTATGGCGGGCATACTCTGCAGACAGTGAGAGGAGCAAAACCCTGTCCTACTGGACCATTTCAACGTACATTTACAATCTGCAGGGAACAAAATACCTGGGTGCTGGGAGAGATCCCAGCTACAGATATACAGACAGGTATTTACCTAACAAGGCTGGGTCGAAGGGATGATGGGGTGTAAAGCACAAGCACTCCTAACAGTACCAGAAGAAGTTGTGCAAAATGCAAATGATGTATGTCTTAAAGAATGGAGTGAATATTCAACATTTCTCACATGGGTAGAGGATGAAGCTGGCCCCCTAACCATAAAACCTGTAAAGAGTGCCACCTTATGTTTCAGAGATACAGGCCCAGTGAAAGTAGGTGAAAATGAAGTGTGCAAACACATTTTTGATGTGCCTGTTATGAAAATAGTCACTGATAAGCAAGGAAGTTTTCCAAATAGTAAGCCTGTGTCCCCTGCACACTATATTATGGCCTAAGCCTTCAAGATGTTTATATGTACCAGTCTATCCTATATTCTCCAAAAATAGAGAAACAGGATGGATTGTGGTAATTCTCTGAGTGATTACAACATAGTTAATTGCATATGAATGCTCTAACTTGTAGACACGTGATTCAAGAGAGAAATGTACAATTGTGACAATTGAAATGTAGTATAAAAATACTTTAATTAGAAAAAAAGGGCCAAAGCGTTTAGAATAATTCCACTCTTCATCAGGGTCAAAAATGCAAATTTCAACAATTTCTATAAGAAAAGAACAATAGTAAAGAACCTATTCATGTTCAATGTTATCAATTTTACATCTTTTATGCAAATCTCAAATTGCAAACAGTTTATCATATCTACTGTCTCAAAAAAGTAAAAAACATATAACCACATATTTCAATGGTTAATGGAAATCTCGTGTTAAGGAAACAAGGTGCATACATTAACTATCTTATAGAAACCATGGGACGACTTAGATAACAGTGTTATTAGCAATTCATTTTTCAGAACATAATTTTTCAGAAAATTATCCCTCTAAATATAGGTAACCAGTCCTCGCTTGATTGAATGAAACAGGTTACAGAACCTGTAATGGTCCAATAGGTAGACCTCTAAACGTGTTAAGTTAACCTGTGCTGTACAGTTAAGCTCTATAAAGGTATGTATGATAGGGGTCAACAAATGATGTATATTAATAAATCCCTGTAAACCCGGTGCATGTAGCCTCACTGCCGTAAGATGTCAATAATTGTGGTAAAAACAATGTAAAGATATTAGTCTTACCCAAAAGCGCTAGTTAAAGACTGGATAGAAAATCTGTATATGCCGTGGTTCAACCAGGTGATCACGTATCTACTGATGACGATTATTCTTTATGGAACATCCATTATTTGTCTCTCGATCACAGTTTATAGACATAATTCAGAGGCAACCCTATTGAAAGATAGAACCAATCCTAAGAGGCATGTTTGCAAGCTTGGTATATGAAGATGCATGGAAAGAATTGTAAGAAGACTAGTCTTACCCCAAGACTAGTTGTTAAAAGTTCTGGGTCTGCCGTGGTTCAAAAAGTGGTCACTCATCTACTGATGATGTATTTCAGGAACCATCGATTATTCGTCTCTAGGTCACAGTTTAAGGACATAATTCAGAGGCGACCCTATTGAAAAATAGAACCAATCCTTAGAGGCAAAGTTGTAAGCTAAGAATATGTAGATGCTTGTTATGAATGAATAACAGCCTTCTTACCTCCAATGGTAGGTTGATACATGGTTGCAGGTGTGAGGAATGCACGTAGTAGAGGGCCGGCTTGATAGAAGATATAGTTACTATGGTCCCAATCAGTAAAGTCAAGGACGAGGCAAGGTTCGGTAGGCGTACTCACAATAGTTATCTAAAGAGATAACCAATTATGATAGCTTAGTATAGAGTACATGAATGAGAGAGTAAACAAGAAGGAAGGTGATAAAAGACTTACTTCTCAGATCAAAAAAGGCGGCTTGTAAGTGCCTGCAAGCCTGGTGCTTCTTACGGAGTTCCAAAACTCCCAGCGGCAGATGCTGCCATTTTCAGTTAGAAGCCTAGCCTATATTTATATGGACAGTGGTGTCACTGCGCGCATGCGCGTGTGACCTCATGATCATCATACTTGAGGAATGATAGTTTCAATCTGCAGCTCAATATCACTATGAACTAGGTGGAGAAAGTGGCAATATGATAGCAGTAACCTCAAAAAAGCATTTATGTGTGAGGAATTTAAAAATTCAAAGCTCGTCATAAATGCAACAATGACGTCACCACGCGCATGCGCGTGTGATGCCATTATCGTCATGAAGGTAAACAATAACGGACAAGTGCCCATAATAAATGTTGTTCAAGAGTTTATTGAAACATAGTGAGTTTAAAGAGTAATAGAATGGAAGAATGCCATACTGTCGGACGTCAAATTTCGTTCAAGAGTTTATTGAAGAATTTAACGAAAACTTGTGTGACGTCCTTATCATCATGAAGGAAAACAAATGCCCGTAATCAATATTATTAAAGAGTTAAATTGATGTTAAATATGTTTGAATGGTGATAGAATGGCAGAATGCCATACAGTTGGACCTCAAGAAATAATAAGTAATAATTTTGAAAAGAAGGAAGAAGAAGAATGGCATAATGCCCTTCAGTTATGTGTAGGTCGGAGTACTACCCATAAGAGGGTTTATAGATATAATTGACTCAATCATGTCTCCATATACCTGGTGTCAAAAAAAGGTGATGCCAATGGTTGCATACTCGTAAAGGTGATTAGGAGATGACAGTATGAATACACATCAGAAGCTGCTGTTGTGTAAAAAAAAAAGGGTGTTTAGTGATATATGATAAAAGTCAGATTATTGTCCCGAATGATGCATAACCAGGGTGGTCTCATTCTGGAAAGAACTCATCCTCGGTATATATGTATATTTGCGCTGGTATAACAGTGCTGTAATAATGTAATAACTCTACCTACGGGTGAGCTGGTGAGCCAGTCTCAGCAGTGTTTGTACCTCCTGTTTAGACTAGTTACCGATCGGTACTAATGTATCACATTAAGGTCTGGCATTCAGGCTAGGTACATTCTACTCATTGGCCAATAGGACCACTGGACATTGCTCATTCTGTCACTGTGTATTTATAGTTTAGATTCTACACATCATTCCTAATGTTTTTGAGCATAAGATGGCTCCATAGCCTAAATTTAAGGAAGATCTATAAGTGTTTAAGAATATTGAGGACCTGTTACATTTATGTCCTATCCCACCCGGGGTGTACATTCTTGTTCCAACTAGTTTAGCCTTGCGTCGACAGTTATATGTCTTGGGAGTATTCAATATGTAAACAAATCCTAGCATTTATCAAACATTTGAGTTGCCACATAGCTTCAGTTAGTTGTAATATACGAGTGCATACAGGGACTGAGGACCTTTTATCTTTTACATCTGTAATTAAATCTTGCCCCTCTAACGGTGTACAATCTTAGTCAACATAGTACAACATTGTACTAACCAAAGTATGTTTTTGGGAACATGTCTCCTAATGGTCTTCGAGTTTAAAGCTGTGTCATAACACCAGTTAGGACTTTCAGATCTTCGTTAACATATGAAAATTCTCATGTATAACTAAAGCTTGTTGTTTGTCGTAAAACAATAGTAAAACGTGTATTCCCAATTGTGTCTATTTATTGCTGAAATCTTCCCCACCAGTAAAGGAAAATAGTTAGTATAATGTTACAAGTCTCGAAGAGACGTGTACGTTTTTATTCCGGAAACTCAAATAACACAAAAGTATGGGACTCATGGCTAGTATTGTTGAGGTTATCTGCATAGGCCCCACTTGCGATGTGTACCCATCAAATAAAGTTTTTAAGACTTAGACCTGTAATTTTATAAGAATGGTCCTAGGTAGTAATCTTCGTTAATTCGCAGAGGGGTCACAGCATCCAATTGGTGTATCCAAAAAAGTTCTGTTGGGCTAAGATCTTTGGTAAATTGCCTCCCATGGTCGGGGGGTGTAATACTTCCAGAATAACCACTCTCATCTGTGAAATATTATGTTTGTTGTCGCGAAAATGCCTAAATACAGGTGACTTGATATTTTTAGTCCTGATGGAGGACTTATGTCTGTCCACCTCTCTTTGGCTTTCCTGGCTTTCTTGGCAGTCTTACCCACATAGTATTTACCACATGGGCATCGAAGAGCATGAATCACATTTTTTTAATCACATGCGGCATAGCTTTTTAGCTTGATTTTTTACCAGTATTTGGATGTCTGATATGGTCTCCCTTGATAATGCTGGAGCAATGCTGGCAGTTTAAACAGGCGAAGGTACCATGTTTTTGCTTGCATAGTGTGCCCTGACTGGGTTGTTTATTTTTTTCTGCCTTGATCAGTGTGTCCCTCAGATTCCTCCTTCTCTTATATGCCATCATTGGCAGATCTGGGAAGAGTTGTTTCAGTGTGCTGTCTGACCTAATAAGGTCCCAATTTTTGTGGATAATTATTTTAACCTCGTTGCTCTGACTTGAATACTGTTACGCTCACCTGGTATCCACAGTTACACCACCCAGCCGGGTTACTCGCTGGTATGCTTCTCAGTTTTGCTCAGATGTGGTCTGCGGGGAAGGTTCTGCCTTGTGGTAGTTAGGCGTGCTCTCTGTCCTGCCTTCTTGCAGGGGCGCGTTGTCTTTTGTGGGCGTGTGCGGTCCAGTTACTTCACTGATGCCGGGCCGTCTGATATCGTTCAGGTAGGTCTTATTGCTGTTCTTTAGTATTGTTGCTATCCTACATGCCTCTCTTGTTCAATAATGTCTCGTTTTCTCACTTAGGTATGCGGAGCTTCAGCTGGTAAATGATGGCGCCTTAAGAGTGCTATGATGGGTTAGTAAGCGCTATGCGCAGCGCTGCGATGGCTTGCCTTTACTAGCCTGTTTTGTCTTCTTTCCTTGCAGGTCGCGGTGTTCTTCAGCACGTGTGGAATTTTCCGGAGTGGTGCCAGCCGAGAGGCGACCAGCAAGGTAAGCCTTTTGAGCAGTTCGTAATTTGCAATGTCTCTTCTGCTTTCTTAATGTTGCCTCTATCTTCCTCTTTCAGGTCGTGCAGTCTGGGAGGCGTGCAGATCCAAGGAAAGCTGTTCTCAGGAGCTGCGAGTAACTAAAGATTAAGACTGCAGGTAAGATGCTTCTGCTAATGATGTTCATTTTGTCTCTGTCAGGGTACCAGAGGTGCCAGGCAGAAGTACAGACTACCCAGCGTGCGAGGGACTAATGTTTTGCCCTACAGAAGGCTTCTTCATCCTTTCCATAGGAAGAAACCTTCCAGGACCACATTTCCCAGCACACCCGGCGGCAAGAACTACACTTCACAGGCCACATGGGGTGTGGCGAGCCAGCGCGCATGCGCGAAGCTCCGAGCACGGGGCTTGTGCTCAGAACTTCATCTTGAGCGGTCGCATCTTCCGGAGCTCCAGCCTGAGGGGACTACGCGAGGGGCCACGCCCCATGGATCATTTAACCCGCCCCCTCGAGACACTCAGATAAGTGGCGCATGCATGCCCAGCTGGGGGAGAGACGAGTTAAAGGGGAATCACGCGCAGGGGGTTAACGCCCACACTCTTAAGCCCCCCTGCGCACGGCTAAGTTAAGTACTATGCACAGTTGCACTGGATGGCGTTTAATTCAGGAGGAAACATTAACTTTCGAGTTTCACATTAACCCATGCGAGTGTGGTGAATTAACAGCGCTTGCGGTTAATCTTCGTAGGCCACGTGCGGCTCCCGCATGTCACGCCCAGAACCCAAAAACAATGCCGGAGCGTCTTTAACCACGTGCGGTTCTTTTAAACGCACGGATTGACGATCAGGAAACACTGCCGGCTCAAAACAGTACTAGTTGAAGCGTGAGGACGTTTCAGCCTTATGAGCCCTGTTCTGGTGTGAGGGTCGGGGGGACAAAGACACAGCAGGGGCCCCGCGTGGCTTACACACTAATCTCTGTGTTCTGGAGAATGGGACAATGAGCATGCATGCGTGAATGATTGCTGTGTCACTGTAATTCAGAGCTTCAGGGAGCATTGCCTAATTCTTGCTCTTTTTGCAGCGATTGATCGCTTCTGATACAGACCGGACCTGGAGTGCGCAGGCAGGTGGCCAGCACTCAAACCCAGAGCTAAGTGCCCTATTGTTTTGTTTGGAATCACCCCCAAATCGGTGTGGCAATGCATGAGTGAATGTAATGTCATAATTTGGTTTTGAATGACTTTTTCCCTATTCTTCCCGTGTCCTATCCAATACTGTACCCTGCAACCTCAATCCAGTATTCCTACTTCCCCGTACCCATCCAACCAGCGTTCCCTAACCCTCTTTCCCCGCTGGGGTTGCGGATGTCTGCGTAAGCCCTCGCTTGCAGGCGCCAAAACCTCAGAGGGGGTGGTTGGTTCATGCCACTCCTGCACCTGGACTCCTGGAGCCCTGACAGTAGCACAAGCCCACGTGTGACAGGCGCCCGAGTGGTACGACCCATCACCACCATGGAAGAGCTTACGTAAGTGTTACAGGATTTACAGGCCGAGCTAGCCGCCTCTAGACAGGATTATGCTACCTTGGCTGCTCAGGTGCGCAGCCTTAGTGCTCAGGTGGCCCCCCTGCCCAGTGGAGGAATACCAGCCCCGACCCCAGTGCTGGTTCAAGTCACTCCTGAATCAGTGGTTCCCTTGGCTCCTCCGGAGAGGTATTCTGGAGACCCCCATAAGTTCCAGACATTTATTACACAATGTAGGCTACATTTTCTCACCAAACCTGCCGCCTTTCGCTCTGTACAGGCACAAACAGCCTTCGTGATTTCTTATCTTAGTGGTGATGCGGCGGCATGGGCTAATCCGCTGATACAACGGGATGATGGTGTCCTATATGATTGGGACGAGTTTTTGGCTGAATTCGAAAAAATATTCAATCGTAGAGCTGCAGCATTGTGTAGGGACCGAGAGCTATTAACCTTACGACAAGGCAACGGGGAGCTGATCACGTACGTGACTCAGTTCAATCGTTTGGTGGCTGAGGCTGATTGGCCTAGGGAAAAAAGG
Organism: Ambystoma mexicanum; assembly: GCF_040938575.1. Lineage (NCBI taxonomy): Eukaryota > Metazoa > Chordata > Amphibia > Caudata > Ambystomatidae > Ambystoma > Ambystoma mexicanum. Next base: position 83,993,624 of record NC_090933.1, read on the forward strand.
ACGTCCCTTTTTTACCAGGGTCTGCGGGATGAATTAAAGGACTTAATCGCCCAGGTGGACCCACAACCCACTAGCTGCCCAGCTATGATTGATCTAGCTCTGCGGTTGGATCACCGTCAGGCAGAGCGACGGGGAGATAAGCGACGCGGGGATTCACGCCCGTTTGCCCGACTAGATCAGTCACGCTCAACACGAACACCTGAGAAAGCGAGTGGGGATGAGCCCATGCAGATTGGTGCTGCCCCGGGACCCCTTGCTAAGGAAGAAAGGGATCGCCGACGAAAGGAGGGTCTTTGCATGTATTGCGGAACCTCAGGATATTTTGTCCGAGAATGTCCCTCGAGACCCAAGGTGCAGGGAAACGCGTCAGCTCGACAGTAGGGGTCATACAGTCGAGCCAGGAAGTTTTAATGGCCCCAACGAACAACAGTACTAGTTACGCACCACATATTTCTCTGCAAGGGTGCTTGGGTTTTCTAGACCAAGAAACCCAGGTTACGCTGTTTCTGGACTCAGGAGCAACCGGTAATTTCATAGACATAGCTTATGCCGCCAAATTAGGCATACCGGTATGCCGAATGGACAATCCAGAAGCAGTACGTGCAGTGGATGGCACAGTCCTAAGTTCCGGGCCCATAACCCATAGGACCCAAGTTTTGGATCTGCGTTGCTCTGGAACTCATCTCGAGAAGGTGCAATTCGACCTTATAGCTGCACCGCAGTTTCGCCTAATCTTGGGGCTCCCCTGGCTCAGAAAGCATGACCCGCAGGTGTCCTGCTCAACAGGCACAGTTACCTTTTCATCGGACTATTGTCAAAGAGGTTGTAGAGTCCCTCGGAACGATCATGACTCCCCTCTAGGGCCCGTTATAATGCTGACGGAAGTGCAAGACCTCCAGCGTTTGCCCACAGAATACCATGGATTTAAGGACGTGTTTGACAAACAAGCAGCTGAGACATTACCACCACATAGGTCTTTCGATTGTCGTATAGATCTAGAACCCGGGGCAGTACTCCCGTGTAGCCGTATCTACGCCCTTAGCGAGGCGGAAACGGCCCACCTTAAAAAATACATCGACGATAACCTACGCAGTGGGTTTATTAGGCATTCCAACTCGCCAGTCCCGTCACCACTCTTTTTTGTCCCCAAAAAGTCTGGTGAATTAAGAACTTGCATCGATTATCACGGGGTTAACAACATTACTGTAAAAAATCGATACCCATTACCCCTAATACCAGTTTTATTAGATCAGGTACGAGATGCTGCAGTCTACACTAAACTGGACCTAAGAAGGGCTTACCACTTGGTGCGAGTCAGAGCTGGGGACGAGTGGAAAACGGCTTTTCGAACAAAATTGGTTTATATGAATACCAAGTGATGCCGTTTGGTCTCTGTAATGCCCCTGCAGCTTTCCAACACTTCCTTGACGAAGTGCTTTGTGAGTATCTTGATGTCTTCGCTGTCGTGTATATAGACGACATCTTAATTTACTCGCGAAATATGCAGGAGCATGTTCAGCATGTGAAGGCAATTTTACAACGCCTTAGAGAGCACAACTTGTTCGCCAAGCTTGAAAAGTGCGAATTCCACTGCACCACGGTTGAATTCCTTTGGTATTTTCGGACCCCGTCAGGAGTACAAATGGACAAAAGAAAGGTTCAAGCAATCTTGGATTGGCCAGCACCCACTTCCGTGAAGGAAGTGCAGGCCTTTCTTGGCTTTGCTAATTTCTATCGGCGATTCATTAAAAATTTCTCAGAACTAGTAACCCCGATAACTATGCTATTACGGAAGGGGCGAGTATTTCATTGGGACAAATCTGCCGAGCGTGGCTTTCAACAACTCAAGTCGGCATTCACGTCAGCACCGGTGTTAAGGCATCCAGATCTATCAATACCATTCGTGATAGAAACGGACGCGTCTAGTTATGCTCTGGGAGCAATCCTCTCCCAGCGTGATCCTAAGACTGGCCTTTTACACCCAGTAGCCTACCATTCCAGGAAACTGCTCCCGGAAGAAACAAATTATACCATAGCCGACAGGGAACTGTTGGCAGTGAAGTCCGCCTTTGCAGAATGGAGGCATTATATGTTAGGGGCCCGTCAGAAAATAACTGTCATGACAGACCACCGCAATTTGCAGTTCATAAAAACCGCTAAAACACTCAGCCACCGCCAATTACGGTGGGCTCTGTTCTTTGCCGATTACGACTTTCTTATCACATATCGGCCTGGGACCGACAACCGTAAAGCTGATATCTTGTCTCGGTATCCCGAGCCCGAGGAGAAGCAACTGAGTGAGACCCGACCAATAATACCCCCACACCAGATTATAGGAGTGGTTGGTAGACCTAACATCTTTGAGGATGTGCTAGAAAATATGTCAGCTTCAGAGTTACAAGAATGGAGCACTAGAGGGTCCAAACATACTGTTGTGAATGGCCTTCCCTATTATGAAAAAGCTTTGTATTTGCCCACGCCAGAGTTGCGGACTGAGGTAATGCAGTGGTGTCATGATTCCACACTGGCTGGACACCCAGGTATAGCAAAAACCCAAAGAAATGTGGCGCGACATTTCTGGTGGCCTACTATGTTGCGAGATACTCGAGTTTACGTATCCGACTGTGAAACATGCAGTCGACAAAAGGCTGGCCATCAAAAACCGGCAGGATTACTGCAACCTCTACCTACGCCATCAGCTCCGTGGCATACCGTAACAATGGATCTAATTGTGGATTTACCACCAGTGGATAAACACACTTCGATCCTAGTCATTGTTGATTCCCTCACTAAGATGGGTCACTTTGTCCCTTGCAAGGGCGTGCCCACTGCGGGGGAGGTAGCTGAGTTGTTCCTTAATAATGTAGTACGACTACATGGTCTTCCCTCTCGTGTTGTTACGGATAGGGGACCTCAGTTTACATCCCGATTCTGGCGGGCATTCAGCAAACTGATCAATATGGAAGTCAGCCTGTCATCTGGTTACCATCCTGAGACCGATGGACAGACTGAAAAGGTCAACCAAGGGCTAGAGCAATATTTGCGCTGTTATGCCTCCGCTGCCGAAACTTCCTGGGTGCAATATGTCTGGTTGGCCGAGATTGCCTACAACAATTCTGTGCACAGCTCAACAACGTTTTTTGGCATGTACGGTTATCATCCACGGACCATGCCCATGTCGCCAATAGCCTCTTCTTTAGATTTACCCACGCTTGTAGGACGACATGCACACGTAAAACAAGTATGGGGGGATATACAGCGTGACCTACAACAGGCCAAAGAAACCTATAAATCTTATGCGGATAAGAAAAGGCACCCTAGTCCCGGTTACCAACAGGGGGATCGAGTATGGTTATCCACCCAGCATATATACGTTTACAGGGTCCTTGTAAATTACAACCCCGGTATCTTGGGCCTTTCACGATCACTGAGATAGTAAATCCGGTGGCTGTTCGTTTGGCCTTGCCAACTCAAATGAAAATCCATCCCACGTTTCATGTGTCTTTACTCAAACCAGCTAGACCCACTATTCGTACTGTGAAACCACCACCCGTGTTGGTGCAGGGTCACCCCGAATATGAGGTGCAAGCTTTCTTGAACTCACAACTACGAAGCGATGGTCAGGTGTACTATTTAATAGAGTGTGTTGGGTATGGGCCTGAAGACCGCTCCTGGGAACCAGCTTGTAATGTCCATGCTCCGAAACTTGTGAAACTCTTTCATGCTACTTATCCCGGGAAACCCAATCCTCGAGCCCTTCGGAAGGGGGGGGGAGTACTGTCAGGGTACCAGAGGTGCCAGGCAGAAGTACAGACTACCCAGCGTGCGAGGGACTAGTGTTTTGCCCTACAGAAGGCTTCTTCATCCTTTCCATAGGAAGAAACCTTCCAGGACCACATTTCCCAGCACACCCGGCGGCAAGATCTACACTTCACAGGCCACATGGAGTGTGGCGAGCCAGCGCGCATGCGCGAAGCTCCGAGCACAGGGCTTGTGCTCAGAACTTCATCGTGAGCGGTCGCATCTTCCGGAGCTCCAGCCTGAGGGGACTACGCGAGGGGCCACGCCCCGCGGATCATTTAACCCGGCCCCTCGAGACACTCAGATAAGTGGCGCATGCATGCCCAGCTGGGGGAGAGACGAGTTAAAGGGGAATCACGCGCAGGGGGTTAACGCCCACACTCTTAAGCCCCCCTGCGCACGGCTAAGTTAAGTACTATGCACAGTTGCACTGGTTGGTGTTTAATTCAGGAGGCAACGTTAACTTTCGAGTTTCACATTAACCCATGCGAGTGTGGTGAATTAACAGCGCTTGCGGTTAATCTTCGTAGGCCACATGCGGCTCCCGCATGTCACGCCCAGAACCCAAAAACAATGCCGGAGCGTCTTTAACCACGTGCTGTTCTTTTAAACGCACGGATTGACGATCAGGAAACACTGCCGGCTCAAAACAGTACTAGTTGAAGCGTGAGGACGTTTCAGCCTTATGAGCCCTGTTCTGGTGTGAGGGTCGGGGGGACAAAGACACGGCAGGGGCCCCGCGTGGCTTACACACTAATCTCCATGTTCTGGAGAATGGGACAATGAGCATGCATGTGTGAATGATTGCTGTGTCACTGTAATTCAGAGCTTCAGGGAGCATTGCCTAATTCTTGCTCTTTTTGCAGCGATTGATCGCTTCTGATACAGACCGGACCTGGAGTGCGCAGGCAGGTGGCCAGCACTCAAACCCAGAGCTAAGTGCCCTATTGTTTTGTTTGGAATCACCCCCAAATGGGTGTGGCAATGCATGAGTGAATGTAATGTCATAATTTGGTTTTGAATGACTTTTTCCCTATTCTTCCCGTGTCCTATCCAATACTGTACCCTGCAACCTCAATCCGGTATTCCTATTTCCCCGTACCCATCCAACCAGCGTTCCCTAACCCTCTTTCCCCGCTGGGGTTGCGGATGTCTGCGTAAGCCCTTGCTTGCAGGCGCCAAAACCTCAGAGGGGGTGGTTGGTTCGTGCCACTCCTGCACCTGCACTCCTGGAGCCCTGACAGTCTCCATGCAGGTTCTGCTTCTCCGAGGTTCGGGAGTATAGCTGGACACGGTGAGCGTCACATTGCAAGCTGCAAAGTAACGCGAAGTGTGTTGTCTTGCTCGGGTGTGGTTTAAATAGCCCCAACAAAATAGTCCAGGTAAAGTATTTCCTAGGCTGCCACCCAAAACACTAGACCGCATAGCTTGGTTCTGATGAACTAAGCTATGTGGATGCCTCCATGATGGCTGACAACACAATAAAGTAGTTCCCAAGCACATTGTTTTTCATGGTGTATGAGCCTGGCACCATAGGCGCCAGGACTGGCCCCAAGAGGGTTTTGGAAGAGGATGCCATGCTCCAATGGGTTTGCCAGAAGGGGGTTTGGGCGAGAGTCGTGACAAATACTTCAATGTGTGTATAAAGTTTTTTTCTTCCTTCTTGGTGTTGCTTCTCAGTAGATCGTCTCAGTCTTGTGCATTAGTTCTGATAATGGCTGAAAATAGTCACTGCATTATTAATTGACCACTATTGGGTGGTAAGTTTTACCGAAACCCAAAATACTGAAAATGTTAATTAAATATATATATATATATATATATATATATATATATATTAGTGGGGTAAGGGTTTAAAGTGGGTGGGGATGGGTTGGGTGGGGTTAAAAGGGGGCTTTCCCCCCCAACTAAAGAAAATAAAAAAAGAAATCAGTATTTTTTCGGTATTTTGACTTTCGTGAAATTTACCACTCTGATTTTACTTTTGGTAAAATCACATATAGCCCTATTGGGCTTGCGGTACATGTAGGTCCTTTCAAATTGGGGAAGCTTGTGCTACTTGGTGGTAATAAGTACACCAGCTTTGGAAGTACCCCAGAGTGACATGGTGATTTCCCCAAAATGAAAACACGCATAAGACATAAGGGTTCCCTCACACTTGCACACATTAAGAGGAGCAATTATATCTCAATGAAGATGGAAGAGGCATATGACACCATAGCAGATGAGCATAAATTGTTGGCAGAACTGAGATGTTCTTTACAGTTGGGTTGCAAGCCAATGTCCTGATTGGGAACTATTGCAAACTATAAATACGACTGTGAAAGGCTTTAACGCCATACGGGAAGAGCTCAGGGCAATTAGACGTATGACCCTCCAAAACAAGTACACACTCTATCTTATAACGGACATGGAGGGCGGCATGTGTGCAAAAATTGGGTCTTCTTGCTGCACAGAGGCCATATCCACTTTGACAGAACCGTACACAAGAATGGTGGAGGTTATTGCAGATGATGATTGGTTTAATTGCCTGTACTCATGGATCCCCTCCTGGTTGACTAATGCATTCAAAGTAGTGGTAGCCATATTAGTATAGTACTTTTGTTTTTTGTGCTCTAAGAATTGCAGTAAACCAATACAAAAAGACTGCCAAAAAGGCAGTAGGAATGAAAATAATAAACTTGGATACTCATGTACACAATTATACCCAAACGGATGGCTTCTCCATACTCAAACAATGGAGAGCCCTATCGCCCCTCCAGGTTCCAAATGTATGTGTCTGCAGGACACTCACAATTACACCTAATATTGGGCATATTGTGATTCCAATGGGGAATGCTGCCATATGACCTGGTGCGTGGATGAACATGTCAGACATGCAGGCACCTTGAGGGCAGGAATGAGAGTGTGGCCGAGGACTCGTCCAAAGGGGGAATGCTAAGAAACAGATGAATAGGTCATCCATAGCTTCTGCCTCTTTCCCCAGCCCAATACCACACAGGTGAGAGACCTTACCCACTGAGACAACCTTGTCGCCCATATCCCAGGAAGGTACAGCAGGAGATGGACACAATCTAAGTTGAAGATGGCAAGAGTAAACAAACTCACATTCTAACAATAGATTTTCATGCATTAGACATGAAGCAAATGTGCACTCAACATGAGCAACATGTACACTAGGTAATATGTGCGTTTATACATGAAGAATATTAACATCGTATCCATAAGACATGAAGAATATTAACATAAGCAATGCATAACCTGAAATGTAACATGAGCTATACACAAATATAGCTCACTACCATAGAAATGCAAATGTAATGGGCAGCCATCTTTTCCAAAATGGAAGCTGCAGCCAGCTTTTAAATAAACCAAGGCCTTAAGCCTTAAAGAGAATATAAAATGCTGAAATCACAGAAATACATATATGTGCAGATCTCAGGCAGTATCTGCCAGTAGCTGGCAACCAGAGCCAAGGTTATCACAAAACAAGGGAGGGTCATAACTTTGCAGAGAAGGCACGAGATAGCAAATCCCCAGATGCAGAAGTAATCCCAGATTAATTCAAGTTTAAAAGAGCACAACCTACCATTGTTAGCCAGGTGCATGCAAACTATAAGCCAAGAGAAGGTCCATGTAGAATAACTCAATAGTGTCCCCAGTCATAACAGAAACCATAACTCACATTAATAATTAGCTAAAATCCTAATAAATGCAGGGTAAAATAATTCTAACCACAGACCCATCACACATTACCCATAATTGGCAAACACGGTCTATTCATTAGAAACCAACATAGATAGGATACCTGCTGTACTCCCTGCACATACACCCAGAGATGAGACATTATGCAAGGCCAAGTACTAAGAAATCATCCTTGCTCGTGGCCTAGGATTAAGGGACACTATCTTCTTTAAATGAAAGGAAAGCATCCCGTTGACCTCGCTCCCCCTACTCCTGTCTGGCTCATAACTTGACCACCTGTCAATTGTTCGTGGTTGGTTAGCAGAACCAATTGGAGACCCTGGTGCTAGGTTGCCCAGCAAAATATGTGCCACCCAATAAATTGGTGTAGATATGATGTATTTTCTTTAAATCAATTTAGTGGTGGCCCCAGGTGGAGCCATCAGATTGTCCTAACCCAATAAAAGGTTTTACACTTATACAGTCTATATGTAGCCAATTCCCTTACCCAAATTCCCAGTCCCCGTAGATTGTGTACCACTATAACGTCAGCAATTATGAGTTTTGAGTTTTTAATCCATTGTCTTGTATTGAATTGGATGCAAGTTTGAAGATGTAATGCTTGTATGCTGTCCCTGCTTTATTTAGATGATAATAAAGATGGATTTTGCCTTGCACTTTGTCTACTTCAGTTATTGAGTCTTGCTTCGACTGACTCCATATCCTCTGGGTAAAGTGGGACTTTCCTGGGCTGTCTTAACACCATAATAAGGAGACTGATGGTCATCCAGGTGTTAGGTCAGGCGTAGGAATGGTGCAATGTTTTTCAGTGCCACTAGCACCTGGGGCGGGGGGACAGCCAATCAGGTTACACAGATTGTGAGCTGAAACCTCTGATCTCAGCCTGCATTCCACGGAAACCACCGGTGCCTCCCCCACCCCACAGCACCATCTTTCCCACTAGCCTCCTGTTTCTTTTTTTTTTTTACTATACCCAACCCCCATCCCCTGCCCCACTTACCTGATTGTTGCGGCGGCCGCAACCACAACAGCTTCACTGTCTCCTGCTTTTCCAGGAGCCATGGTAATGGAAGAGGGGCTAGTTGAGGAAAACGCAGTTGAGGAACACGCAGTTAGAAAATATAGTCCGGAGATAGGCTTAGATGCCCAGCGCAGGCAAAAGACCAAGGAAATTCAAAAAGAATGCACAACTAAACGATCAGTTGAAAAAGAGAATCGTGATAACCCATCAAATGCAAGTACTAATGAGCTTCAAGACTCCTTAAGTGAAGCTCCATTGGGAGAATGCATAACAATTACAGTAGCGTGCAATAATGAAACAAACACAGTAAAAAAAATGATGTTGCAGTTAAAACTGATAAGACGGATAACTGGAACTGGCTAGCAAACGCCTTAGGTGGATGTAATTACAGCTAATGCCACCAAAATGGAAAAAAGACCTTATACTACATTGGTACGTGGAATACGAGGGGGTGTGTGTACTTGTTCAATAATACCTCAAAGTGTTCTAGGCCATTTTGATATACTTTGCCTGCAGGAAACTTGGCTTGCTGAATGCCCAATTGTTGAAGGTTTTGAGATCACAATGAATCCTGCCATTAGAAAAAAGGAAGGACGTCCAATGGCTGGCCTTCGTACAATCATTAAAAATAATGTCTCTCTGTATATCCAATCAACCACCATTGGACTGATGGAGGAACATCTATATTGGCAACCAAGGCTGCTGGCACGATCACATTCATCGAGCAAGTCTCAGAACTGATTGATAACATCAACTCTGAGGAGTCATGTCGAAACATAATACGGTGCAGTGACCTCAACATAAACTTTCTAAGTGTCAAGTGAAAGGTAAAATCTCAATATCAAATAGCAACACGCTGGGCCTCATTCCGAGTCGGGCAGTAAGGGTTAACGGTCACCGGTAACGAGACCGGTGCCGTTAAACCCTTACCGCCCTATTCCGAGTTCCCTTTGCGGGTTGGAACTTAACACCTGCTTTTTGCAGGTGTTAAAAAACCAACCCGCAAAGGGACCTTGGAGCTAATTACGGCACCGTAATTTACGGTGCCGTAATTAGCACCTTCCCCATTCCCATTGAGCCCTATGGGGCAAAAATGGGAATGGGGAAGGGCCCATGGTGAATGGGGAATTACCGACCCCGCCAACCTTGGAATGGGGCGGTAATTCCGCCATTCACCATGGCGGAGTCGGAAAGATAACGGCGTCAACCAAGGCGCTAACAGCGCCTTGGTTAACGCCAGGGTCGGAATGAGGCCCCCTGGCTTGATGAGATGGAGATAAACAACATGACTACGCTTAATGGGAATACTGCAGGAGATATACCCCCTCAAGCAACTTGGAGGAGGAACTTGCAAGAGTCCTTTTTAGACTACTTTTTTGTGTCTGAAAAAGTGGCACAATCTGTAGTATCTCTTCATGTCACGCCCAAGACACAAAGTGATCATAACCTGGTGGCAATTACACTCGATGCCATTGCAAGACCAAGGTCAGCTGTATGGAAGACTTCTGTGCTCATCAAGCCAAGCAGGACCAGACTGCGGCTAAAAGATAACGATGTGAAAACAATCGTAAAATTATATAGTACGGTTTGGCTGAAGATAACTGCAATACGGTAGAATATGTATCCTTGATAAATCAATATGTTGAAAGTAATCAAGGTTTCTGTAAAAGTGCATTTTAGAACAAAACATGTGTATGATGCTCAGATCTTGAAGAAGAAAAGAGAGGGCCGTAAAGAAATTAGGCTCAGTTTTTTCGTGCTGTTGAGAAAAAAACAGCCAAACACAAATCCAAAAACTGGCTTATCTCATATAGATACATCATGGAACAACATGGAGACTCATCAACTATGTAAATGCACCTCAACTAGCTCTAATGTGCAACATGGTTGCAGAAACTCAATGTGTAATTCACTATAGTGAGCTCTACAAAATAAAAGGCCAGACAAAAGACCTGTGTCTTCCCAAATTAAATCATTGGGATATCAGCTGCGAAAAAGATGCTATCCTGAAAAACATCAAATCAATTAGTTCCTTCAGGGCTCCGGTCCCACACAGAATGGGCTGAATTCTGAGTTCTACTGTTCTCTACGATAGTGCTTGAATGTGCAATCCCGGCATCATGGAGGAGTGCGACTGTGGTGCGGATTTTCAAAAAGACAGTAGAGCAGAGCCTAAAAATTATCGCCCGATCTCCCTCCTAGATGTCGTGGTGAAGATCTTCGCTATGCAACTCCAACTACAACCATCCTCATGGATTCAATCAACTCGACACTTTGATCCCAGGCAAACAGGATTTGTCAAGGGCATTGGCTGTGGGCTAAATCTGCTACTAATTAATCTCCTTAAAATGCAAGCAATTTGGCAGGGTACGAAAATCTACCTTGCCTTCATCGATTTGGCTCACGCCTTTGACAGTGTGGCTAGGCAGCCCCTTTGGACAAAGCAAAAACTGGAATTGTCCACCTAGTCTGATTATGGCCTTGAAAGAGGTCCAGATGAACACTGAAATAAAAATTTGTCTTGACCAGGCTGGCGCCCTATCTATCCCGATAAAGGCCTTTCGAGGAGTGAAACAGGGGTGCCCCTTGGCAGCAATTCTTTTCAATCTGTTCCTGTCCGACAATGGCGCCACCTTAGAAAGTGTACCAGTGTTCCCACCTAAAATCCATGGGAGTCATCTAAGCTGAATGCTATACGCGGACGATTTAGTGCTTCTCGACGTAATGCCGTTGGACTTTAACAAAAACTTCATGCTTTGGAGGAAGAATATGTGATTAAGAATGGATTAACTATTAATCCTGCAAAATCAAAATTCTAACTGACCAAAACAGGAAGGGAAGAAAAGTTCAGTCGAACAATACGTTTCAGTGGCACTTGGAAAAGGAAACTTTAAGTTCTGTCACACACATTAGATATCTTGGCATGTGGATTACTCAACTCTGAATGATGCGCCCTGGGTAGAGAAATTCAAAGCCAAATGTCAACAACTGGCAGCGCAAGGTGCCTTGATAAATAAAAAGTGCAATACATTTTCCCTGAAACCTGCAATTGACTTTTATAGACAAAAACGGTTCCAGGTACGATACACAGAGCAAAATGTGCACTGGGCTGCCCTCATTCATTGTGGGCCATGCTTGAGAATACCTTCTGACGCAAAGTATTTTGGCACCCGAAAGGAGTCCTGATGGCATGTATTAGGTATGAGTTGGGTCTTACATCAATCAATGCTAGAGTAACATGGAATATGCTCACGCTGTACTGAAAAATAACCATCGAAAACGGCCCTGCGCAATTGGAAATCCTACATGATCCTAGTAGTGGTAAGATGGAAAACATCCTTCCCCAATTGGCTGAACGCTGTGATAAAATCTTGGAAGATCTCGACATCGATATAACCATTCTGCAAATTAATCTTAATTTGGTCAAGAAAAAGCTCTGGCAGCAAGACTGGGTAGATAATGGAGATCACGGAAGCAAACACAAAATAATGCAATATGTACCTTGTGAAGCGAAATCCTTGAACAAGATTCCGAACTATTTGGAGAAATTCCCAGATATATATCGAAGAACTCTGCTTATGAAATTTCGACTAAATTTATTCGAAACTAAAGAAGTCCTTAGTCTGTGGGCAAATAATTTAATAAAGTACATGAGATGCAGATTTTGTAACAAGGCGGATGAAACGCTGAAACACTTAACCCTTTATTGCTCGACATTAAGATCTGTTAGAACTTAGGGGCTGATTCATGGAATTATTTGCGCCGAAAAACGGGGATTTGTGCGCCATTCTGCCTGCAAATCCCTGTTTAACAAATGGGTATTTGCAGGCAGAATGGCGCACAAATCCCTGCTTTTTGGCGCAAATAATTCCATGAATCAGCAAGTAAATATTTAGGACCAATTATAGCAGCAAGTTCTTTGATGTGTTCTGAAGACTGGTGGTTTGTATGTTTTGATGAAACAAACAAGAAATTAACATTTGCCCTTATGTTTTTCATGGAACAATTGGTAAAACTGTTAGTAGATAAAGCAGAGAATATTACAATGTAAGGGCAGATGTTATAAATTTGTTGAAGCAAAAAAGAAAAAAATGTATTGGAAACGTATGAACACAAAGTTTGTAAGCTCATGATAAACTGTATGAAAGGTTGTAAAGTGATGAAATATATTTGAAAGGTTTGTAATAAGCCAAATAAAAAAATAAATTGAAACATTTAAAAAAAGAGGGGCTACATATGGAGCCCTGCCTTCTACTACCGTGGCAGCCATCTTAGCAAAGGATTTTCATTCATTGAAAGGGACGTGTGATGTGCCCCATTGAGTGAATGAAAATCCTTTTTTTTAGCACCCCGGTAATCGGTTTGCTAACCCGGGGTGCTAATGGCATTATGCACCTGTTCCACAGACAACACCGGGTGTTTAACCGCCCCTGCCTCTCTCGGCCCGCTGTGCCGGTGCTCCCGGTGCTGCCCGTGCAATGGGTGCATAATGCCACATTATATGGTGGCCAAAACATGTTAGCATGCGCTGGGAGGTGCAGTATGCGCGCAGAGCAAATCCTCTCCTCATCTACCAAATGGATTGTTAAGGACGTTGGCGGTCACTCATGAACTTTGCTATACGATCGCGACTGATTTTATTGTTCAATTGCCTAAAGATCGATAATGGTTACAGTAGACACCTGTTATGTGGCTACGCATTTTACAACTTTTGATGGGCTTAACAACTCCAAAAGAAATAACATGAATTTATTTCGTAGGCGTTGTCTGCTTTCATGGGCATCTAGGTTTCCAAATAATTTAACGTTTGTGTAGTAACTGGCACCGATTTGGACTGGAAAAGATGCTGGAAGAGTCCTTCTGATGGTTTGTAAATGATCCAAAGTCTGCTTAGAAGGTGTTATTTTCCTCCCAAGAGTTCTGTTTGTAATAAGTCAGTGTAATCTGGCACTGAGGTAATGCATTTCTGGGTCTGCATTGGTTGCGCTCGCAGGATCTTCCAGTCTGATTCATTTGCCAAAGCCTCCTTGCATGAGAGAAATGTTTTAAATGGACTAGGTAAGGCGTGAGAAATGAGAACGCAGATTCTGAAGGCATCTAAGAAGGTAATCCTTATAACATATTCTTAGACCTCGAAAGTAGCTCTCTCTTAAGCTGCTTGTGATAAAATTATGTGACGCTTTCAGCCCGCTTTATGGGCATATGGCTATCCATTTGCATTTTCTTACGACTTACAAAATCCATACCCTGTTTCACTTAAACCTGTTGTTGGGGGATTTTTTCCATCTTTCCAATTAAATCACCTCAGTGCATTTTTTTTTGTTTGGGCATTTATATAGCGCTACAGACCCTCAGGTATCTGAGCGCTGCGTATTTCCCACAGTTTGTGGTGCTCATTTATCGACCTCGGATGGATGAAAGGCTGAGTTGGCCCTACTGGGATTCGAACCTGCGTCAGCAGGCTCTGCACGATGTCAAAGCGAACGCTCTACTCGCTGTGCTATCTGACGAGCTGTTGACTCATTGTTGTCTCCCATTAGAGTGGGAGACAAGAATGAGTTTGAGGTTTCTGGGATTCTGAGATTTCTCATGGGAACTTGAAGTATTGGTGCTGTTAACAGGTTGTTCTGCTAGTGCTAGGCCCTGGGACCTGCAACATCAAGTCCACTTTCCATTGCTGATAACGCTTTTTTCAATGGTTTCCTGAAAACTCACAGAGGTGGTAAAAGGGTGGAGTATTCTGCAGTGCAGCATGATCATCATGGTGGTGTGCAGCGAATGAGAAGGCATGGCTCCGGTTTCCTGGAGATGCTGGGAATATGGGATTGCAAAGCATAGCATTGGGGTAGAGGGTGGTGGCCATCCACTTCAATGGCATCTGGTAGCCGGTCCTTTATTAAATGAGTGCAGGTGTGCTTACCTTATTAACAGGCCTTCTTTATGATATTGCTTTTTTTCTAGGGTGAAAGCTGCAGCGATTGCCAAGCATGATGGGCCTACATGTATCTACTTCCTGTCAGGAAGTACAGGAGTCCCTGGTAGGAAAGAAGATACTTTGCAGTGCTTTCTGGTCTGCTGCAATACTTCTTCAATGTGGATCAAATGGATGCCTGTTTACTGGAGAATTATGTTCTGTCTGGTGTTTTTTCCTTGAGTCGGGCATCACACCACATACCTCTCTGTTCACATCTTTGGAGCAATGGCAACAGGAAATTAACACCCCCATCTGTGAACCAAAACTGATGGAGGAAGATGCTTGCACCACGACACTGACATACACGTACTCCTCTTGTTCCCTGTAGAGTTACAGCCTTTGTTCCATTATATAAGAGGCAACAAAGATAAAGGACAGCAAAACACGGACCTAACCTATTGTATTTGCTGTAGAAGGTAGATAACACTGCATTGCCAAATACGTTCACAAACATTTGGTAACATTTTAGGAGTGTAGGCACAGGCATTCTGGTACAATCCAACAGATATAAAGCAAGAGGCTGTGGTATGCAACAATATATATAGAAGCTACCCTTCTTTATAGTTTGTCTAAATCAGTCTAGCCCTGTCTATGACTCATATAGAGCCACCAATAAGCCAAGAACCAGGCCATGATACAGACAGAATGGGCCTCATTATACGTTTGCCGGTCCTGTAACAACGGTACCAGTAAGCTTGCCGGTACTGCTGTTACCGGACCGGTAAACTACGAGTACTGCTCGCCGGGGTGCCTTCACCGACCGCCAGGTGTGACCAGGCGGGCGTACCAGCACCCGCGAGCAGAGCATATCGAATGCACCAGCACCATTCACAAATGGTGCCAGTGCATCTGACCTCCCCATTCCCATTGAGACCTATTGGGCTCAATGGGAATGGGGAGCATTTTTTTCCGGTGCCCGCAAATTGGCAATTACTGGGTCCGGGGGAGCCGTAATAACCCGGTAATTGCCCATTCGCGGGCAGCAGGATTTTTGTTTTACCTTCGTCAACCGGTACGGCTACTGCGGGTCTCATAATGAGGCCCAATATATATTTATCGAATAATATGTTCAATGAATATTTGCACCAAATGATTACACACAACACCTTCTCTGTGCCACAAAACAAGTTTCAATACAAAAACTCACTTTTTGGGATTTCACTTTTGGGTCTCATCTACATGGAACACAGGCCAAATAAATAGTTCAACCCTCCTGTCCCACAAAAACACCTGTATTAAACAATACCGTGGAACATTACAAAATCATGAACTTGTTAATCCTTTTCTGAAGTAGGATTTAAATCACAGCACCATTGTTCATTTGCAGAAAAGACTTTCTCCCACTCAGTGCCCTTGACTTATATTCTCCCTGCGCACATCTCAAACCAGCAATGTGAAAGCACATCAAACATTGAAAAACAGCACATTTATCACACATGGAACCTTTTCCTGCTTCACCCTGAAGCAATACAAAATCTCACTTCTATCGGGGTCATTTTCTCACTCTCAGGAGAGAGTGGGCCTCATTACGAGTTATGCCGGTAAGGAAAAAACGATGCCGGTGTGGTAATACCGGCATCGTTTACCGTCCCGTTGCATTCCGACCCGCAAACCCGGTATTAGCGGCACACTGAACAACGGTGCCGCTAATAGCGGCATAGGCGCGTACAGGCGCAACTTCAGGGAGCAAATACCGGCATGCCGGTAATAGGGGGTAATTCCAACCCACGCATACAGGCAAATACCGGCATCGCGAAGCCGGTAATCACGGCCTGCACGATGCCGGCCATACAGGCATCTCAGACCACCCGCAAACAGCAAGCAGGATATAAGGCAGCTGCCACAGGTGCACACATTCCCCACAGGTCGAGTCAATGGAGGCTGTGCCAGTATAAACTGAGCACACACACACACCACAACCCCCCACAGGTGTAGGCAATGTAGAGTGGCCCAGTACAAAAGGAGCGCACCTACACACCACACCCCTTCCTACACCAAAATGCTAACACAAGCAGTTGCAATCATGGCACTGGAGGACATGCCTATACTGCTACAACTACAGCAACAACGACAACTACAGCAGCAACAACAACTACAGAAACAACAACAGGCAGCACAGAGGAGATGCAGGAGGAGAAGGAGGGTGAGACAGGGCCACCAATTACCACCAGCGCAGCCACCAGTGCCTCGTAGGCAGCCACCAATCCCTCACACCAGACCCAGCCCATTCAACCTAACCCCTGAGCAGATCCACACCCTGTATCGGTTGGACCGTGACAACATCACCACCATAGTGGACATGATACAGAACGACATTGCCAGCCACATAGGAATACGCACTGCCACCCCCCCCCCCCACTACTAAAGGTGGTGTCTGTGCTACACTTCCTGGCCACAGGCACCTACCAACAAACAGTGGGCCAGCTGCATGGCATTTCACAACCACTATTTTCACGCATGCTGAACCAAGTGCTGGATGCCCTCCTGAAGCACGCAAGCACCCACGTATCCCTACCACGTACTGCCCAGGAGATAGCCGAAACCAAAGTAGGCTTCCATGCACTGGCAGGCATGCCCAATTGTGTCGGTGCCATCGACTGCACCCATGTGGAATTGGTAGTCCCCCATGCTATAGAGGCCGTGTACCGCAATCGCAAGCAATACCACTCCATCAATGTGCAAATGGTATGTGACTCCAGGAAGATCATCACCCATTGCTGCGCCTGATTTCCTGGATCAACACATGATGCCATGTTACTGGGTAATTTCATGCTACCCCATCACATGGAGCGACATGCCGGACCACGTGCCTGGCTGCTTGGTGAGCTGCACAACCGTCCCATGGCAGTGCTTTGGGGTACTCATGTGTGGGGATGTATAAGGGGGGGAATACTGCACCTGGGTGGGAATAGCCGGTGATTGGAGAATGCATGCAGAGCCAAAGACTCCTGACCTGAACCAGTCAAACGGTACATGACACTTCACTGGGCCACATATCACAAATAATGCATATCGATGAGAACAAGTGAGAGGCATAACCAGGCCACCATGGTGATGGCAAGCAATGCATGAATGAACAGGATGGCAAGTGTGGCAATGTGACCATGCATAGTAAATAATGGACAGCATGAATTGGAGTCAAAACACTGTTGCACTACCACAGCATATCTGCCTCAGCATGCATGATTACACCCTGCATCATCTATTGAACGCCATCCAGACTACCACACCTCATGACAGTATAGATTGCACCTAGATAACATTTTTTCATGCTTACAGGGACATGTGCATGCCCACACCAAATAACTGCTGCCATGACTGTGCTCCCTGAATGTGGCAGTTCAGAGTGACACACACCTATTTGAATCTTCTTGCAGGTGATGGAGGATATCCCTTCAGACCCCTGTGCGTAACCCGCAGTACAGCCATGAGGAGAAGTACAATTGTGTGCACACCCGTACCCGTGTTGTGATTGAGCAGACCTTTGGCCTGTTGAAGGGGCGGTTCCGCTGCCTCAGCAGGTCTGGTGGGGCACTCCTATATAGGCCTGAGAAGGTGGCAAAGATCACCATGGCATGTGTCATGCTGAACAACATGTGCGTGCGGAGAAATGTACCACTGCCACCTGACATTGACATGCATGGGCCGGGTGAGGATGATGAGGATGGAGACGGAGGTGAAGTAGCCCCCCTGCCAGTACGTGATGCACGGGATGGCCATGCTCTACGCCAAGCACTAATTCACGAATACTTCTGAAACACAGGGACTATTAAAGACTTGTGTCAGTCAGACACTGGGCCAGTGTGGACATGCACACAGGGAATGTTGGGAGTTGGGCACTGAACACCGTACCACATTAAATGGATGCACACAAAAATAACAATGTCCAGCCATGGATTTTGTGCATTATTTACAACAGCAAAAATGTGCCCACTCCCTCCTCCCAGACTCCCCCAACAAACTCCCTGACCCCCTCCAACAAACTCCCTGACCCCCCAACAAACACCAACACCCAAAATAGACTCCACAAGATGCACCCCTTCACCCCCAACCTTGTGTCCCACTACCATTGTCCCCCCCACACTACTTTCGGGACTTCTTTCTGTCCAGAGGCGGCATTTCAGTGTGCCTTGCACTCCTACGTGTGTGGCGCACTGGGCTGGTGGGGACAGATGAAGCTGGTGTGGAGGTAGTAGGTGATTCGCTGGCAGGTTCCACACCCCCTGCAAGCCCTGGCCGCTGCATATGAAGCAGCATTGAGGTCAGCCCCTGTGTCACCGCCCCCAGGCAGTCCCTCATTAGCCGAGTTGATGCATTGACAGCGGCTGTGTTTGCTTCGATGGCCGCTGTGGTCCCTGCAATTGCTGTGGCAATACTCCGCCTGGTTTCCTCCCCGTCCGCTATGTACTGGCGGAGTAGGTCTAACATGGCCTCCTGTTGGGCCTCCACCATCGACAATCGTGTCTCCAGGGTTCTGGAGGGGGCTGAAATGGTGGGTTGTGCAGTCACGTGGATGGCATTTTCGGGACTGGACTCCTCAGAGGTGGGTAGGTCACAGTCACAGAGGCAGAGATCAACTTCACTGCAGGTGGGTGACTGCAGGTTTTGGGGCGAGGCGGTGGGCATGGGGCTCGGGGTGGCCGGGCATGTCACCTCGGTGTCTCCCTCAGGCTCCACACTGGCATCAAGTTCTTCCCCAGTGGAGGCGGGTGCTTCCAGGGACTCCCCTTGGACAGGTGTGGGTGTGGCCTGCATGTCTCCAGCGGAGGTGGTGGTGGTGGTTGCCCTCTTCTTACGGTGTGAGGTGGATGCCCTCGCAGTTGTCTCCTGGGTTGCTTCTTCCTCATCAGTCCCTGGGGGGGTAGAAGAGATGCAGGGCATCAGTGATGGTGTGACATGGCAGTGGCGGTGCTGTTCATTATTCATTTGATCATGCTTTCATGTCCTACAGGTGTGTCACGCAGGGTATTCAGAGAGGGCATGTAAGCATTCACTGCATGGCAGATGGCATGGCGTTGATTTTGGGTTTGTGTGAAGTATCACATGGGGAAGCTCCAGGTGTGTTGGCTGTGTGTTGGTTAAGGGATGGGCACTCAGCATGCATTTCAGTGTGGCAGAGTTTGGCCCGCCATCTGTATTTGGGTATGGTAATGTGGGTGTTGGGACATGCATTGCCTTGCCTAGACTCTCTACCACTTCACTTGTGCTACTTCATGGTCTCCCCTACAGGGATCTGCAGGGTCACTCACCTCCTTCCGTGGTTGATGCCGCACCCGTCTCCATCTCGCATAATCCCTCGATGGACTCAGGACTGATGAATCTGCTGGCCGTCTCCTCCCAGGGCATCAATTTGGCAGGGTGGTGGGCATCCCCGCCTGTGGCCATGGCCTCCCTCCGATTGGTGGCCATGATATTGCGTACCCACAACCGGAGGTCATCCCACCGCTTCCTGCAGTCCCTCACACTGCGCGGGGTGGGACCCACGGCTGATACCCTGCGGGCTACCCCCTGCCAGATTTGCCTCTTTTGTTGCTGCACCTCCCGCTTCTTGTCGTGGGATTGTATTGTGTCTGCATGTGCAGCTAGAGTGTCCACTAATATGGTGAGCTCTGCGTCTGAGTAACGCTGTTTACGCAGCCGGGGGGCGGTCTTCCTGGTAGCCTTTGACATCCTCTATGGATTTCCACTGTGCTCTCCGAGTATCGGCTGGTGGTTATGGAGGATGGCAATGGATTGTGTTTTTAAAGATAACCGCCGGCCCATTTCCCGTTCCTGCGCGATGACGTAATTTCCGGGTCGGTTTTTTTACGAACACGGTATTACCATGCCGGTATTACCATGCCGGTATTTAGGGGTTGGTATGAGGTTGTACCGCTATGGGCGGGTCCCGCGATGCCGGTATAGAGGGGTTGGAGGCCCTTTATCAGCATCGCGGTATTGCCACTACCGGCATGGGGGGACGCGCGTGCTTGCGCACTCATAATCACCCGCTATTAGCGGGTTCATACGAGCACGGACCCGCTCATTCCGGCATGCCGGTAATGAACCCGGTTTTACCGGGCAACTCGTAATGAGGCCCAGTGTATATTTCAAATAGGGACCTCACTTTATTTAATTTAGCAAGACACATCTCTGCCCCAGCACCAAAAACCCTGACATTAGGTGTACATTTATCACCCCTCTGATTTAAATCCAGGTATGAGGAATGGTGAATAATTTAGGAATTTTGCTTTTAGACAAGGACACCCGTTCCTTTGAGGGAGTTTTGGGGTTGGGATCGACAAATAGGAATACTCATTTATTTTAAATGTCTAGGGCCTGTTTACAAGTATAGCGCAGCAGGAAACAATTGCGGTAACTGAATTTTCGCCAATATTTCCACTCTGCCATACTGCGTGTATGGCCCTGGAGTGGAGGATTTACCTCCAGCATCATGCTGGAGATAAAACCTCCAACTCTTCTTTAAAAAATCAGCAAAATCGGTGTAATTACTGTGGTGGAACTACCACTGCAGTAATTCCACCAAAAAAGCCCCATAGACTCCTATGGAGTCATAAAGAATGGGGATTACACTGCCACTTGTAATCCGGCTGTAATTCTGTCGGACCAAGTGGCAGTAACAGTAATTCAGTTGGGCAGCATTCTGGCGTTTTTACCACCAGAATACCGCCCAAATCATAATGCGGTCCCATAACTTGAATTAGCGGCAGGAAAGAGGGCAGAGGTTTCGAACCTTCCTGACTTCCCTTGCGTTCAATGACTGTATTAGAGTTAACTAAATTATCATTCAGTAAAATATGCTATCAGTCTAGTAAATTTGCCCCCCCAACCACTAATTAAGGGGAACATATTATACTGAGAATTATGTTCTGCCTGGTGCTTTTTCCATGAGTCGGGCATCACACCACTTACCTCTCTGTTCACCTCTTTGGAGCAATGGCAACAGGAAATGGTCACCCCCATCTGTGAACCAAAACTGATGGAGGAAGATGTGTGTACCATGATACTGACATACACGTACTCCTCTTGTTGCCTGTAGAATTACAGCCTTTGTTCCATTATATAAGAGGCAACAAAGATAAAAGACAGCAAAACACGGACCTAACCTATTGTATTTGCTGTAGAAGGTAGATAACACTGCATTGCCAAATACGTTCCCAAACATTGGTAACATTTTAGGAGTGAAGGCACAGGCATTCTGTTACAATCCAACAGATATAAAGCAAGAGGCTGTGGTATGCAACGATATATTTAGAAGCTACCCTTCTTATAGTTTGTCTAAATCAGTCTAGCCCTGTCTATGACTCATATAGAGCCACCAATAAGCCAAGAACCAGGCCATGGTACAGACAGAATGGGCCTCATAATAAGTTTGCCGGTCCGGTAACAACAGTACCAGTAAGCTTGCCGGTACTGTTATTACCGGACCGGCAAACTACGAGTACTGCTCGCCGGGGTGCCTTCATCGACCGCCAGGTGTGACCAGGCGGGCGTACCAGCACCCGCGAGCAGAGCATATCGAATGCACCAGCACCATTCACGAATGGTGCCAGTGCATCTGACCTCCCTATTCCCATTGAGACCTATTGGCATCAATGGGAATGGGGAGCATTTTTTTCCGGTGCCCGCGAATTGGCAATTACTGGGTCCGGGCGAGCCGCAATGACCTGGTAATTGCCCATTTGCGGGCGGGAGGATTTTTTTTTACCTTCGTCAACCGGTACTGCTACTGCGGGTCTCATAATGAGGCCCAATATATATTTATCGAATAATATGTTCAATGAATATTTGCAATAAATGATTACACACAACACCTTCTCTGTGCCACAAAACAAGTTTCAATACAAAAACTCACTTTTTGGGATTTGACTTTTGGGTCTCATCTACATGGAACACAGGCCAAATAAATAGTTCAACCCTCCTGTCCCACAAAAACACCTGTATTAAACAATACCGTGGAACATTACAAAATCATGAACTTGTTAATCCTTATCTGAAGTAGGATTTAAATCACAGCGCCATTGTTCATTTGCACAAAAGACTTTCTCCCACTCAGTGCCCTTGATTTATAATCTCTCTGCGCACATCTCAAACTAGCAATGTGAAAGCACATCAAACATTGAAAAACAGCACATTTATCACACATTGAACCTTTTCCTGCTTCACCCTGAAGCAATACAAAATCTCACTTCTATCGGGGTCACTTTCTCACTCTCGGGAGAGAGTGTATATTTCAATTAGGGACCTCACTTTATTTAATTTAGCAAGACACTTCTCTGCCCCAGCACCAAAAACCCCGACTTTCCGTGTACATTTATCACCCCTCTGATTTAAATCCAGGTATGAGGAATGGTGAACAATTTAGGAATTTTGCTTTTAGACAAGGACACCCGTTCACTTCAGGGAGTTTTGGGGTTGGGATCGACAACTAGGAATACTAATTTATTTTAAATGTCTAGGGCCTGTTTACAAGTGTAGCGCAGCAGGAAAGAATTACGGTAACTGAATTTTCGCCAATATTTCCACTCTGCCATACTGCGTGTATGGCCCTGGAGTGGAGGATTTACCTCCAGCATCATGCTGGCGATAAAACCTCCAACTCTTCTTTATAAAATCAGCAGAAAATCGGTGTAATTACTGTGGTGGAACTACCGCTGCAGTAATTCCACCAAAAAAGCCCCGTAGACTCCTATGGAGTCATAAAGAATGGGGATTACCCTGCCACTTGTAATCCGGCTGTAATTCTGCCGGACCAAGTGGCAGTAACAGTAATTCACTTGGGCAGCATTCTGGCGTTTTTACCACCAGAATACCGCCCAGATCATAATGCAGTCCCATAACTTGAATTAGCGGTAGGAAAGAGGGCAGAGGTTTCGAACCTTCCTGACTTCCCTTGCGTTCAATGACTGTATTAGAGTTAACTAAATTATCATTCAGTAGAATATGCTATCGGTCTAGTAAGTTTGCCCCCAACCACTAATTAAGGGGAACATATTAAACTGATACCAGAAAAAGAAATGCTATTAAGTATTAAATCCTGGAATACAAGGGGGAGCCATCACCTTCTATCTAATCCTGTTGTTGCTAAGCTTCTAAAAACTGCAACCTGTCTATCCCTGCGGGAGACATGCCTAACTGAGGACTTGGTCTTGGATGGTTTCCAGACTTTCAGTCAGTTTGCCCGGTCTAGCAGCGTGGGTAGGGCCTCGGGGGGACTCTTGGTTGCGGTGGACTCCACCCTGGGAATGATTGCATCTGCCGTGGATGGTCTTCCCTTTGGTGTCATGGCGGTATCCCTTATAGCGAAGGATCTAACCTTTAAACTATTGGTAGTAAATATTTACTGGCATAAAGGGATTGCTGAGCTAAAACCGTTTTTAGACATGATCTCTGAGTGCATTACTAATCGGTCAAATTTTAATTTGGGGGGAGAGTGATTGTAGCTCGTGATTTGAACTCCTTATGTGATTTCCAGGATTCTGGTAATGAGTTAATTGAAACGTCATCTGATATGTACCCACTGAATTGTAAATATCAAATGGCTAGGAGCTGGTGTATGGCCCTTGAGGCATTGGGGCTCCTTCCGTTGAGTGGGGTTGATTTTGGTGCTGGGGCTAGGATGTCCACTTGGTTTAGAGGGACCAGCTCTTGACACTGGATTACATATTTACTGACGAATGTCTGGTAAACAGCTGTATTTCTTTCTCAGTCCTGGAAAACGATTGGAGTGATCATGGGATCTTGGAGGCTAGTTTTAACATCTGTTGCTCCTATAGGGGACTCCCTCATCTTTCGCAATTAAGAACTAATGCTTTGGGTCAGGCTATTTGTTGTTCTGATAGAAAAATTGGGGTTCTAAATTCCAATTTCACAGTCATGCAGTCATTGTCATTGGAATGGAAAATTAAGGTTTTCAATGTAAATAACTTTGAAATGACTATTGGTATTCTGGTGGAGTATGTGGACAAGAAGTATACCCCAAGAAATTTGAATGTTAGAAGACCCGTACATATTCATAATGATGAGTTTGCTAGGGTCAAGACTAATATAAGGAAGAATATCAGATGGGTTAAGGATGTACACATGAATTTGGATGAAAAACTAAGCATGATTAAACAATTTAAGCAAAACTATAAAAATAATTGTGTAAATGCCTGAAAGCTATGTTGCCTCAGAGAGATGCAGAGGTAATGCTGTCTGTTTTAATTACGGCATATATGGGGTCGTTTTGGTCCTTGATGCAGAATCACGAACCATCTATCAACATGTCCCAGATTAATGCAGTCTCAGAAACGCAGTGGATTGACTACTTTTGGGTTATGTATGACAATGCCGGGGGAACAGGGATGGTGATACTTCAATTTTTTGGATGCCTTCCTTTGATCATCAATGGACTTTTGATTTGGATAGAGGAGAAATTCTTAATCTTCTAAAGAATTGTAAGAAATCTAGGGCCCCGGGCAAAATGCTTTGACTAATAACACTCTGAAGTCAGACCCAGTAACCTGGGCAAATGTCCTTTTTTTGCAGTTTGGAAGCATTCTCGACACGGGCCTGGTGCCTTCCTCTTGGAGTTCAGCAATTGTTGTGCCGATATTCAAGAGGGGCTGCAGGGCTGAGCCGAGAAATCATAGTTCGATCTCGTTGATCGACGTGGACTGCAAAATATTTGCGACCCTTCTTCAACATCTGGAGGAATGGTCAAAGAGTAGGCATATGTTGAACAAATTTAAACTGGGTTCCGTAGAGGCCGCTCTACTAACATAAATGGACTGCTTCTGCAAAGTATCCAGGAAACAGCATGGGGTACCGATATCACGAACGTCAGCAAAATCCTCCTCTTCGCTGGACAATTCAGGTTCGTCCCCCTCCCCCAACTCCTCACCTTCCGTTTTCTTCTTGGATCTTCCTTTCTGGTAAAGTGAAGGTTTCTCCTTTTTTTATGAAGGAATGGACGCCCCCAAAAGGATGCCACCGTGCCACCATCAAAGATGCGACGGGGGCAGCCCTTCCGAAGACGCTATTTGCGGGGAAAAAGCCGGAGGCACAAAAAACCCCGATGTTGTTCCAAGGGAGTGAGGATCTGGCTTGAGTGGGAGGTACTTGCAGCAGACGGAGATCGAGGCGAAGAGGATATGTACAAGGAAGGTAATTCCGCTGCAGGGATGGCTGGGTGGCAGTATCTGCTCTTGCTGCAGGCTGAGAACAGGTACCCAGCGGATAGTCCGACACCAAGGGCAAGGCAAAGGCAGTCCAGTGAATGGGCAGAGTTCCGGTACACAGCGGATCAGTAGGTAAGAAGGGCGAGACGAAGGCAGTCCTAATAACAGGCCGAATACTGGTACACAAAGGGCGGAAGTCTTGAAGACAGGACCGAGGCAAGCGTAAGGCTAGTAGAATAGGGATACAGCAGAAGGGGAAAGCAGAACAAGAAGGAAACCACTACGGAAGAATGAGAAAGGTAACAAAAGCCTAGAGAAAAGGGAACAGAGAGAGGGAGGGGGACAAGGGCGAGCAAGAGGGCTCAGGAGGAGCACAAAGAAAGAAAGGGGAGGTCCAAGAGGAAACGGGAGGAAGGAAGGGCAAAATAACAGAAACGGAGAAGCAAAAGCCAAAGACCGGGAGGAAAAAACGAATGTAGCAGGGAGCGACGGCAACCTCAGGAGGAAATCCGGAAACGTTGCAACGCGCTCACAACCCGGAAGTAATGGAATAAATACTTCCGGTTGTGTACGCGTGCAACCACTAGAGCGATGAAGAAAGAAGTGAGGATACGTGAAGGGAAATGCTATGGCAGGCTGAAACGCTAGCGGTTCCACACCCGCCAGCCCTGTCTAGACGTGACAGTATGCCCCCTCCAAAGGAGGCCTCCCCCAGGTTTGCCAGGATGAAAAAAATGGAACTTGCGAACTAGGAGTGGGGCATGGATGTAAGAGGCTGGTTCCCAGGAATTTTCAGACCAAGGATACCCTTTCCAATGAACTAAATATTCTAATCTACCCCTATGGTATCTTGAATCACAGATCTGAGCCACTTCGTATTCCTCCTGGGTGACAACTGGGGGTAAGGGCAACTTCTTGGTATGACGTGTCCAAGTGTCTTCGTGAAATGGTTTAAGTTGGGAGCCATGAAAAACAGGGTGCACTCTACTAAGTTCCAATTTAAAGGCCACCGGATTGATCACCTGTGTGATCTTGTATGGCCCCAGAAACTTAGGGGAAAGTTTGGAGGGGTGAACCCATCGGGGTAAGTATCTAGTGGACAACATCACTCTAGAACCCACTCCCCACCCAGGGTCCGGGCGGCGTAGTTTGTCAGCTTGTGTTTTAAAACGTTTTTGGGCCTCACTAAGATTCCTTTTAGCCTGGTCATGGGTTTCCCCAAGAGTGGCCAGAGTGGAGTCTACTGTAGGTAAGCTAGAAGGTGAGTCAGAGACAGATAAAATAGGTCTTGGGTGATAGCCATAAGAACAGAAGAAAGGACTAAACCCGTGGGCAGAGTGGAAAGAGTTGTTATATGAGAATTCTGCCAGAGGGAGAAGGGAGACCCAATCGTCCTGTTGGAGGTTTACGAAGCATCGTGAGTACTGTTCTAGGGTTCCGTTAAGGCGTTCAGTCTGCCCATTAGATTGTGGGTGGAACCCAGATGTCAACGCCCTCTCCACCCCTAATCGACCACAGAGGTCCTTCCAGAATTGGGAAGTATATTGACTTCCTCGATCAGAGATAATCTTCATTGGCAAACCATGGAGGCGGAAGACGTCTCTGATAAAGACTTCCGCTATACTAGCAGCCGACGGAACCCCCGGTAAAGGGGAGAAGTGGGCCATTTTTGTAAAGGAATCGACCACCACCATAATACAAGTGCATCCCTTAGATTGAGGCAGGTCCACAATGAAATTGGTGGATATGACCTTCCACGGTCCGTCAGGCACAGCGTTGGGTTCCAAGAGTCCTATTGGCCTTTGGCGTAAACTCTTGCTACGAAGACAGACTGCACAAGACTGAACGTAACGAGTGACATCTTCTCTCATCCCTGGCCAATAAAAATGTCTTTGTAAATACTCCAAAGTGCCCTTGGTGCCTCTATGTCCAGCCATTTTTTGGAATCGTGACACCAAGTCAAAGCCAGTTTCCAAAACGATGGTGTGGGTAGGTACAACTTGTTTTTAACAAAATAAAGGCAGTCCTTGATGTCGTATTGGAGGTCTCTGGAATGATTATCTACCTCAAACTGGCCTCCAGAAGCTTCTCTCACCTGTCTTAAGAACAGAGATAACTCGCTGACTCACTTGGTAGAAGGAAACATCAATTCTCGAGAGAGTTTTGATTCAGATTCATAATCCCCTCGACGGGAAAGGGAGTCTGCCACCAGATTGAGGTGCCCAGGTATGTAGGTTATGTCAAAATCAAACTGAGCAAAAAAGTGGACCCAACGTGCTTGACGTGTGTTGTAACACTCAAACTGCCTCAATACTTGTAAGTTCTTGTGGTCGGTCCGGATTGTAAAGGGATGTTTACCTCCCTGCAGTAAATGGCGCCACTCTAAACAGGCTGACTTCATTGCCAAGAGCTCACGCTCTATAACTGAATAGTTCTTTTGACTGGCATTGAGTGTCTTGGAATAATACGAAATGGGGTGTTCCACCCCTTGGTATTCTTGCAGCAAGACTGCCCCAATGGCAGACGCAGAGGCATCTGTCTCCAAAATGAATGGACTGCTTTGATCGGGTTGGCGAAGGATGGGAGGGGTACAAAAGGCATCTTTCAGGCTACGAAAGCTGTCCTCAGCATCTGTAGGCCATTGAAACGGGGCCGAAGATTTCTTGAGCAGGGTGGTAATGAGTACTATCCTTTGAGAAAAGTTGGAGATGAACTTCCTATAGAAGTTCGCCAAGCCAAGAAACCTCTGTATGTCTTTTATGGATTTGGGAGAAGGCCATTCCAAGATGGCAGGCACCTTGCGAGGGTCCATGGCTATGCCTTGGTTGGAAAGAATGAAACCCAGATATGGAATGGATGTAGCGGAGAACACACATTTGTTTAGCTTAACTGAGAGATGATTGTCTCTGAGCCTCCTGAAAACCTCCTTGACGTGTTCTTCATGTTCTTCTATAGTGTTGGAAAATACTAAGATGTCATCAAGATATACTATGGTGGTCTGACACAGTATATCAGAAAAGAGACTGTCCATGAATCGCTGGAATATCAAAGGGGAATTTATAAGCCCGAAGGGCATCACCTGGTATTCATACAGCCCAAACGGATTCCTGAAAGCCGTCTTCCATTCATCTCCTTTCTGGATCCGTAGCAGATGGTAGGCATTCCGTAAATCTAGTTTCGTGAAGACGGTGGCACCCTGGACGGCTTGTATGATTTCTGCTATCACAGGCATCGGGTACCGATCCTTAATAGTGACCTTATTCAATCCCCTATAGTCAATGCAAGGTCTCAATTCTCGCGTATCCTTCTTAGGGATAAAAAACAAGGAGGCCCTTGCAAGTGATTTCGAGGGCCTGATCAAACCATTGGCCAGGTTGCTGTCCAAATACCTTCTAAGGTACTGTTTTTCTTCCAGAGTTAGTGGGAACATCCGGCAGAATGGTACTAGAGCTCCAGGCTTGAGTTTGATACTGCAGTCTTTGGGTCGGTGCGGAGGAAGTTCTATCGGAGTCTTCTCTGTCACTACTTCTGTAAATTCCTTGAGATGATGCGGAAGACAGTGCACAGTTCTGGGTTCTTCATAACATAAGGTCTGAACGATCTCAAATCTTGGCCCAGGTAGACACTCTGCCTTACAGAAGGTAGATTGAAAGCTTAGAACGTTCTTTGTCCAATCAATGTAGGGATTGTGTTTTCGTAGCCAACCTATCCCCAGGATGAGGGGAAAGTGAGCAGCACGAATGATGTCGAAGGTAATCATCTCCGAATGCTGCTGAATGTAGAGGGTGAGTGTTTCCGTAGTGTGAGTAATCATTCCAGAACTTAAAGGTTCTCCATCCACGCCTTCCACCTTCTGGTCCTCTGGTTTAGCTACTCAACGTATCCCCTTCTGTTCTGCCCACAGGGTATCTATAAAGTTGCCGACTGCACCACAGTCGAGTAAGGCCTGAGAGGTTACCTCAGTGTTCTCCAATTTTAAGGTTACAGTAAGGACCATCAGTCGGGAGTCTTCTGGGATCCCCGTGGAAGACACGGAAAGTGTAGTGTAAGGACTTGGGATGGCCCCTCGGAAGTGAGTCCTGACACTTACCGAGGGCGATCGTTTCCCGATCGTCTAGGAGGGACTTCTGGGCAGTCACGTAGCAGATGGGTTGACGCACCACAATACATACATAAACTGCCATCCCGTCTTCTCTTCCGTTCTTCCGGGGTGAGTGGGGCCCGGGCAGTTCCAATTTGCATAGGTTCCTCCTTACTCTGACGTGAAAGCGGTGAAGGGGCTAGAGAAGGAATGTCCAGAGGAGGGGGTCCGTAGAACCTAGTCTTTTTCTTCTCGGCTCGCCATTCCGACAGCCTGAAGTCAATCCGGAGGGTTGCACTAATCAGGTCGGCGAAGGAGGCTTGACGAGCGATTCGTGCCAGTTCATCTTTGAGATCTTCTCGTAAGCCTCGCCGAAAGATGGCATATTGGGCTTGCTCCTGCCATCCTGCTTCTACAGCGATTTGCTTGAAGGTGGTGATGTAGGTCAACAAGTCGGAATTCCCCTGTCGGATGTCTAAAAGGTCTTCCGAAGCTAGGAACGTACTTTCCGTGCGCAGGAATGTCTCCTGTAGTCGAGTCTTGAATGCACTATAATCCTGCAAAACAGGATCGGGTTGGTTTACTAGAGGGGTAGCCCAGGCCAGGGCATTCCCCGTCATGTGGGTAATCATAAATCCCACCTTGGCGTGATCTGAAGCAAAGGTTTGTGGATGAAACGAGAAGTGAAGGTTACAGGCATCTAGGAATTCTTTTACCCGTTTGGGAGAGCCATCAAACTTGCCTGATACCAAGGGAAGGGGTGGTAAGTCTGTAGAGGGCCGTTCTCTCTCAGTCATTCGCTGTTGTAATGCGGCGTTGGCGGCCTTGAGGTTCTGTACCTCCAGGTTCAAGCTTTGGACGGCCGTGACTAATTCTTGCACCTGTTGGGGAGTTGCCATCTCAGTTTCTTGTTGGCGGTGCAAACTATCACGAACGTCAGCAAAATCCTCCTCTTCACTGGACAATTCAGGTTTGTCCCCCCTCCCCCGACTCCTCACCTTCCGTTTTATTCTTGGATCTTCCTTTCTGGTAGAGTGAAGGTTTCTCCTTTTTTTATGAAGGAATGGACGCCCCCGAAAGGACGCCACCGTGCCACCGTCAAAAGTCCGACGGGGGCAGCCCTTCCGAAGACGCTATTTGCGGGGAAAAAGCCGGAGGCACAAAAAACCCCAATGTTGTTCCAAGGGAGTGAGGATCTGGCTTGAGTGGGAGGTACTTGCAGCAGACGGAGATCGAGGTGAAGAGGATATGTACAAGGAAGGTAATTCCGCTGCAGGGATGGCTGGGTGGCAGTATCTGCTCTTGCTGCAGGCTGAGAACAGGTACCCAGCGGATTGTCCGACACCAAGGGCAAGGCAAAGGCAGTCCAGTTAACGGGCAGAGTTCCGGTACACAGCGGATCAGTAGGTAAAAAGGGCGAGACGAAGGCAGTCCTAATAACAGGCCGAATACTGGTACACAAAGGGCGAAAGTCTTGAAGACAGGACCGAGGCAAGCGTAAGGCTAGTAGAATAGGGAAACAGCAGAAGGGGAAAGCAGAACAAGAAGGAAACCACTACGGAAGAATGGGAAAGGTAATGAAAGCCTAGCGAAAAGGGAAGAGAGAGAGGGAGGGGGACAAGGGCGAGCAAGAGGCCTCAGGAGGAGCACAAAGAAAGAAAGGGGAGGTCCAAGAGGAAACGGGAGGAAGGAAGGGCAAAATAACACAAACGGAGAAGCAAAAGTAAGGACCGGGAGGAAAAAACGAATGTAGCAGGGAGCGACGGCAACCTCAGGAGGAAATCCGGAAACGTTGCAATGCGGTCACAACCCGGAAGTAATGGAATAAATACTTCCGGTTGTGTACGCGTGCAACCACTAGAGCGATAAAGAAAGAAGTGAGGATACGTGAAGGGAAATGCTATGGCAGGCTGAAACGCCAGCGGTTCCACACCCGCCAGCCCCGTCTAGACGTGACAACCAAGGGAGGATGCACCTTTTTGGCCTCCATTCATCTATCGGCCACTTTTGATGAGGTAGTTCAGAACCGTCTTTGGTCAAAGCTGGCGAACTGGGGTTTACCAGATGGTTTCATGCGGCTTTAAATGAGTCTATACCAGAACTCAAGCGTGCGTATTAGGTTAAATAAAGAGGGGGACCTCTGAGGGGTAATTAAAACCTTGTAAGGCTTAAAACAAGGCTGTGTTCTGGTGCCTTGGCTTTGTAAACAATACACGTCAGACGCAGGGGAATATCGAGATTAAGCAGGCCTTATCTCTCCATTCCTTGGTTGGCCTTTGCAGATGATTTTCTTCTTCTGGATAACACAAAGGTAGGCCTTAGAAAGACTTCTACCTGCCTTTGCTGCATGTGTTGATGAGAATGGGCCAATTATTAATCCGGACAAGACCAGGATATTAGCGTTCTCGAAGGGAAAGAAATCCAAAAATGTGCACGTATGTTCCTTGGTAAATACTCCTATTAGGGCCACACCTAGTTTCACTTATCTGGGCTTTCATTTTTCTGCAAATCCAGGAGTAAGTCAATCACAGGAGATCATACTCCAAAAGGCGATCATGCTACAGAAACAACTCGGGAGGATAAGTAGTAAATGTGGACGATTTTCATTAAAACCAGCCTCATTATTTTATGAGGGCAAAATCTTTCCAAAAATGACCTACGGGCTGGAGCTTTGTGGAACTTCTATGTATAAAATACTGGACCAGATAGAAGCCAGGTTGTGGTGTAAAACTCTGAGGGTCCCGAATGCGATCCCGGCGGCGGCCATAAGATATGATCTGGGTATCTCGTCATTCAAGGCTAGAAATGTTGGCTCTGGATGCAAAACTGATCTCCCCATTACCGGGAACAATTTACGAGGCTCTTAGCCACACATTACCTGGAGACTTGGCAGGCCATAATTACATTGCTGATTTTAGTCGGAGATGTGAAGCTATTCTTGAGGGTATAACAAGTGATAGAGATAACCCAAATGGAGTGAAAAGAATTTTTTGGAGCACGACTGGTGTGAAACAATTGACTCCTTCCATGCTTAACCGTCAATGGCTCATTTAGCGCATGAACATAAAGGACGAGGGGTGCTCCTCTCAATCTTTATTTTGTTCCCTAATATGAACCATAGGAATATTCTGATGAGATTAAGGTGGAACCTCCTGCCCACATGAGAGGTTCAATTTAGGAGGAAGTTCATTACACCTGATGAATGCTATTGTCGGTTTTGTAAGTCGTACACGGAAACAATGAGGCACTTGCTGCTTGAGTGTAAGGCACTGGGGTTCCTAAGAAAGAAATATATGGAGAGATTTCGGGCCTCATTCCGAGATTGGAGGTAGCCGTGGCGCTATTTGCGTCATGGCTGCCTCCAATACCGGGTTCGGCACCTGTCTGGTTCAATGGGGACTTACCGGTGCATTCTGACCTTGGAGGGACCGGTAAGTCCCCATTGAACCAACCATTCCCCATTCCCATTTGAGCCCCCATAGGGCTCACTGGGAATGGGGAGGGCGCTAATAACGGCCTCGCGAATAGCAGGCTTGTTATTAGTGCACTAGTCCCTTAGCGGGACCCGTAAAGGACGTGTGGTCAGTCCACACATCCTTTACGGTTCCCGCTAAGGGACCTCGGAATTGGGCAGTAAGGGATTACCGGCACCGGTCTCCTTACCGGTGCCTGGTATCCCTTACCGCCCAACTTGTAATGACCCCCTTCATCTTTTAGAAACCATGGCGATAGATGAATTTGCATGGTTTCGTTGTTTGAATATCCAATTCCCCCGAGAAGGTCTGCCAGTATCGTCATTAATTAAAAGTATGGAACTAATGTAATTGTCTGCCACTGCTAATCAGTTTTGCTTGTACTTTGCTGAGTTTTATGTTTGCTATGAAATTAAATTTGTTTTTAAATGACTTTTTTTATTGATTTTTTTCCACTGCTTGCTCCTTTGGGATTCATGATATTTTTTCTATGGATTGACACATGTTTTTCTTTTTAATGGGTTGGTGTCCAATTACATGTTTTTCTCCCTTTTTGATTTGATCGATTTTATTATTTGTAAATATATGATTGAGTGTGATTCCATTTATGTGAATTGAATTGCTTTGTGTATTTGAGTTGTCAAGGTTTTATTAACCATATACAATAAAACAAATGAAATTAATGTTAAACAGATCCCCAATACACTTGGTTCTATTGGACAATTACTCACATTGGATCTCTGTGTTTGGAGCTCATGAAAGACACCAGCATTTCTGGACCCTCTCTTGGGGAACAAAGGGATTTGTCAGGTACTTCAGTCAGGTATTGCCACCAGCATTCATTCCTCTATGTATCTCTCCTTGCAGGGACCCCATCATCTGTCTCTGTTTCCCTGGCTTCCTTCAGCAATCTCATAAGCAGTTCCAACCCAGGTAGTGTCAGGCAGTCTCCTGTGCACTGTTAAATCTCCATCAATCATTCCACCCAGATGATTTTAGGCAGGTCTCTCTTCTTTTTCCAGGCCGGTCCTTGATTTCTATTGTGCAACACCTTATACACCCATAATCACACCCACAGACATTTCTGAATTATCATATGTCAGCTTATGCGATATTCCTTTTCATTGGTCAACTATACTCCATCCCCTTCTTGCAGGGCTGGCCCCTCTGTTCTGATTGGCCCCTTGAGTTTACCAAGGCCACATTTTGAACCCACTTGCATTTACTTTTTACACTTTTTAAATTTTGCACTGAAAAAGTCTCTGCATGACAACTTTCTCTAATTTCTAAATAAACCTAACTATATATATATATTTGGAAAACAAGAACTGCAATTGCACGGTTCATAGCGGCACTCCTCCATTTAGGATCCAATGAATCACATTTGGCCATCATCTTCGTGTTAAAAGTCCTTTTTTGTTCAGTGGGTGGACACATGAAGAAAACAAACACACAATTACGCGTTTCACCCAAACCGGGCTTCGTCAGATTGTGAATGGAACAATGGAATTCCTTTGCATTTAACCTATGACTCATCAATGCTCTCCTTGGTTTAAAAACACTAGACTGCTACTTTATTGCACTCTCATTAGCCTCTAAGGGCGGCCATTTTGAAAGTCCCTTAGGCTCTGATGTCAACATGTTATCATGTTCTGATCCCTTTGTTTACTAATATACATTTGTGTATATGATATATAGTCGTACTCATTCATTTTAAACGAACTGTCATTCTGCAAATGTTGCTGTTCAAAAGTTATTCAATTTACATTTTACTATAGTAGCTGTACTGATTTAATTGCTCAGTGCTTTACCTTAATAAAGTGCAAGGTGCTAGTACTTGATGCATTGCTGCATTCATTTTGCTGTAGTAGCCATACTAAAGTACTTACTCAGTAATATATATTCGAATTCTACTCATCCTGCCGGACTTAATAAGATGTATCTGGTGTTTACACAAAGTTGCATGTGCGAACAACAGTTTTACGTGAATAAGTCTAAAATTATAACAGTTCTCAACATAAATGATTCTAACAATATATCTAATTTATGAAACTATCACCTCTCTGAAGCTTTACTTTTTGACATTTTCTGGAGAATTACCACCCCATTTTAGATTATAACTTTTGTTCCTATGGTCAAATGTTTATAAGAATTGAATCAATAAAAAGGCCTGTTCATTAGCTTTCCTGTGATATCTAGGTTATCATTCTACGACTTATGATTCCTGAGACAATAAACAAAATCTGATTGTCAATGTAAACTAATGGAAAATAATTACATATATGCATATTCTGTTTAAATTGCACATTAAGTTCTGCTTCCCCCACTCAACCTGCGCCATAGGCATCCGCTTTCTTTCTTTTTTTACTCAGGCTGGTGTAAATCACTTATCTTATCTTGCTGTCCAGTTTGGTTTCTGGCCTCAAGCGACAATCTTGATAGCAGGCCATCCCCCAGTCAGTTCAGAGAGGGACCACATCCATTCTTAAACCTGGGGGATTTTACAGAGTTCAACTAATTAATGATGGCCTTTCTGATGACCCAATCACACCAATAAATTGCTCTGTCATGCATAAATGTAGCTTCCTCTCTGTCCTTGACACTTCAAAGTGAGGGTCTTTCAGAAAAAGAGGCTGGCATATGATGGGGGAAGGTCACTGTTTTTAAATTTCGGGGAAAGGTCTTTACACTCACACAAGCCTTCTCAGCTGTGAATAGTCAAAACACTTGCTTTCCAAGCTGTCACATTTACTCTTCATGTGAGACCTTTTTAATATCTCGCATCATGCCATCAATGTTCATATTTATATCCTCATATGTACATTTACTGGACTGTGGCCATTGAGATTTGTTTTTCCATGTGTATATTGTTCTTAGCTGCAAAAGTGCCAATGTTCCACTTTACATTATAATATACATTTAAAAGGTTTAGGCCAGTGAGTTTCACTGCTACACATTTCCTTTCCTTCCAAGACACAAATATCTTTATTTTTCCATGCTGTTCTTTGTTGTGAAAAGTGCCTTTCATTTTCTATATACCATAGTGAAAAGGTAGGCTTCTGATTTGAGCTCTTTGTAATTCACTTTGCATGGCCCATTTTGCATTTCTTTTTGGTTTTCAATCTGCACTAGGCCCATATTTCCATGGCCTCTCTGCTTTATAAAAGGAAACAGGGTTTTCATGTTTTGCCATTTGAAAATTAACTTCTGGGCTTTTTGTTTGTCAGTCACATCTTGTCATGTATCTTGCTGAACAATTTGGGCCTAACTTGACCTTTCAATTCATTTGATCCTGCTGCCATTAAACCCCACAGGTATGTTGTTAAAAGGCTTGGTCCTTTAGACGGAAAATCAGTATCGAGCGTTGTGTTCAACTACACCAATGAATATGTTCTAAGGGAAAATGTTCAAGTTTTTGGTCTCTATGTAAAATGTGAGGGCCATATAATATGCAAAATATTAAATAGACCCTGAGCTGCTTTCAAACTAGTCAAAATTGTGTTGCTACATTCTAGTGTTTACAATGTAGTGTTTGTTGCATATGACACTGTTACGCTCACCTGACTCCCACGGAGGCGCAGGTCCGGTTTGGAGTGTTGTTGCTTCTTCTATGGTGAAGCGCAGGACCCGGAAGATGGACTGGAGCGGACCTTCGAATCTGGCTTGTCTGGCTCGCAGGAATATCTTTCTGTGTCTGAAAAGGGAGTATTAACAATCTACGGGAGAAAGTATAAGCCTCCCGCTCCCTTCTCACCCCTCTACGAAACCCTCCTGCGACCCCCACGTGAAGTCTCACCTTAGGGTTTGAAAGGTTGAGCTCTCCATCCTGCTTCTCATGCAGGGGCGCGTTGTATCCAGTTACTTCACTGGGATTTTGATTGTAGAGGGTTCAAGTTTTGTTTTCCCGGTATAGTACCGTAAGGATTCTGTTAATGAGTATGATTCCGCAATAATAATTGTTCGTTGTCTCTTTTTCAGGTGCGGAAACTATTCCGAGAAGAGCTGTGGAACCGAAGAATGAGACTCTGGTGAGCTTGATGAGAGTTCTCTCAGTGTCCTTGTATCAATGCGCTCACTAACGCTGATGTCTTTTTTCCCCATAGGGGCCGGGGTCCGGAAATGCCTGGATGCGGCACCGACCCGAAACGAAGCTCAATCCAGAAGAAATCAGGTAAGTCTTTAATGGGCATTTGGGCAATGTCTTTTCATGCGCCCACTAACGCTGATGTCTTTTTTCCCCATAGGGGCCGGGGTCCGGAAATGCCTGGATGCGGCACCGACCCGAAACAAAGATCAATCCAGAAGAAATCAGGTAAGTCTTTAATGGGCTTTGGGTAACGTCTTTTCATGAGCCCACTAACGCTGATGTCTCTTTTTCCCCTTAGGGGCCGGGGTCCGGAAATGCCAGGATGCAGCACCGACCTGAAATGAAGTTGGCATAACACAACAGGTAAGCTTTGTAATGGAAATTAAGGTTTCCTTGTTTTCTTTCCCCTCTCACCTTTATTCTTGTCTTTTTCTCCCTAGGCGCGGTGATGTGGCTGCGAGTCCAGATGTCGCCGTAGAACGTGGTGGTACCTTGTACAGGAGAGTGAGATACGGCGCTGCAGCGATCGATGCGATGTGCTTTTAAATGGATGTCTTCCTTTTCAGGACCGTTGGCGAGATGTATCCGGAATGCGGATTTAGCAGGTAAGGACTCTTCTTTACCCTTTTCTCTTCTCTTCTCTCTTTGCAGGTGTTCCAGGATGCTGGCAGGAGTGGCAGAAGACAGAATGCAGGAGCAAACACGGTGAGCGTCCAGCTGCTAGATGCAGAACAACGTGAAGCGTGAGTTGCTGCTTGGGCGTGGCTTAAATAGCCTTCAAAGTAGTTTCAGGTATGTATCCTTCCTCTCAGGTATGTATTCCTCCCCTGACCACACCCGTGCGGTTAAGTAGTTCCAAAGATAAAGTAGTCCCATTCAGGCCTCAGAAGGCCTGGATGTTGCAGCATGGTCTGCATCAGGTAAGTTAACACTAAGCACCTTTAACACAAAGTCCCCTTTTATGAGCCTGGCGCCTTTGGCGCCAGGACTGTGGCCCGATATGAGCCTGGCGCCAAAGGCGCCAGGACTGAGTCCAAAGAGCCCCTACTTGAGGCTGTTGTGACTTCCCTTGAAGACATGATGTCTGCCTCTGGGGTAGCTGGGTCTTGTCTGGCACCTTGGAGGTAGGCATCATGACAGACACCAACATGCAGTAGTTGAAGAAATGAATAGTATTGAGATGATATAACAAAGTATCTTGAAAGCACACATGTAGTCTGTTCAACATTATGTAGTTAAACATATTTTTGGGTGGAAGGGTTACATATGGGAAGAGCTACAGTACTTATTTATTTTATTTATAATATGCTTATAGCTTGGAATAGCTTTGCATATAAATACAGTACATAAAACCACATTGTTATCCAGTAAAACTTTTCACAGAAAAGAGATACAACATTCCAATACAAGACATTAATATATCCCATCGGATAGTTTGGTTAAAATTCCAATACCTGTGGCAAAAAATGTCATCATATAAAACATCAGATTGGTATCATTACCCTCTAACAAACGGTTTGAAGTAACAGGGTTCTGGAAGAATCACCGCTGAGTCGGTAAGTACATTACTTCAGTGTTTATTGTTGTACAAGTGTGATAATCCCTAGTCAAACACCGGCACGTCCCATCAGGCCAGCTATAACTCATAGTTCCCCAAGTCATCATGGAGGAAGTGAAGCTGGTCACTGATTGATGGAGTGAAGGGCTTCAGGGCAGCACTAACATTCTAAACTGCCTTTCATTGTTTATTCCCTAGCAGGAAGGTCCTGATTTTGTTATGTTCCTGGTGTTAGGCCCAATTTGATTCCCTTCCTACAATTAATCAATACTTTACCTAACCCAGACATACCACCTATCTTCTCACAAACATACAGACCTGACAGTACCCCCTCTTTAAGCCATGACCTCAGGGCCTGGTTTATTAGAATATTTTCTGTGAAATTTTGCCAACAGCCTTTTAGCATGTATGTCAGATTCAAACTCCTATGTCCTTTTCTCTGGTCCATAGCCCTCCCAATCAATGAGATACTGCAATTTCCCTCTGACTTTTCTCGAATCCAAAATCCTCTTTACTTCAAATTCTTCTGAATTGTTCTCCAAAATTATAAACTGGGGAATGACACCCAACCTCATTCCCTTGACCACTGGTTTCAGAAGGCTAATGTGAAAAAACAGGATGTACCTTCAAACCTAGATATGCAAGTCGAACAACCCACCTGGGCACCAACACTGGATAAACACAATAACTCCCCATCCAACCTGAATAAGACAAGAAGTAAAAAGGGTGAACAGTAACCAAATACCATCTATACTCCACTAGAACAGAGACCCATGGATGAAACAATAGGTCACAACTTCTCTTGAAACCCTACGAGAATAAACACACCCCACACCAAATACCATCACCGCAAAACCTGACCCACGACCCGCCATAACCACTAACACTAGGGGAAATGATGTGAGAAACCAGGAGCATGCAGACACCGTATACACACACCCCGAAAATGCTGGGGCAACAAAACCTCCCACACCAAAAAACCTGTCACCCCGCATGAGACACCTTAACAAGATCCAACAATCAGCTGAAAGGACAAAAAGAATCACCCCCTAGACACTCTTAACCACCACAGCCATGACCCAAAATCCCACACTGCTAGGCCATAACTGCAACCACTAGGGGAAAAGCTGTGAGAAACCAGGAGCATGCAGACACTGCATACACACACCCCGAAGCGATACTCACCTGTAAACCCGAGAACCAAAACAAAGACAAAAATCTATCCGTGAGAAAATAAGCTCCAAGGACGGTCCCAAAGCGCCAACGGACACAAGGAAACACCTGTAAACCCTCACCATCACAAAAATCTGTAAACCCACACTAGCACTGGACCCGCTAATAAATCGCCACGGACCGAACACAAGAACCAGAACAACTGCCCAGTCATCTGCAACCCGCACGAGAGAGGCACTAGACCGCCCAAATCCACTATGTCCCCGAGCAAACACAAAAATGGACACCACAACCGCACCACAGCCGTGAACTTACCCCAATCCACACCAAGCACGGTAACCCCCCAAAAAATCAGACTCGCACACTGCTGCAACACACGCGGTAATAAAACGGTATACGTACAGAGCCCACAACCCCGCAGCCATATAAGTAAGGTGAAGATAACCGCATAACCGTCAGCCCATGGCACACATATATATGGAGAACAAAAAGAAGAAACGGCACTGCACCTGCACACCCCCCAAACCCCCACAAGTCCACCATCCAGAAAAGGATCAAAATGTGAAGAACCCCAAAGAGTTCAGCCACGCCCCCACCCGCAATTCCACCATGACCTGCAAAATAAATAGTTCACAAAATGCAGAACAACAAAGTTACCCCGCCCCCACCAACAAGTCCACCGTCACCTGCAGGACAATAACATACAATGATTATTACATCATTGTCAAAGCAAATAATGCCATAACAAACAGACACTGGGCCATGACATAGACATTCACCCAAGCAGACACACCACACAGGTCCAGCAAAAACAACCCGAAGGCCACCACAGACTCCAACCTTAACGTGCACACTGGCCTCAAACAAGACAAAGTGCAGTTACTAAAGTTCTGCCAAGATAAGCTCTTCCATGCTCACCACTAAGTCCACAAGATCCGGGTCAAACTCCTTCAACCTCTGCAGGATTGCCCAACACCCATTAAAACAACTCCTGGGTATGCCATCCCCCACATCGCAGAAAGCACAAATGGACAAACACTCCCACTTGCACCTGAACGTTGGTGGTAAAACAGTTCTGCTGAGAAGATCTCGCAGACTCCTCTTCATCACTCTGCGCCTCCCTTCCTCCACAGCAGGTGCACCTTCAACACCTCTCCATGCCGCCACACCGCCAGCCATTGCCACACCGGAAGCTTGCTGAACTTCGGACAACACTTCGGGAGGCAGGACATGCAGTGAACCACAAGTCCCACTGGTGCAGAAAACAGAAGCTAGCCCTCCTTGGCTCCTGGCGCCACCTCACGACCACGGCCAAGTTCCGGACACCTGCACTGTCCCAACGGCCCCTGAAAATTCCTCGTAACAGCGGACGCTGAGGTGCCTCTGGACTCCATAGCACCCTGGCTCCACTCCATACCACCTGTCCTCTCTGTGCTGCCGTCCGCTGCACCCTTGGTATATGTGCGTTGCTCCTGGCACACCCCCTCAACCCCTTGCAGTGTGCTACGCTGATGCGGCTGCCCCTACACACAGCCAGCCTCCTCTCCTGGAGACCACTACTGGGGCGCACACTTGACTCCCAGACCATCACCATCTAGTACTCCGTATCCCCGGTACCAGCTGTGGTACCATGTGCCATAACAGCTACCAAGTTCACTGCCAGCCTCCTCCTCTGCGGAGAACGTCCAGGCGCTGGGCCGACTCTTGCTCTGCCCACCGGGGAACAGGAATGTATAAGCGCTGGGGATACTTTAACGGAGAGAATAAAGGCAAAAACGGTAACAATGTCACTTAAAGGATATATTCTTCAGGAAAAAGATGTAAAAAGGGTTTATTCAGTCACCAACGCCCCATAAAATGGACCAACCGGACAGGGGGTCTCAATAGCCCCGTATTCCATCCCTTAGGCAGTTTGACGGGGCCAAATCAAACTTTACAGTGCTAATAGGTCAATCCTGGTTCAAAGGCAGCGAGTACCATTGATCCCACGCAGCGTGTCAGCATCAAGCTGTGCTCCGTACGGTTTGAAGGCATCCTCGAGTGATGCAGGTCAATCAGTCACCAGCCCAGGAGCGGATTGACGATTGAGTGTGGTTCAAAACGATAGGTAGCACTGGATTGGGTTGATGAGTGATGCAATGCACCAGCGGTTTGAGTTAAAGTTCAAAGCAAAGTCCTGGTGGTTCGAAGTCAGCCGCTTGGCACTCTGGAGTTTGAGCTGGACAGGTGACCAACTTTACTGGAGCAATGCAGCGTTGAACCATTTAGAAGGAAGTAAGTGACAGTTTGAAGGCGAGTGCCGAAGTCAGCACCACAGTTCCTGGTGGTCCAAAAGCATAGAACGTGGTTCGAATTTGGTTCAAAGTGTTTTGAGCGATTGGAAGAGAAGTGCTAACTACTTTGTCTTCTCTGGACGCTGTAAGACCCACAGAAAAGGGCTCTAGGACAAGGTGAGTCCTTTAGAGTATTTGCTCTCCCAGCCTCAGGAACTTTGTTAGCAGAGTGGCAGGCCTTGACCCTCAGCACAGTCATCACCAATGTGTCCTGGTAATGGGTAGGGAGCAGTGTTTGCCTCTGTCTTGTAACCTCTGACAGAAGGATTTGAAAAGGAATGCCTTCCCTACAGGGTTCAGATTAATTCTTATTGATGTTCTTGAAGGTCCAAAAGTGAATCAGATAAGTAGTGGGAGACCGCCCTCTTTTAAAGGTAAAAGGTCACATGAGATTAGAGTAATGCAATCCTGCGCTAATAGGTCCGATCCCTGTCCCTGAGGCAAGTGACCTTTACCACCTGATGTCATACCCAGAGTGCCTTGTTCCGTAGGAAGGAAAGGGGACAGGAAGGTAAGAGAATACCACAGAAAAAAAGCAAGATGGAGGAGCCCTTCCTCAAGCACCCTTGTGCTCTCTGACTGTCCTAACTGTGCCCCCTCTCAAGCCTGCAGCCCTCTAGTGTGAGGCAGGCTTTTGACATAGAAGTACCTCTTTGAAGCCAGGCTCTTAGGAGATCTCCTGGTGAGAGCTACCGGGCCCGGCAAGGGTGAGTTACCCACCCTTTCAGAAAGTCAACACAGGCAGGCATCCTGCCTTTTGTCTCATTCACTAGAATGCAGAAAGTCAGGCTGCCTTGAATCCACATAGTCTCTCATAGCTGGTCAATTCATTGGGTTGCCACAGGGTTGATCCACATGTGGGAATGAGCCAAATTTGATGTGACCTTAATAATTATGTTTCTATCAGAAACCATACTGGAGCCAGTTATGGTTTACTCTGCCACCAGACTGATTATATATATATATTTTCTTTTAATTCATTTGTATTGAATAATAAAATCATCCTTTCACATTTATTAAACATATCATCCTAAAAATAACAATTTTAACATTTTTACCATCACAAATTAATCATTTAGACACCAAGACATCAAAACATGCGTCAATCAAAAACGAGCATATCCGGAAAAATGGCCAACAAGAAATTAGTGATCGCTATGCGAACTGTTAGCTTGACATTGTTAAATAAATGATGCCAAACTAACCCTGGTTCCATACTACTATATAAAACTACCCATTCATTTTGTAAATGTATGCTCCTCAGATTTGATAGTTTCGGTCAAACAGTTAGACAATGCTCTAAGTTTTCTTTTAGGGATTTGTTTTCACAAAAGCGACAATAAAATAGCTCTTTTGGAATGACTCTCCTTCTCACCAAAATTTCACGAGTTGGCCACAGGTTCATCCTAAACCTAAGATATAGATTACGCAGTTGGGGATTTGGACATTTGGAAAGGTAGTCTGCCATACTTCGAAATTGCTTATGTAAGAACGGATTTGACTTAAAGCCAGTATACCCAAAACACAAATTTCGATTTATTATCCAGTCATGTTGGTATAATTTGACTTTTGCGCGATCTGGGTTCACCAACAATAGATCAAGAGTTATGGATGCATCGGTTGGTGCATTCAAGATATAATCGCACCACTCTTTTGTGAATGCTTGATCTCGAGCTAGAAGATGTTTAGCCATAATTCACAAGAGATTACTGGCTTGTAAACCTAAAATGCTTTTTCTCAATATGGCAGCCATTTTCCACTTAACTTGAACTTCAAGGGATAACAAGCCTAGTTCATGCCTGATAAGCGGCAGCGGGACAGATTTAGGTAACATCAAAAGCTCTTTCCAGAACCGCGATTCTAGTTTTGACCAATTTGTGTTTAAAGGAAGAAGACAATCAGACTGATTATATTTTAAATCTGAGGTGCTGAAGATAATGCAGTCTCTGTCTGCAGGATCCTTTTGCTCCAGCTTCTGTCAAAAGGGCACATGTGTCCTTTGAACCTGCTATGTGCCACTGGAGAGTAGGTGCTGCAGCTCTGTCAGGATTAAGGTTGGCGGAATGGCAGAATTTCGTCCCGTAGGCAAATTGGTGAATTCCAGGCAAAAATCATCCTATCATCTAATTTTGCCAGAGGAGCAAAATGGAATGTTTCTTGTCTTTTCCTAGCCAAAATGCAATTTTTGTAAATGCTGTTTTGTGACAAATAACATTTCTGAAGTTTTTTCCCTTTAAATTTCGTTTTTTTTCATCCAAACTTTCTTTTT
Organism: Ambystoma mexicanum; assembly: GCF_040938575.1. Lineage (NCBI taxonomy): Eukaryota > Metazoa > Chordata > Amphibia > Caudata > Ambystomatidae > Ambystoma > Ambystoma mexicanum. Next base: position 84,038,261 of record NC_090933.1, read on the forward strand.
TGTGTGTTTTGGGTCCCAAAAAAAGAAAACTTTCAGGGAAAAATGAAATTTCTGTGTAATAAGGAACCTACCAAAACATGGGGCAGAACAGGAAACAACGCCCAGGTGGCAAAATAGAAATGGTGGTGAATTTTGACAATTTTGTTTCACCAGCAGTAATTTCGCCCACCCCTAGTCAGGAGTCTGGCGCAGAATGGCTCATGTAGACACAATGCTTTTGGCATGGAGTTTTATGAAAGGGCGGGCCTGGTTAGCAGACCACCCATTCTGAGAAGGATTATTTTATTGTTAATAAAATTCAAAAAAGCTAGAGCTGCAATTTACTACCAAACTCATAATGAGGCCCTGGTGGTGTCCATAGTCTGCATTTCCATGGTATTAATACATACACACACACATACATAAACATAAAAACACATATATCCAGGAGATGTTCTTAAGGTGCAGACGGATTTCACTTGGGCTCATTAATCCAAGGCAGGTGTCTGCAAGCTGACTGTCTAGATGTTTTGGATGAAGACTCCCACTATCCTACCTAGGGCTGATGGGAGTTTTGGGCCAAAACATCTGCAGAGCCAAAAGCTGCAGACTTTAAGGAACTCATGGTGGCAACAGTAAAGACAGACACAAGTGATCACAGTTCAAGGGTGTTTATTGAACTTTATAATGGGTGAGATAAACACCTAATCTAAATCTAAATCTAAGATGAGAGCAAGCTGCGACCATAAAATAATAATAAGGCAGTCCTAGTCGCGTCTTGTCAAAATATAAAGGGCCTACATTCAAAAATAATATTGCCAATCCTTACTGCTAAATTACTAAGAGTGTGGGATAATGTTCACCAGAAAGGAAAGAAGTGTTCACAAAAATGATAAGTTAGAATGGTAAGGCTGGGTCTCCCTTCCCCACATTTGAAGCACGGGACAAGGTGGGACTCTCGAGAACAACACACTCCTTGGCCTCGTCAGCACGAGGTTCAAAGTTCAGTTCAACGTTATCAAAAATCTTCAGAGGCAACATCTCCTTCTTGCAAAAGTCTCTTGCCTTAGAAGGCCTACTGATTCAAAGTAACGAATAAACAAAAGTTATTTCAGAGATCTTGCACCTTGTGCAATTATTCTCGGCTCGCATTTCAAAATGACAGACAAACAAATGTTCGCTGGGCAATTGCTCTTCACTCCTGGGATCTCCTTCTGCCGGGCTCGGATCCTCCTCACAATTTCGGCCTCCCTCTGTTGGGTTCACTACGTCCTTTCTTTAACACAGTTCATGCATTCCTAATACAGTTCATGTATTGCTCAGTTTTCTCAGAAAGCGTGATTTCTTTCTCTTTAACTTTCTTTCGGCATCCCTCTATCGGGCTCACACTTGCCAATTATCACAGTTCCAATCGTAGTGGAAAGTGGGGTTCCCTTCCTCTAGCTTTCCTCTGGCACCGGGTCAAAGACTTTTGATTGTATAAGGGATTTGACGTGACCCTTATAGGACCACACTGACTTCGCTCGAGACCCTTTCCTAGGCCGTTCTAGTTGCTGTAGTTTTCAAACAAAACAGACCCTGGTCAGAGCCCTTTGAATGAGCGCTCCACGTGGCGCCGGACCCCTCTGCACCTGGGCCTCAACTGGGCTTTCTTTAAAGTTTAAACTCAACACGCAAGTTGTTTCCTCTTGCGTTCAAAATGTTGCTACTCGCAACCTTGGGCTTAACACAGTTCAGTTGGACATCAGCTTCTTCCGACTCACTGACTGTGCTGAACCCCTTCTCTTCTTTGTTCTCTGGAGTCAAGGATAGTACCAGGGTAGTCAGCTTGCCTCTCACCTGCATTATGAAAGCGGGAGGCCCGAGTGTACCAATTCCCTCTGTCGCTTCACATGCCAGCTGCAACTCCCAGTCTTACGATTTCCTTTCTGGAGGCTTTGTGGGCCTGAGTTGAAAAGGGCAAGGGCAATTCCCCCTTAGTCGTCCTTCCAGATCTCACTGCTTTTCTTCTCCCTTTGTACTGCTGGGTTTGGTGTAGCTGTCTTCGGCCTTGCTTGAAGTGTGCTTTCGTACACCGCCTTTTATCCCTGTCGGGAAGGTAAAGGGCCGTCAGGTGTGCGTGATTATTGTCAATTGCCTGACACTGCCTGACCCGTGTGTTGGGACATGTCAGGTAAACGGCTCTGGTGTCAGTCTGTTGTCTGTTACAGTTTAAGAAAGTGTTTGTGCGGGGAAAAGGGGGGGGCGGTAGAGCTTCCAAATATCCTACAGGGCAGGGTAGGGAAAAGGTGTTACAGGGAAGGGGATACTGCATCTCAACCCTCAATGTCCCACTTCCACTCCCCGAAGACCCCTTGCCCTAGTGAAACTCCCCCACTAGTCCACCCCCAGCAACTGGATCCAATAGTGATGGCCGTGTCCTGGCCACCTGGATGACAGATCTCTGGGGACTAGCGGGTGAGACACCTTCAGGTTTCTCACAAGACCCAATACTGTAAGATTAAACACCAGCAGTACACTAGGTAGTTTGGTTAGCGTTGCAGATGGGAAAATGGACGCCTCGGCCAATGAATACCTCTTCTTTTGTGTTTCAACCATGGGCATAGTAGTTTCCAACTTCTAACTTCGCTTCTTACAGCCTGTACAGTGCAACAACAGTGTATCCATGTCATTCTCCACTGTTGTCGTCTACAAAGAAATACAACTTGAAAGAATCTTTACATTGGCCATGATACAAACTTCCTGGAATGGTTACATATATCAATGGGGCCTCAAAGTGTACTGCCCATGGTGCAAGTGAGAGGCCCTGGTTTGTCTCCTGGCCAGCAAATATTTCTGTATTTTTTCGGTTTGTTTGTGTAAATTCATCAGAGAGCTATAACCACTGTTCCGACAAAGAAAAAAAGAAAGCTTCTCAGACAAACATTTCCCAGCCTACCAGTGTCTCAGTGCACTTTATTTGAACCCTTAGCTGTAGAGCACTGAATGCATCATTTCCCCATGAGCCACTACCACCTTATTACAAGATTGGCAGTAACGCAAAACAAATGCAGTTTGGCAACCTACCACATGTTTTATGGCCCAGCCAAATGATGAGTTTTGCTGCGAAACTCTACAATTCCACCTGCCTTTGTGCGACTCTAGCTAGAGCTGCACAATAGCATTGCTGCACGTGATATTACCACATACGTTAATCCTGAATGAGGTAATATGGCATTTCCCAGTGGAGCTCTGTGGGACTGCAAAATAGGGAATAACTAAAGACTTTCGGCCTCATTACGAGTGTGGCAGTAATTAGGTGGTAAATTGACCAAAAATTTGCCCTAACAAATTACATTTACCACCACTTGTCAGACAGAATTTCTGCCTGATTACAAGTATTGGTGGCGGTGTAATTCCCCATTTATTTTGAGTCCATTGGACCCAATAGTGCTTTTTTGGCAGAATTACTGCGGTAGACTTTCCACCACGGTAATTCCACCGATTCTGCCCATTTTTTGGCAGTGAGTGTGAGGATTTACCTCCGGCCAGGTCCAGACTCGTAATTTGGCGTAGTGATAACGTTGGTGGTTACATAGTTACCGTCAACGTTACCATTTTCCACCACACTCATAATGAGGCTGTCTACATGACTCAGCATCATGCAGTATCTGTCAAACAGTGTTAGAGGGTATCTGCCAAGCGGTATTACAGTAGCAGGTTGTGGCAAGCATTCAGTAACTTGAGGGTCTGCATGATTCTATACTCTCAGCCTGAATTCCCTCAGGCCCGCTCGGGTTGATCTGCCGTGCCCTTGTTCCTCGGGCTTCTGGCCATGCACTCAGCTTAATTTGCTAGGGTTTTCAAACTGTTTAAGGCCCTCATTACGATACTGACGCTAAACCATGGCGCTATTAGCACCATGGTTGGTGCCGGTATCGTAACAAGTCCGCCAATGTTCAATGGGGAATTCCCACCCCATTCCAAGGTTGGTGGGGCGGTAATTCCCCATTGAACATTGGCCCTTCCCCATTCCCATTTTTGCCCTATAGGGCTCAATGGGACTGGGGAAGGCGCTAAGTACGGTACCGCAAATTGCGGTACCGTACTTAGCACCAAGGTCCCTTTGCGGGTCCCTACTTTAACGGCTGGTCTGGACCAGCCGTTCAGGTCGGGTCCCGCAAAGGGACCTCGTAGTAAGGCGCTAATGGGTTAACGGAGCCGCAGCCTTTTACGGCGCCGTTAACCCATTAGCGCCAGGGTCGTAATGAGGCCCTTTAGCTCTCCGTAGGTGTGCATAGTTTTGTCAAGGACTCAAGCCGAATGTATCCAGAACCTAAATGAGTCATTCCAGGCAAAATGAAACGAATGAGAATTTGATCAGAATATGTGTTTATCACATGCAACTGCCAACAGGTTCAAAATCGGCCCTGTCGCGTAAACCAGCAGAATTCCATTGGAAACTGATTTGGTTATGCAGGCTAAACTGTTAAGATTCAAACACATGCTTAAGATCTGTTCAGTAGTCAGCAGTGCCTAATTTGTAAAAAAAAAACAAGTGCCAGGGCCCAAATATTTTCTAGCACTCCTCTGACACTGAGGGTGGGCCCCACTGCTGGCACCGCCATAGCTGCTCCCCCCGTATTTCGGGTTACACTACAGCTCGCCCTTGCTCATTGTGGTTGATGGATCCAACATAAGTGCCAGGACATAGCCCTTGCAAACACCCCCACGAATGAAGCACTGCATGACTGGTTGGGTGGTGAGACTCGAATAGTTGTGTTGTCTAACGCTAAAGAAACAGTGCACTCATGTTCTTTCTGGGTGTTTGGTCCTCTCGACTAGAATCTATACTTGTGTGTTTCAAAGGTACACAGCCTGCTATCATTTGGAAGGTGGTGGACTCCCTTTCTGTTGCTCCCCAAAGCATGCTCTGGCCTACCCAACCCTTTTGGCGTTTTGTGAAGGCATGGGATAGGCCTTTGCCGGTGTTGGTAGTACCTGGCTGCAAGCACATGATAGCAGTGCCTCACAAAAACAAAATGCCTAATACCACAAGCCAAAGCTGTTGGCTGTGCCAATTCAATGCAATGACGCCTGGGTACCCATGACGCTTAGAAATCAAGTGCTTGAGGGTGCACTTGTTCAAGACATTTGGGCCCAATGGGGAATTTTTGGCGCAAATACTGCCGGCGGTATTAGCGTGCGGTAATAGCACGGCAAATTGGCAAATTCATGGCAGATTTACCCCCAGATCAAAGCTGGGGGTAAGTCCTGCCAAACCTGTGATTTGGTGGACCCTTAAATGCGATGGTAATAGCATTACCCGCATTTAAGGGTTACGGCCAAACTCGTTATGAGGCAGTCTATGTTATTATAGTCATTTCAAGGTTTAAAGTTTAGGGCTGTCGCCTGAAAGGAATTTAAGGGACTTGTATTGATATGTAAGACAAAGCAGACCCTAGCTCTGATCGATGCCAAGCTCAAGCATGTATCCAAGGTTGGTCTCCGTTATGTAATTAAGGCATTGCTAACTAGAAAAATCATTTAAAACATTAATTTGACTTCTTCGAAACGATCCTTAGTTTTTAAAGCTCTGTTTTACAAAGAGGGATCATTGATTGTTCCTTTTCATAGCCATTTTCAGAGCAATCATTCATTAAAATATTTGAGGGAACATTGATCATCTTTTTCGCTAGGCCAGTGCAGTTGACGTTCGCATGTAATTGTAATTGGTTATTAATAACGCGCTTAAGCGCCGACCCGGGGATCGAACCTGTGTTGTTCCACGTCGTCTTGCTTCCAAGACGAGCGTGTTGCACCTGAGCTCTTCTCCTGAGAGCCATGGAACTGGCTCTGCCTCTAATCCTTCCGAGACAGACAAAATGAGTTCTCTAGTGAACCTGGTGATAATAGTCTTGCTCTTGCAATACTTTACTGTACTTGCTGTACCTGTAATCCAGGGGTCCGCAACCTTTGACTGGCCAAATATTTGGGGCTACTACATCCAGTTCCATGTGTTACTATCCCTGCAAAAATATCTCCATACAAGAATGGCGCCTTCTTTTGAGGCGATATTAACCCATAGAACCTGCAGGGGACACCCCTGTGACCCCCATATTTTTATTAAGGGTGCAGCGGACACCCTCACAACCCCTGCTCCCATTTACCCCATAAATTATCCCCATAAATAATGTTGCCTATGTCGTTTACCAGGGACCATATATATGTCGACATTATTTATTTATTTAAAAACCAACCTGCAAAGGGACCAGGGTGCTAGTTACGGTACCGCAATGTGCGGCACCGTAATTAGTGCCTTCCCCATTCCCATAGAGCCCTATGGGGCAAAAATGGGAATGGGGAAGGGCAATGGGGGAAGGGGGAATTACCGCCCCGCCAACCTTGGAATAGGGCGGTAATTCCCCTTTCCTCCAAGGCAGTGCCGGTATTTTACCGGCATGGACCAAGGTGCTAATAGCACCTTGGTCCTCCGCCTACCGTGTAATGAGGCCCTTTGTGTACCTGAAATGTGTGTGGACTATGATTAATTGTTCGCCAGGTTTCCATACTTTATTTAGCTGATAATAAAGCAGTATCTTGCCATATACTTTGCGTCTGTTTGGTTGTTGGGGTGCAAGATTGCTTATTATGGTAATCCCATTGTGCGCATAAGTATGCTAAAAAGTGCTACCGCACGGTCATTTGTCCAATCCATGCTTCCTGTCTCGTTGTGCTGAGTTCTAACGAGCACTGGTGTGCTCCGTGCACTTAAACCGTGAAGAGAGACTCGAGGGGTATCAATCCAAAATGCTGCCCCGCTATAATAACAAACAAAAAGCTGTTAGTGTTCAACAGATGGTGTGTGTGTTTTGCCCCCTTTTTTTATATTTAAAATATGTATTATTTTCTTTACAAAAGTTATTTATGAACCATTATACTAGCACCAATTTTAATTCACATGCAAAAACATTGTACTGAATATAGTTCATTTTAAATGTACACATTGGGCCTCATTAGGACCCAGGCGTTAAGGGGTTGACGGCGCCTTAAAAGGTGTCTGCGCCGTTAAACCCTTAATGCCTTACTACGAGGTCCCTTTGCGGGACCCGACCTTAACGGCTGGTCTAGACCAGCCGTTAAAGTAGGTGCCCAAAAAGGGACTCTCGAGGTAAGTACGGTACCGCAATTTGCGGTACCGTACTTACCGCCTTACCCATTCCCATTATGCCCTATGGGGCAAAAATGGGAACGGGGAAGGGCCATGGTGGAGTCCTAATGAGGGCCATTGTACACAAAGATTTTTTAAAAAGCAATCCTTGATTTGAAAACAGTCTTTTGAGTCAACACCTCACATTATCGTTCCTACTCTATCGCACTGCCCTCATGGCCCATTCAGTCTAACTCCACACTCCCAGATAGAAAATATCACAACTCTCTCAACTTCTGTCCCTGCATGTTTCTTTCCTCGCACGCATGTTTAAAATTTGGAAATTCATCAGGGAATGGCCGACTCTCCAGATGTCTTGTAATGTTTCACTAATACGAATCTTAAATTCAAACACCCTCTTAAATAGTAACAACTAATTATTTCTCAAAAACTAATTTCTAGCAGAGAATTTCAATTTTCTTCTCACTTTACAGGGCTTCACATCCACTGCTAGGCAAAAATCACTGTTTGTGATTCTATCTCCTCTTCCTTGACTAACCTAGGATGGCTCTCTTTTCATCACCGGTTAAAGTAATATTTTTTATATTTAGTAATTAAAGTTCTCCATGGTCTTGCTCACCGCTATCTGTCCTCTCTTGTTGCATTCTATCTTCCTTATCGCCCACTCTGTTCTGCTTCTCATCATCTCTTTATAAACCCACCACCCCCACCCCCGTTCCCCCTGTGCTGGATCTTGTTTTCGGTCTTTCTCTCTTTCTGCACCCCTGACCTGGAACAATCATCCACTTTCTCTCCATTCTATCACTGTTTGCTCACTTTTTCGGGTCTCTCTGCAATCCCACCTTCTGTTGTCTGGTTAAGGAGGTTTAGTGCAACCACGGAAACATTCTGTGTTTCAAATGTTAATTCATTATTTGTATTGTGCTTGTTCTTATGTTCAGCACTTTGGTGTAAGGCGCTATATAAAACCAAATAAAATACAAAATACAAATACAAAAATCTTTTGCAATTCCCAATGCAATACTTCTAAAGGTCACCGCTGAAATTGATGCTGACTCAGTTACACCGTCAAATGTATGGTATCTTCGTAATTATGGTCATTTTAATTCAAAGGATCGTCTGCAGACTGTTCATCAACATTTGTTAGTCCCTTATCCGCAGGCGTGTCTTAATGGCACGCATCGGTACTGGATCATTGTCCCAGCGCTTTCGCTTCTGACTACAATGGCATGTTTCTCTTCATGAACTTCTTTTTTCCATATCCGTGTCTCTGGCGTTCTCCTCTTGTCAACTACTTCATTCTTCTTGCTCTGGGCGCCCCCTCCACACATAGCAAAGACAAGTAACACTTTGAGGTCGGTCGTGCCCCACTTGCGACATTGAGAGATGCACAGTTCTAGTGTGGCTTAGCTACCCCCATTATTTTACAAATAGAACCCTCCCTGAAACAACTTTAAATGGGCACACCTAACAAAACCCTTACATGTGACTATGCAACTGAATTGTTGTATTTTTTCACAAAATAAGAATATGGCACTTTTAAATCCTTTTGCTAGCCTTTTCATCGAAGGCATTTAAAAAATGATCTTCTTTAAATCATTGAGGATATTGATCATAACTGCCCGGGTGTTTTAATCACACGCATTCGATTTCACCCAAGCAGTGTTTACATGACAATGCCATCTGCACCATCTATAAGGCTGTCACCCTGAAGTCCCAAACTACCTCAATGTGAAACTCAGCATCGCTGGAGGCCTGCGATGCACCAGAAGTAAGGACATGTGCAGACTTGAACTGCGCCGGTGCATAAAGGAAAACATAGAAGGCTACTCTTCTCCGTCTACACCCCAAGACTCTGGAACCTCCTCCCCACCAACATCCAACTCTCCCCCTCGCTTCTACATTTCAGGAAGAAGCTCAAAACCCTCCTCTTCAAGGAATGGCTCTTCCCTAACACCTTAGTCTGCACCCTCCACTCCCCACCTGACCTGAGACTGGCCGATCTTCTCCCAGCTGTTTCCTCCACTCCTTGCTTTTAGATCCCTTGCTGGCAAATTGCCCACCCTCTCCCTCCCTGCTACCTTGTATCTCTGCTTCCCTCACTCTGTCCTTCCCCCTGTGATTTGTCAAGCACTCCATTTCTTCTGGAAGTGAGGTACATGCTCAATAAATACCCTAATAATAATAATCACAATAACAGTAATGGAGATTAAAGATAATCAGGCAAAGTGGCACCTATTCCCTTGTTCCTTTGCACCATTGACTGCTTGATGCAATTTTTGGACAGAGGTCATATCAGCTCTTCGGACAAAGCGGTGGAAGGGTGCAGGTGGTGAACTGAGCCACCCTTTCACAATGTCCTTTGCTTTCGCTTCCTCTCTAAAGTGAAGATCAATAATTTGACGTTAAGGTTTGACTGTGAATGACTCCCCAATTTTTACCACTCACTACCCACATCTCTCGACACTTTGAAGCCTTTTTTAATTGCAATATAATGTGCCACATAACTGCCGTAGAAAACCCGGTTTCCCAATCCCCGGTGCATAGCTGTGGGCAGGTTTGCATATTCCAGTAGTTTGGACCGATAGGGGTACCTGCTTCTATGAGTGGGTTCTCTCGGTATGAAATTCAGGGAGTGGATTCAGGTACTTTCAAGGGAATCATCATGTTATTGGGGCATGGTGCTGAGAGCAGGAATTGTGTGTGTGTGTGCACGCATGTTGGTGTGTGTGTGTGCGCGCATGTGCGTGTGTGTGTTTAGAGGTGGTAAAAAAACCTGGGTCCATGTTTAAAAGTATGGATGTGCAGTAAGCGGTTCACTTTCAGTGATCATGAGGGCCTTGGGCTTCCCAGCTTCTTTCTCAAGTTCATGCTATTTGAAAGATTCCATAAAGTTCATCTTGGGATAGCTTGTGCTAGACAATGGCTTGATCGTTTTCACCAGCTGCTTTATTTGATTAGCCAGGTCCCACAGTTCTTATAGCATGTTCAGAAATGGAAATCTCTTTGTTAGCTGATTTCGTGACTCAGGGATCAATAGACAACACAGGCTCACATATACGGTTTAAAAAAGTTGATTGTACAACCCCGACAGCTTGGGGTTGTATAACAATTGAAGAACGAGTGGATGTGCCAACAACAAAAAAGGAGCAATTCTATCTTGCTTGACGATTGCCTGTCAGTTTATCCCCCACTTCCTTGGATAGATTTCTACATATTGGCAGTCAGTAAATTCACTCATGGACAATTTGGTTTTAATTGTTCTGTGCACTTCTTCCGTAATTGACTTGGAAAATTCTGCTGCAGCTGGTGTAGTCAGGATGCGGAGGTCTCTTTAGGCGGCCTTCCCCATCTGCCAGAACAAGGTGTCTGGGCTTTCTACCAGTCTTGCCACACTTGGGGCACATTCCTCTAGGTCTCATAGGGCTCAGAGTCCTTTGGTGTTGTGACCTGGAATAGTGGCATTCTACTCTGCCACCTTTGTTGCCGGAATAGGGTGAACTGGTGTTCCCTCTGCAGGAACTCTCTTTACGCCCCTGCTCAATTTCCTGGACTGATCCCCATGCTGGTCTATCCTCTACCTTGTTTCTCCTCCTCCTTGATGCCATGCAACAATTGGGCCCACTTCGCCTCTCCTCATACCTTCTCTCCACCTTACCCTAGGGGATACTGGTCTATCTCGTTCCATTACTGTCCTATTTCTAAATTGATGCTCTGGTCTTCTTTCTTACCTGCCTTCTGCTTTCTGTCAACTTTCTCATGTTCCATACCCTTCCCCGGGCCTTTCCGCCTTGTTACAGGTCCTTTTCTTCTTTTTCTCCCTTCTGTAGGTGTCGTACCAAATGTGATGAAATGACTACTGCTCTAGAGGAGAACAGAGATGAGTGGTGGCTTCTAAACTCCTACTAAGTCCCACAGTACTACTAAACCAGCACTGATCTCAATCATAAAGGTGAATCATGAATGGTACACCTCTTCACAGTTTAAAGGTATCATGGAGCAATACTCTTCAAAAAGGGTGTGAGTCATCAAGGAAGCATCCAAACAACAATAGGACTGTGGTACCAAAATATAAGAAATGTCCAATCACGTTCTATAAAAAAATACAAGACTTCAATCAAACTAAAGTGACAGACTAGTAAAACACTAGCAACCCACATGTATAATGAAATGCACAGATTATTGGTATAAAGACAGGGGCATGCAGGCAATTGTCCTTGTAGAGTGTTACACTTCTAAGTATATCTTTTTTGGAAAAGGTAAGGAGTTGGGTTTTAATTGTCACTATGGCCCATAGAACAATTCTAGGTAGACCAAATCCCTCTAGATAACGTAATATCTTCTTAATGGGCGTTGACCGCATCAAGATGGGTTTCTGGATGATTTCCTGTTCGTCCAATCGGGTTTGAGGTGGTATTGCTGCTGTGATGGGATTTAGCAGCATTGTGCAATTCAACAAGTGGCAGTGGCACTTGGATAAAAGAGACATGGGGGATACGAGTGATGTTTAGGTCGGTGCGGCTCACAATTGCTTGAAGCAGTTAGAAATGACACAGAGGGCCACAGGCAGCTTTGTTTGTTTCTTGGGTGATGTGAAGCCCTGTCTATGCGTCTCTGAGGTAAAGTGAGTCCTTCTTCTACCCTTCCCATCCTGGCAGGTTTCTATGGATACTGGCAGGGTTTGCCACTTCAGCAGGCAGGGCTCTGGGTTCCAGTGTCCAAGAAGCAGGCTGTCCTTTTCCAACAGCAGGTCACTTCAGTTATGCCATTTGTGATGTCATCAGTGTGCTTAGAGGTTGCACAATGGAGGCCTCATAGGTAAGGTGGCGTATCTTCCAACACCTGCAAAATTTCAGGGATTTTGTTGCAATAAATTGGCACTTAAAAATCAATTAAACTAACGGCTTTTTCAATGAATGTCAAGAGTTTCAGTGCATCAAATTGTTTCATCTTAACAGTGCTTCAACTAACGTTTTTCTTCCCTCAATTTCTCAGGTTTTGTTATGCTATACTTCCGACCACTTGTAATTCTTCCTTTTGTCTGATAACATAACTCATGTCATATCATTTGTTAACAATATGTGTTCTTCAGCTACGCAACATTTGGTTTATCAATGATTTCGTCTTTTTTTGTCCACTAGATAAGATTGGATTGCTATTAGTGTCCTGGGATGAGGAATAGGGATGCAATGATTGGGGGGTCTTGGATGAGAAAGAGTGAGGTGAGGTTAGTGGGGGACTGTGATAAGGAAGGGGCAGGTGGGGACTGTGAGGTGGAGTAGTAGGGGGATGTGTTGAGGAAGAGTGAGGTGGAGGTAGTGGGGGACTGACAAGGAATATTGAGGTTGGGGTAGCGGCAGACTGTAGTGAGGAAGGGTGAGGTTGAGTAGTGCGGGACTGTGATGAGGAAGAGTGAGTGGGAATATTGTGGGTCTGTGATTAGGAAAAGTGAGGTGGGGCTAGTGGGGGACTGTAGTATAATTGTGTGTGTTTTGGAGTGCAGCGCCAATGCATGGGATTACTTTATTGCTATAATGTGGCACATATAGCCAGCCATGTGTCACCAGTGTAACATATGGATATGCAAATGAAAACAGAATTTCGTTTTTCTCTACAGATCTAGAGCACACCAGAATTTCGTTTTTCTCTACAGATTTATATGCACACCAGAATTTTTCTTTTTTTCTTCTCTCATTTGAAATGCCTCATTCCCAGGAGACCACATTAGCTATCTAATTGACTGACTTAATTAACAAATACTAACACGATTCTAATTTTTTAACATTATAATGTGTTCTCCATGTGGAAAAATGAGGCAAGCTGAGATTCATTTTTAAACGTGCATTTAGATTTTTATTTCTTGCTCTGTTCACTGTCTTTGCAGGAAGCAAAATTCGAATGCCAGGAAATCAGTTAGATACAGTTGCTTACTGTAAAAGTGAGCTATTGTTAAGGAAGGAGGATGTGATAATGTGAATTTGATTGGTGCTACGTAAGTCTAGGGGATGTAACAGAGGTTTTTTGGAATAGGTCTGACAGAATTATAGAGAGAAGACATTTTGTGGAGCTGTAGAGAAGACATTTTGCTGGGCTGCTGTGAGGAGCTGGACTACTGACCTTCAGAGACTGGGGTTTCCTAGTCACTTGGCACCGGCTTGAGAATTCCGTGTTCTCGCTGTGCACTTCAAACTTCAAACACAAAGAAAACCCTAGGCCCGTTCATCGAAGGCGACTAGCCAGGGAGATCGCGTGTAGGAGAGCTACAGATAGCTGGTAATTATACAAATGGAGTCAGATTACTGTGATTGCCGTATGAATGATCTACTATCAGGCAGCAGAGTAGCGATACGGAATTCCCCTGTGTTTAACTGCCACATTACAATGTTGCAAGGCAAATGATGTAATTTTTCTCTTTCTTGTTGCAAATGTAAAGTGAAATTCGTGGTATTATTGCATTTGTTTCTGTTATGTTTATTTCAGAGAGGATTGTCTCACAAGAATGGTAATGTATCATTTTGAAATGAAATTGTGATAACACACAGACTGCCTAAGAGTGTTCTTGCTTCTGTTTTTCATTTGGTGCCTCTAAAAAAAATACTCTGCAAGAGAGGGAATGATGTTTAATGTGCCAAGTTTCCTATACAGATGAAGCAATGTCATGAGCAATTATAAATAGCTGTGTGCGTGATTCCACTCAGGGTATGTGTGTGTGGCTTCTGAGTGGAATATAATACAATAGTCTGCTGAGCGTACATGAATCAGCAGAGAGAGGCCTCTGGAAACATAATTTCACTAATGTAAATAAATTAGTGATAATACCACATATTATTGTGAATACTTTATGGAAACATAGTTCACTGATGTAGATAAATCAGTGATAACAGCCATAGGTGGCACTCTATATGAAAATGTGGTGTTTCTGAATAATGTAGGTCTGAGGCCTATAGTGATCAAACGAACAGACCAAGCAAGAAGAAGGGGGTTTTGTATATTAGGGCCACAAATAGAAAAGAACATTATGCTCACCACTATACCACAACCAAATGCATACCAACAAAATGTATCTGTGTAATGAAATAATGCATAGTCACTATACCACCATAAAGCCAAACCCAATCTAAATGCAAGGAGTAGTCATTGCTAAATTACCTTTGTTTTTGGCAGTAAGAAAATACCGTTAGGTCCCAAATCCACACAAAATACCCTACATATTTATGGTGCGTTGCAGGACGGGAAAGTGATCATAGAGCACCTACTGGGCATGGCAAGTGTGTCTCGCACTGCCATCTGTACATTAAAGGGAACCCATTTCATAATAGTGTGTCACTAAAAACGAATTTCAGAATGTCTCAAATGGAAGACACATTCCCAGAACTAGTGCAATATTTAGAGGCAAAGTTATATGCACATGCGACATGGTCATCAAACAGTGCCACAGAATGGCACGACCGCATTCATGGTGAAGTGCAGAAAGAAAAACCAGACAATATTTTTGCAGAAGGCAGCATAATTCAGGTCTGCCTCCTGAGATTATTAAATGCAGCTGATAAACATGCAGAGAAAGATTGTCTGATACGGCTATGCGCCAAGATCTGGTTTATTTTGAATAGGTCCCTGCGAATTCAAGAAAATGATATCAAGCTGATTAACAGGTTAAAGGCTGACCTAGATGGGACAAGTAAAAAGGAGGAAATGTTGAGAGCAGAATTAGAAGGATGTCAGAAAGACATGCAGTTAAAATGCAGAGATTTTGATAATCAATTGTCCAAAAGCAAGAAACAGTTTGAGGACAGTGAACAAGAATTGGTACACTTAAAAGCATCGGTGGACCACATTAGACAAGATAAAGATGAGGTTGTGTCAGAAATGCAGATTTTACAAAAAGAACATTATGAAATGGAAAGTGATCTTCAAAATGCAGAACAGGAAATGATTAAAATGCTTCAAGAAAGAGACAAGAGAAATAAAGAATTTAATGAATGCCAAATGTGCAACATGCAGGAGGTAATTAATAAAATGAGTGATGAAAATAACTATTTTCAAAACGAAGCAGACAGGCTCCTTAAAAAGTGTAAGGACTTGGAACAGCAAATATGCATTCCCAGGTCCCAGGATAGACGACAGGGCACCACATTCAATGGAGTTGAGGTGAATTCTATTTCTACCCAAAGAGCTAGTGCCCCACTGGACCGGTGACTGAACTTGGTTGCAGCGCCCTTGGGGGATTTGATACTCCCATTGGGGGCAGCCACCAATCTCATACACCTGGAAGCAGGGGTGAGTCACCAAGTAGTGCATTTCCATGCATAGCAACAAGTAGCCCCATAAAGATAATGAAATCCATCAAAGCCCTGATCAAACCATTTAAAAAGGGATGGGAATGCTGTATAGAGGATCACTTAAAAGCGGTTCATGACATTTTTAAAGCCCTCCAGATACCTAACGAACAATACAGGCAGTATTTTCATTTAACTTTAGATGCTCCCACGGCCAGTATCATAAGGGGATTGAATGAGCAGCAGAATATGACATGGGCAGAGTTTGAAAAAGAGATTAGGCGCCATTTTTCTCCTTTCCAGTCATTGCAGGAGGCGAAGAAAGTCGCTTACACAATCACTGCTGGGCCTAATACATCTCCTCGCCAGTTTTTACAAGACTTAAAAATGGCATTTTCTCGTTTTGATGTATTTTTTGATCCCAATTCTAATGAGTTTATAACTGCCTACTTCTATGGGCTACAGAAAGACATTATATCACAACTGGTCCGTGAATTTGATCGTGACAAGTGTCTTGAGTGGATTGTACACCAAAGTACAAAACTATATGAAGTACTCTATTGTCAGGGTAGAGAAAGTGATAAAATGAAAGATACTAGACCAAAATCTAAAGAACCTTCAGCAACAGTGATGGAAATCAGGTCAGCCAAAATGTCCCTTGAGTCTGCTCAAAGTCCAGGTAAAAATAACTTGACACCTGAACAAAGGGGTAATCAACAAAGGTCATCACACCCAGCACCAATGTTTCAATCACGTGATCCTAGTAATAGGGAGAGTAACATTAGCCCCAGGTACTATGGAGACAGACCCTGGGCAGGATATTGGCCTGATATGTCAGGTATGAATAATAATCAGAGACAAAGCCAGGATCAAAGAAATAATGGTCTCTACCATACATTGGGGACACAAAGTAGACTTGATCCTAATACCATGATATATGGTAATCAGGACAGACCCCGAAATGTGGATCGGTTTACTGATAATGGGAATCAGCAGAGGGGACAGTACCCACAAAATGAGAGACCGGACATGAGGCAGAATATGAATTATGCTCCACGTCAATACAATGAATCACCACCACCAGGGGACTACAATCAAAGGATGGGTGCACCCCGCACCCCTCCACATACGAATCAAGAGTTCAGGGACAATCCCAATAGAAATCATTCACCTGAGAGGTATCAGAATAGATCTAATCAGGGGGAAAACAACCAATATCGATTTAGACCACACAGAGAGGATTCTAGAGAGATGGAAAGATTCCAGTGTCTCGAGGCCCAAGTGAAAATGTTAGCTGAACAAATAGGAAAGCTCTGTACAGCACAAAAACACTCATCAAGGGAGGGAGCAGAAGGACATAGCAATGACCGGGCGGTTTCTGATAAGTGACTAAGTATTTATGATACCTGCAGTGCCAAAAAGACAGATTGCTCTGATGCAATTTTGCATAATGACTCCGAGATGCCTAATGATTTAAAAGTGAAAGTACCAGTAAATTAACATGTAACAGAAACTGCAAATACTTCCAAAAGAGAGGTTCAGTTTAACATAGAGCTAAATCAAACATTGGAGATTTGTACAAATGGAAAAGGAAAGCCTGAAATTCCAAAAGAACAAAGAGACAGATTTAAGAAAAATGACTCATGCATGGGGAATACCAGTGAACAGGGAGTAAGTGGCAATGCTATAACTCCTTCCCTGGGCAATCAGAACAATAACCAAACAGGCAGTAAAAATAAATACTCAAAAGAAGGGTACATGTCAATCACCTGAAGTATTCTTTGAGCCACATATTTTTGAAGAGGTTAAACGGGCTGGTACCACACTAAATGATCACAAATGCACAGAATTAGACAATGACAAATTGCTAAATGATGTTGTTACACATGTTCAGTTGGAGGATTGTAGTGTGACCTCTGATGATACCTGGATGGATGGGCGAACAGTGGCCACACTCCAAAAAACCTCTGAACATGGAGAAATGAATAAAGTCTCTCACGCAGAAATGGGCAAAAAGGAGGGGAAAATGTCATTCCATTTACCAATGTGCTTAGCCAAAAGTGAAAAAGGCCTGAGAAAGGTGAGCCCTGAGATCAGTAAGAATTTGCATTTCTTATTCGTGTTAGAGGAAGTTGAAGACAGGTATTATGCTCCCATCACTGTAGAAGAAAAATGCAATACATTTGCAATGATTGACACTGGCCCACAGGCCACAATTATGTCTAAAGAATTGGTAAAGAGCATCAATGAAGGGAGATCCCCACAGAATCATCACAGCGAAGGAAAATCAAGGTCCAGTGCATAATTTTAACGGGGAGGAGGTGCCTATTATAGGTGTCACCGAGGTTGACATAAAGAGAGGAAAGCACAGAATGAAACAAGAGGTATTGATCACATCTATTTGTGAAATTCCATTTCTGATGGGAACAGATTGCCTGAAAAGATTGTCTCCGCTCATAGATGGGGTGAATGGAGTACTGTGGTCCTTAACCAAAAAACCATTGAGACCTAAGAAACTAAAATCACAAAACAGCAATATAAATGAATGTCACACCGTTGCCAAAACAAATGATGCAGTGGATGTATATCTCCAGAATAGCTGTATATCTAGTGTCACTGTCCTTTTGATGTGCGAAGATAAAATGCAAAGTGAAAATGAGAAACAATCTATACAAATATGTTTAGACCAAAGGAAAAAATGGCAAACTGCCATAGATGAGCACACATTACGTTTTTATTTAAAAGAGAAAACATGCAAACAGAATACTGCTCCTAAAACAGATGCAGAAAAACACATCACCACTCTTGCTGAAATACACATGGAAGATGAGCAACCATGGGTTCACATTGGTATAAATAACTATTCTAAAACAATAAAAGCCACTTTAGCGCTTGAACAGGAAAGGGAAATTATTAATGAGAAATTATTGCAAAAAATAATGGCGAGGGAGGAGATCCTGAAATTTAGAATTAAAAACCAATATGTCTCTGGCTTGGACAGTCCAGACTTTGAAAACCGAATTGCAGGTAGATGCATGTTAAAAATTAGTATTGGGCAGAAAACAATTTACCATAATGTATGGATAGTGAGTGGAACACAAAATGACTTTTACATGGGCAATGATATCATGCACAGAATGTGTATGGTGTTAGATTTCCTTAATCAAAAAATATGGTCACGCCTAGGTGGGCCTGCACCTGAATTTGAAGACAAAAGAAGGGCTTATAATTCCGTGCAACTGGTCCCATATGCAATTGAATTACAAAGGAGGAAGGATACCATTATCCCTGCATTCACCAAACAGGTTGCAATAACACTGAAGTGCAAAAATGGACAGCAGATGGAAGACTCTGATGCATGTATGTGCTTGAATGAATCCATAAAACAGCAAGGCCTGGATTATGAATGCATTCCATTGATAGATATTGGTGAAGGGTCTGCAAACATTATGGTGAATAATAAAGGTTGTCAAGATATTCATTTAGAGGAAAACTCCTCATTAGGAATGGCCATACAAAAATCACATTATACTGCAGATCTGAATAACATGGTGATTGGAAATATACCTGAAAAGTATGTAGATGCCAAGGGTGAGTTGCCAGAACACCTGAATTCTCAGCCCAAAGGAATATTTAAAATTCATTCTGTGTACCCTTATGATTCAAATGAGACAGTGTGCTGTCATCAAGAGGATTGCATAACATTTAACTTAAATGAAAATGAAACAGAAAATCAGCCCATTGAAGTAGAAGCTGATATGCCAAAATATTTAAAAGTGGCAGCTTTACAGAGAGACACAGCCACACAGTTAGAGGAAAGCACAGAGATTGCTCTACTGGAAGATTTTCCAGAATTTTCCAAAATGGTAGAGGAGCAGATTTTATCAGCGGATGCATGTGACAACGATGAGGATAGCAATGAACTGAGGAAGATATTTATGGAGTTTAAAGATGTATTTGCAAAAGATGCTTATGATTGCGGTTTAACTGATTTACATGTGGCCAGGCTACCGGAAGGGTGTAGTAGAAGCCCAGTATTTTTGCACCAGTATAGATTACCACTGGCATGTTTAGAGTCATTGGCAGAGATTATTAAAAATTTGGAGTCTCGGGGAATTATCAGGCCTATTCATAGCACATCCAACACACCTATTTTAGGTGTGTTAAAGCCAAATGGTCAATGGCGCCTGTGTGCAGATTTGAGAGAATTAAATAAAAGAGTGCCAGTGTCCAGATGGCCATTGCCATTCATTGATCAAGGCCTGGCTCAGGTGCATGGCTCTAAAGTATTTACTACATTAGATCTCACATCTAGATATTGGTGTGTGCCATTGGCAGAGGAGATTCAGAATTTATTTTCATTTTCATTTGACAGGACCCAATACGCATGGGTTAGAACTCCATTCGGGTACGTCAACAGTGGGGGTCAATTTGGCATATTTTTGAGAAAGGATATGCCTGATGCAGCAGAAAGAGGTACCATATTTTATGTGGATGATGTACTGATAAAATATGGAAGCTTGAAAAACCATTTTGATGAAATAAGTCATGTTCTTGGCCAATTGCAGAAAGCAGGCACCAAAGTATCTTTACAAAAGGCACAATGGTGCAAGAAAAAGGTGAATATTCTAGGCCATGAAGTGACTGAACATGGATTAAACACACAAAAGAAAAGAATGGAGGCTATACAAAAACTAAAAGACCCTAAAAATGTGAAAGGGGTAAAAAGTTTATTAGGAATGACGGGCTATAACAGGAAGTTCATTGAAAATTATGCTGAAATTACTCAACCATTGACTAAGCTGTTAAAGCTGAATACACCCTGGAAATGGGGAAAAGAGCAGTCTCAGGCAGTGGCTAAATTAAAGGAATGTCTTATAAAGGCACCATGTTTAGCATACCCCATAAAGGATAGGGATTTCTTTATAGAAATAGGTTTCTCTGAACGTTGTATGTCAGCAGTGTTATCACAAAAACATGATTTGAATCACAAAACCATTGCCTGTGCAAGTAAGGTGTTTTCCCAAGTTGAAATTAAATTCAATGAATGTGAAAAGGCCCCATTGACCACCGTGTGGGCGCTACAACATTTCCGCCCCATTGTTCAGGGAGAAAAGGTGATTATTGAGACAAATCATCAACCTTTGCAGTTTTTAGAGAGTAAAAGAATTAGGTCAGGTAACCTAGAACAGTCCAGAATCACTTCATGGACGCTAGCATTACAAGGTTTTCCTGTAGAAGTGAGATATGGCCAAAATAAAAAGAGCCCAGTTGCTCAAGGTTTAGCAGATCTACCTGACTGTGCAGCTGAACATGTATCAAATGAAGTAGAAGTGGAATCTAGTTTACAGGATTTTGGGCAATCACCACACAAAGCTTTTGATGAAAAGACATGCAAGGATTTGCCAACTGTATATGTTGATGGTTGTGCTTTTCACATTGAAAATGACAGTAATAGACAATTAGTGTCAGGGATAGGAAATGTCTGGTTGAAATGTGAAGGCGTCCCCAGTATAGGGATGAGAATTGGAGCTAGGAGCAGTCAAGTAGCGGAATTGGCAGCCATTTATAAAGCAATTGCTACTGCAGTTGATAATAAATTTAGTGAAATTGTCGTGGTGACTGATTCTGACTATGCACGAAATAGCTTTGTGGAATATTTACCTGGCTGGAAAGTGAGAGGCATGATTACATACAGCAAAAAGCCACTTTAACATGGAAAAATGATACAAGCCTTAGACAAATTGGTGTCAGAGAATGATTTAACAATATACTGGAGGAAAATGTGTGGGCATTTAAAAACTCCAGCAGAGAATAAGGAGGGGAATGATAAGGCAGATCCCCTTGCTAATATTGGGGCTGTGATGGGAGAATTGCTACCTATTGAACATTTACTTGGTGAAATCCAAATTGAACAAGTAACACGTTCTAAAGCACCAAAGGAGGTAGATCAACCAGTAGCACAATGGAGTTATGATACACCAGACCAAGATCTGATTGAGGCACAAAAGGATGATCACATTTTGGGAATCTATTATAATCATTTGATAGATCCTGAACAAAACCCTTTAACAGAAAATGATGTATGGGAAAAGAAGAGTTGAGGGTGCTATTAAAGAATAAAAAACGAATTAGACTACAGGATGGACTCATGATTAGAGGGTCCATAACAGGACAGATACAGTGGGTGGTACCCCTTTCATTCAGAGGGTTAATGCTACACCATGCACATGATGCAATAACTGCAGGCCACAGAGGTTCACAAAAAAACATTGGAAATACTAAAAGATTATGCTTACTGGCCACATATGTCCCAAGATGTGGAATTATATACTAGAGGATGTCTAGTATGTTCCCAATTTAAACCCGCTTCACCAATGCATAGAGCCCCATTAATGAAAAGAGGATTAACTCTTCCATGGTCAGATTTGCAAATAGACTATATAGGACCTGTAAAGAGGTCGAGCAGGGGGAATTGTTATATTTTGAGTGTGGTGTGTTTGATGTCGAAATGGATTGAGTGTATTCCTGCACCAGATTGTAGTGCGCAAACAGCAGCTACATTACTGGCGAATCATGTGTTTTCAAGGTTTGGGTTAGCAAAAAGAATAGAATCAGACAGAGGAAGTCATTTCACAAGTGCTTTAATGAGTAAGGTATGGCAAATATTGGGAGTGAAAAGAAAATTACATATTGCATATCGAGCTGCTTCTTCTGGGGGAGTTGAACGCTGTAATTGGTCTGTTGTGGACATATTAAAGAAATGTGTAGCAGAAGCAGGTTCCAGCTGGGATTTACGTTTACCTTTGGTTTTGATGGCAATCAGATCAACTCCTGCCAAAACAACAGGTGTTAGCCCCCATGAGGTTTTGACAGGTAGGAAAATGGTGTTACCACAACACCTGCTATACAGAACACATGAGCAGACACTTGTGAGCGCATCCACAGTTCATGAATACATTGATGAACTGAGGAAGCATTTACAACATGCATTTGCTTTTGTACAGCGAAATCTAGAAAGGGTTGCTGACAGTGCAAAGTCATATTAT
Organism: Ambystoma mexicanum; assembly: GCF_040938575.1. Lineage (NCBI taxonomy): Eukaryota > Metazoa > Chordata > Amphibia > Caudata > Ambystomatidae > Ambystoma > Ambystoma mexicanum. Next base: position 84,060,715 of record NC_090933.1, read on the forward strand.
GATAAAAAGACATCAGTGAAAGAGTATTGTGTGGGCGATCAGGTGTATAAATTTCATTTTGGAAAAGGTAAACAGAAGAATTCCAAATTTCTGGCAGCCTGGCAGGGGCCATTTCGAATTATAGATAGGATCTCTCCCGTAGTGTACAAAATTTTGAAAACTGAGGGTGAAACAGCAACAGAACAGTTTGTTCATGTAAATCAAATTAAGCCATGGCACCCCAAACATGAGGTAAGGAGACTTGAGCATGTAGAAACAGATAGAGTCCCTTAAATACATACAAATAAATTAATGAGGTTAGTCATAGGGCAACGGCAGAGAAATGAAATAGGGGTGCTTGATTATTGTAATGGGACACAAGTATGTATATATAAAAAAAAATGGGGGCTGAAACTAATGGAGTTATTTCACAAAATTAAAAGGTGTTAAATGTTGAATGCTGTTTTATATATGTTTGTTTTCTCTCTAACATGTGTTTGATTTCAGAGGGCGAGAGGAAAAGGGCGAAATGTTTTGCAAAGCATGTTTTATTTTTGGCAAAAGGGTGAAGTTAGTATTGTGCTATGTACTTAATTTGCTTCTTTTCTATTTGATTTAGAATACTAACGTATTCTGGGTCGGAGGTCACGGGACTGTAGGATGCGGGAGACAATGGAGTCCTGGAGTCCCCTGGATGAAGATCAAATGATGCCTGCATCCGGATGGAGGTGAAGACAAAGTAACCGGGATGCCAAGAGAGATGACTCCCATGGAAAAAGCATCTAAGAGTGCCAGGATGATGTGACATTGATGGTCGGGACATATCAGAGGCAGACAAGTGTCCTGGAGTATGGAGTTCCACAGATTTATTATTTTAATTAATTATTTTAATCTGTTATGTTAATTCTTTATTTTAATTATTTATATTATTTTATTGTTTTATGGTTGACTTCAAATGGACTATGGACACTTCCGTTGGGAAGAAATATGTAAAATATTTTATAAGAACTGATGGACTCAGAGATGAATTTGAATATTACGATGGTTGAACAGTGATTTTTGATTTTTCATTTTTTCATATGTGAATATTCATTTTGTTGAATTGCTATGATTTAAAAGAAGAAAAGGAGCAAGTTGGGTTTCTTCCAATTGTGGCTTGGACCATGGCCAAATTCTCAGAAAAAGGAGAGTATATAGTATAATTTAGTGTGTTTTGGAGTGCAGCGCCAATGCATGGGATTACATTATTGCTATAATGTGGCACATATAGCCAGCCATGTGTCGCCAGTGTAACATATGGATATGCAAATGAAAACAGAATTTAGTTTTTCTCTACAGATCTAAAGCACACCAGAATTTAGTTTTTCTCTACAGATTTAAAAGCACACCAGAATTTTTCTTTCTTTTTCTTCTCTCACTTGAAATGCCTCATTCACAGGAGACCACATTAGCTATCTAATTGACTGACTTAATTAACAAATACTAACACGATTCTAATTTTTTAACATTATAATGTGTTCTCCATGTGGATAAATGAGGCAAGCTGAGATTAATTTTGAAACGTGCAGTTAGATTTTTTTTTCTTGCTCTGTTCACTGTCTTTGCAGGAAGCAAAATTCGAATGCCAGGAAATCAGTTAGATACAGCTGCTTACTGTAAAAGTGAGCTATTGTTAAGGAAGGAGGATGTGATACTGTGAATTTGATTGGTGCTACGTAAGTCTAGGGGATGTAACAGAGGTTTTTTGGAATAGCTCTGACAGAATTATAGGGAGAAGACATTTTGCGGAGCTGCAGAGGAGACATTTTGCTGGGCTGCTGTGAGGAGCTGCACTACTGACCTTCTGTCATGATGCCTACCCCCAGGCATCCGGACCAAGCCCATCAACCCCGGGAGCAGGCATCTAGACATTTAGTAAAACCTCAGCAGCCCCGGCTAGGGGCTATCTGGGTTCAGTCCTGGCGCCTTAGGTGCCAGGCTCATAGTAGAAATCATTCCTGGCGCCTAAGGCCTCAGGCTCATAGTCATTACTTACCTCAGGTAGACCATGCTGCAAATTACTCCAATCCAACATGAAGCCTGAAAGGGACAATTTTTTCTACAGGGACTATTTTTTACTTGGGTGTGGTTCTAGGGACTTCTTACCTGGGACTATTTTTGAGGCTACTTAAACCACGCCCGACTAGCAACACACGCTTCGCGTTATTCTGCATCCAGCAGCATAACGCTTACCGTGCCTGCAGCCTGCATCCAGTCTTCTGCCACGCCCGCCTTGAATCCGGAGCTCCTAAAAACAAAGAGGAAAGAAAGGGACAAGGTTAAAAAACAAACTTATTCTATTCCACACCTGATTCTGGATCCATCTCGTCTCCAGACCTGTAAAGAACATCATTGCTGCAGTGCCGCGCCATACTCACCAGTCTTCACAGCATCCTTCGGGTCGGCGCTGCCTCCATCATTTCTTTGCCAAACTTCGGCACCTAGGAGACAAAAAAACCACAAGGTGAGCTGAGGGAACCAACAAATATAATTCTTACCACCATAGACTTACCTGATTTACCACCGGAGGCATCCTTTTGTGACTCTCCATATTTTCACGTGCTGCATCTGTAAAGAGAGACAAAACAACACGTTTTCCACGTGCAACATTTACTGGACAGTGCCGGGTAATACAGACTCTTACCTGAGCGCCACCAGCTGCCACAAGAGCATCTTTTCACAAGCCAGCTGCAAGACAAGAAAGGAAGGGGGGGAACAAGAGTGAACATCGGACATATTGAACTCTATGAACTTAATACTTACTGGTCCTCACCAGGAATCTCAGAGTCAATACTTTCCGGAACTCTCCCGAGCCTTCAAACCAGTGAAGTAACTGGAATCGACGCGCCCCTGCAAATCCACGCAGGATGGAGAGCTCATCTTTCAAGAATATAAGGTGAGATTGCTGTGAGGGCATTTCGGAGGTGATTAGTTGGGGAGGACTGTGGGGGTGCCATCACTTGTATCCACAAGTGGCTAAATCCATCTCTCCACTTGCAGGAGAATATTTCTATGGGTTAAGCAGACAAGATTAGGAGGGCAGATCCAGTCAGTCATCGCTGCACTACGCATCACGTGGGTGGAGACCGCAGCTGTCCGGGTCCGACCGACGCCCCTGTGGGAGCCAGGTGAGCGTAACACCTTCAGAGACTGGGGTTTCCTAGTCACTTGGCACCGGCTTGAGAATTCCGTGTTCTCGCTGTGCACTTCAAACTTCAAACACAAAGAAAACCCTGGACCCGTTCATCGAAGGCGATTAGCCAAGGGAGATCACATGTAGGAGAGCTACAGATAGCTGGTAATTATACAAATGGAGTGAGATTACTGTGACTGCCGTATGAATGATCTACTATAAGGCAGCAGAGTAGCGATAGGGAATTCCCCTGTGTTTAACTGCCACATTATAACGTTGCAAGACAAATGATGTAATTTTTCTCTTTCTTGTTGCAAATGTAAAGTGAAATTCAGGGTATTATTGCATTTGTTTCTCTTATGTTTATTTCAGAGAGGATTGTCTCACAAGAATGGAAGCCTATCTACAAATCGCCACCCGGGCGTTATGGAAACCTCAGAAACCGACCAACTAGCCCTATTGATAGGGGAACTTAGGGCAAAAGTGCACTCCGCGCGCCAAGAGACTAATGCCCTCAGGAGATAACTGATTGTGTCAAAGGAGCGCACTGATGATCTTGCTAGACAATTACTGCAAAACCAAGCTGGGCAAACACTGTTAGGAAAGATTTCTTAATTGTGGGTAATTTTCCTTCCATGAGGCAACCCCTAAACCTTTTGCTGTTGTTTTCACCATGATCTAGACTTTGCCAGAGAAGTGCAGCCTTCTGCCGCAGTCCTCTGGGATTTCGCTCCATTCTTACGGGGAAACTGACATGCCCTTAAGACAGTCAGCACCGGGAAACATTGTTTTCTGTAGTTCTTTTATCATGTTGCAGCTTTCGCGCAACATGGCACAAGAGGGCACTGTAAGCTAAGTTACTGTTCTCTTGGGTCTCTAGTGTTCTACAGGCCCCCGACACTCTCTTTGGATTGTTAATGAACCGTTCAAGTGAATCACGGACGGGACTGGTGGCAGCGATTGTTTCTTTGTGTTTTGAGCTCCTTTTGGCTGTTTAAGCGCGTTTCTTGTGCTTGGCCCAAAATGGTGGCCTGGCTCCCAAAATGGCCAGACCACGAGGCTCTTTGTCCTGTCTGCTGACAGTCTTGCCCCCTTCACCTTCCCCAGGTCGAGCCGACCCGGGGCCTTCCTTTCAGTCACCCTCACCCCTCTTGAGACCTAGTCTTGACGGCCGCGATCGCTACCTTGATTGGTCTGGCTTGTTCAGAGGTTACCCTGTTCCAAGAAACTAGGCTGGCCTTCTGAAACTCTGCCCCTCCAGGACAGAGTTCAGAAATCCATCTTAACAAATTGGTGTACAGCGGTGGGATACGACTGAAGGTATCCAGTGTTGCGCACGAGCGAAGGCATTTCAAGTTATTCCTACCAGGACACGTAGTGAATTGTCGTAGTATAACTTTTAAAAGGCCATAGTCCTATCTAACAGTATGGAAACAAATACCTTGTTAACTTTAAGTGCTTCTAAATCCGAAACATTGAAAAAGATGTGTGCGGAGAGAGGCGTCACCTCTCAAGGCACCAAATTGGATATGATCCAAAGAATCGTGGTGTGGCAAGAAGTGGAGCTTGACGCTATAACTTCTGAGGACAGTGCGGAAGGAGGTGGGGCTGCTCTCACTGTTAGAACCGACGGTTCTGCCGCTGCACTGGTCCACCGCGATCACGAGGACAGGGAGGATGAAATGTCTAATGTTTCCTCTGCCAGTGTTGATGGGGAGGCCATGCTTGAATTCAAGAAGCAAGAACTGCTGTTTAGGCAGAAGGAGCTTGATTTCACCATGACCAAACTAAAAATCGAACAGGCCGAAAAACAGAAAGACAGGGATCACAAGTTGCAACTGGCCCAGCTTCAGGTTGCAAATGGATCCAAGGGTCCTGGACATGGGTCTGGGGCCTCCTCTCATCCACAATTTCCGAAAGATCTGTTCAGTGTGTATGAGGAAAAGAATGACATTATGGACTGGCTTAATACGTTTGAGCATGCATGTGAAGTTCAACAAGTTGACAATGCTGATAAGATTGCCTGGTTACTCAGCAGACTGCCCCATTCTGGCTGTAGTGCCATTATGGAAATGTCGAAGGCTGAGCGAGCGGATTTCACAATGTCAAATCAAACTCTCTTTTTGAAGTTTGGAAAGACTCCTGCCCAATATTTAAAACGATTCCGAGAGTATAAGAAAAAAGAAGGTGGTACTTGAGTATCTTATGTAAACGAATCCTTAAAAAACTTGACTGGCTGGGTCGAAGGTTATAAGGTTTCTACCTTTGAAGGCATGATAAGTCTTGTCATGCTGGACCATATTTTTGCATCTTCTTCCCCGGAGCTTAAGCAGCATTTGGCCGATTCAAAGGAGAGGGATCCTAAGAAGCTGGCCATTGCAGCAGACTTATGGGTGTCACATTGAGTGTCAAACAACTTAAATGGGGAGGAAACCCGGTATACGTTTAACTAAGATAGGTTAGCAACGTATACTCTGTCTAAGTCCGGGAGGACAAAGATCCGTGTTTAAAGAGAAGACAGAGCTATAGTGTAGATGCACTAAAAAGTGATTAAATAGTGTGGTCCACAGTACATACAATTCATAAACATTTTAACATATATCAAACAGTCGTTACGTGATAAGCTAGAATTAGCTAATTGACAGTGTATCAAAAACAGGCATACACTCAACATCAAGAGGTACGCTTTACAGAAAGTGCAACGTACTCTACAGTAATTAGAATCAGTATGTCAAAAAACTTAATAACTCTGGTGCCAGTACAGAGTATTAGCTCTACAGGTGACCACGTAACCAAGACAACATTTAAAAACGAAATGATGACATTTGAAGTATTCGTAGCATCTGCAAAGTAAAGAACAAAAAAAGCGCAAAACATGAGCTTCAAATTAGCCATTATTGTTGCATGTTCAAAATACATGAACCAAGGCATCTAAATAGAGGGAAATAAATACCTCCACTGATGCCTGTGGGTGCTCTCTACTCGAAAGGTAGTAGGCGGTGTAGAACTGAGGGTCGTCTCTACATAGGATATAGAAAAAACATCCAAATGAGCGCTGAGTAGTAGCTCACTAAAAAAGCAGGATATGTGCTTAGGCTTAGCAAATAGCGAAACTAGTATCGCATAAAAAACATATGAAAAGGTGTCCGGGTGAGAGAAACCCAGTGTTGAGAGACAAAACGAATTATCCACAGTGTGCCCCATATAATTCCAGAAGTTGAGAAGAAGTCGGTGACTAGAACCTAAAGAGGTAGTTCAAGGTATAGTCTCTAATCTCGTGTGTTTATAGGAGACAGAAGGCGGCTAGTAACACTCAAAAGTAAACAACTACCCCACAGGCAATACCGTCAAGTTGGCAGTAAGAGTGTCAGTCGTGACCAAATCCGACAGCCCCAGGATATAATCCTGCCGCCAGCGCTAGTGCTGTGTGGATAGTACGGAGAGTGCCGTCTGTTATGCGGGCAGCAGTGCAGCAGGACTGGGCGACCGATGTGCGAGTGGTAGTCAGGGAAATACAGTAGTCCTACAACTATGTTGGAAGAGAAAAGAGACGCTATTTAATCACTTTTTAGGTCATAATTCTATTAAATCTGATGTTTATCATTTTAACCACGACTGGTCCTTTTGTGGCTCTCCCAATGGGAGCTCTTTATATGTGTGTCATGTCACATTGAGTGTCCCATAAGGACAAAACTCATCCTGGTAAGCAGGAGGAAGGGAAAAAGTCCAAAGATAAGGAGGGTGGAGAATCTGATAAATCTTCTTCTCAAACGGGCCACAAAAAGGAAAATAAGGGTAAGACACAAGAGAACTCACAGGGTAGTGGAGGTCAGCCTCCGAAACAGAACTCTGGTTACAATAAGCCTCCCTATGTAAACAGACCCAATGGATCTTGTTTTGCTTGTGGAGCAACTGACCACATGAAGGGGGATCCCCGGTGTAAGGTTAAACCTTTGGGGGTCCACTCCGCTAATCTGGCCTTCTCCTCCTACGAGGAAGAAGAGATTACAGGAGCATCCTTCTCCTAAGACTCCTTCCCCAGCGGGATAGAAGCTGAGGTAGTTTTAGTTTCCCTGGGTTCCTGGGAACCTAAAGTCGCAGAGGCTTATGCTAGGATTCCAGATAATACCAAGCACTACTTTAAAGACAGTGTGCTGATCAATGGAGTAGATACTCCAGCTCTTAGGGATAGTGGGTGCAGTCGAACTGTAGTGGATTCTACCTTGGTAGACTCAGAGGAAGTTGCCAGAGCTACTCTGATGCCCACTAAGTTGGCTGATGGCCCACCTCGCATGTTTCCAGTAATACCTGTAAATCTTACTTTAAATGGTACAGCAGTCAGGATTCCAGTGAGCATTCAGAGAAACGTCCCAGGAAAGGTCTTGTTAGGCAATGATCTCAGAGCTTTAGGGCTCATACGAGACACGGCCGACAGATCCTGCACACGGTCTCAAACATGGGCAGCATTGGCCAAGTCCAATACGCCGCCCCAGGCGAAGGGGAAACCCAAGGCGAAAGGAGTAAGCAAGTCAAGACGAGGGAAAGAGAACATTACCCCGAACTCGCCTACCACTGCGGTGGAGGAAGTTGATCAATCGCCCGGCCTGACGAGGAGGTGGCGATGCCTAAAGTATTTGACCCCAACGACCATCCTGAGCTAACAGACTTGTTAGTAGAAGGTGGTCCTGACAGGGAAGAATTCAGTAAAGGCCAACGTGAGTGCCCATCTCTGGAAGGCCTAAGGAGACAGGCCTGCTCCCAGCTTGAGGGTGAATCTCCTGGGACACATCGGATTTATTGGGAAGGTGGACTCCTGTACAGTGAGCCCACAGAGTCTACAGAAGGAGACCATAGGAGGTTGGTGGTTCCCCTTGCTGTAAGACCCTTCCTCCTGCAGCTGGCGCATGAAGTGCCCCTTACTGGTCACCTTTGTATTAAGAGGACCAAGCAAAGTTTATCCATGCACTTCTACTGGCCCAAGATGGGGGTGCAAGTAGAAAGTCACTGCAGGGGTTGTGCCTCCTGACAGTTATCTGGTAAGAGTGGCTCAACAATCCAAGCTCCATTGGTACCACTCCCAGTTGTGGGAATACCATTCGAAAGGGTAGGGACCGACATCGTTGGTCCCCTTGACCCGCAGACATCCTCAGACAATAGGTTTATCTTGGTGCTAGTCAACTATGCTACCAGATATCCTGAGGCCATCCCATTGAAAACTGTAACTGCCAAGTCAGTTGCAAAAGCGTTACTTGGCATCTTTACTAGGGTTGGCTTCCCTAAAGAAGTTGTGTCTGACAGAGGCAGCAACTTTATGTCAAAGTATATGCAGGCTATGTGGAAAGAATGTGGGGTCACCTACAAATTCTCTTCTGCATACCACCCCCAGACCAATGTTCTGGTGGAACGTTTCAACAGAACGTTAAAGCGCACGATTGGGGCTCTGGAAGAGCCTCAGAGAAGAAAATGGGATCTTCTTTTACCATGCTTACTGTTTGCCTACTGAGAGGTACCACAGGAGGGTGTTGGCTTCAGCCCCTTCGAACTTCTGTTTGGTCATCCTGTACGGGGACCCTTAGCCATAGTCAAAGAGGGATGGGAGATGTCCACTCCCCCTGTCACTACCAAAGTAGTAGATTATGTGCTGGGGCTCAGAAAAAGGATGGTACTTCTGATGGGCTTGGCTAGTGATACATTGAAGGCAGGACAAGCGCTGGTGAAACATTGGTATGACCATAAAGCTTCCCTCATCAACTTTACACCTGGTCAGCAAGTCCTGATCATGAATCCCATAAGGCCTTGAGCTTTACATGACAAATGGTCAGGCCCTTACACAGTGGTAGAGCCCCTGGGTGAGGTTAACTATTTAGTGGACCTTGGAAGGCCTGGACAGGCTCCAAAAGTGTTCCACGTAAATAGGCTGAAGGCTTTTGTCCCAAGAGTCGAAATCGCAGCGCTGCTACTGGCTTCAGAGGTTGAGGAAGAGGAGTCTGAACCTCTCCCCGACCTGTTCCAAAGCGGTCCTTCAGATAGCTCCTTTGAGGGTGTCCGAGTGGCCCCTCACCTGACTTCTGATCAGCAGGCTGAGGTGAAAAGTTTGCTTAGGCAGTTTTCCCCCCTGTTTTCACAGTCGCCTGGTTTGACACCTTGGTGCAAACATAAGATAGACACAGGAGACAGTGTACCTATCAAAAGTAGGGGATACAGGATGTCAGACAAAGTACGGTCTTACATTAAGACCGAGGTCAACAAGATGTTAGACCTTGGGGTGATTGAACCCTCTAGTAGTCCTTGGTCCAGCCCTGTGGTTTTGGTTCCAAAGGCAGGCACTTCTGAATTGAGGTTCTGCGTGGATTACAGGGCTCTGAATGCTGTCACCAAGACAGATGCACACCCCTTGCCTCGAACAGATGAGCTGGTGGATACCTTGGGTGCCTCCAAGTACCTCAGCACGTTTGACCTAACTGCTGGCTAATGGCAAATAGCTTTAGCAGAACATGCGAAGGAGAAGACAGCGTTTTCTACTCCAGACGGTCTTTACCAATTCAGGGTAATGCCGTTCAGGTTGAAGAATGCACCTGCCACTTTACAGAGGCTTGTGAATCATGTGTTGAATGGGTTGGACGAATTCTGTCTTGCATATCTGGATGATATAGCAGTTTTCAGTGCCACCTGGGAAGACCATGTGAAACACCTCGGGATTGTGCTCCAGGCTCTTCAAAAAGCACACTTGACCATAAAGGCTAGAAAATACCAGATTGGACAAGGCTCAGTGGTTTACCTTGGACATGAAGTAGGTGGAGGGAGGATACAGCCTCTTCCCAGTAAAGTACAAGCAGTACAAGACTGGCCTACCCCCACTACACAGACCCAAGTGAGAGCCTTCTTAGGACTCACAGGGTACTACCTCAACTTGGTGGCAGACTATGGCACCATAGCTGCCCCTTTGACTGCCCTCACTACTCCGAAGAAACCCAAGAAGGTAACTTGGACCGACGAGTGTGAGAAGGCCTTCAACGGCTTAAAATAATTCTTGTGCCAGGCCCCTGTCCTCAGGGCCCCTGATTATCAAAGATTATCAAAGACCTTTTATTGTGCAGACGAGACGGACGCCTCTGACACTGGGATAGGAGCTGTACTATCGCAAGTAGATGAGAAGGGTAAGGAACACCCTATTGGTTTTATTAGTCGCAGCTTAGATGGTCCACAGTGGAGAAAGAATGTTTCTCTGTTGTGTGGGCCCTACGGAAGCTGAGGCCCTACCTCTATGGGACCCACTTCACTGTGGCTTAAAGTGGCTAATGAACATGAAGGGAGAGAATCCAAAGCTGCGTAGGTGGTCCATAAGTCTACAAGGCTTCGACTTCCCTATTGAGCATAGGCCAGGTGTCCAACATAGCAATGCTGATGGGTTGTCCAGAAGGTAGCGATCGCTACCTTGATTGGTCTGGCTTGTCCAGAGGTTACCCTGTTCCAAGAAACTAGGCTGGCCTTCTGAACCTCTGCCCCTCCAGGACAGAGTTCAGAAATCCATTTTAACAAACACCATTACCTGGACTCGGGGGGAGTCCAACTCCTGTTTCATCGAGCAATCCTGTGCAAGTGGTTCTACCAGGGAGCATTCCTTTAGCTCCACCCGAACGTTTTGCTGGGGACCCAAAAATGTTCGCTGTGTTTATGAACCAATGCCGCTTGCACCTTTTATGCAGACCTGGAGCTTTTCCCAACAACCAAACCAAAGTAGCCTTTGTACTATCATATCTTAGTGGCAGCGCAGCGGATTGGTCATTTCCATTAGTTAACCAGGATGACCCTCTTCTTCGGGATTTTCAAGGTTTTCAATTGAGCATGGAAAAACTATTTGCTAGACATTCACAGGGACTGGCCCTGGATAACGAACTTTTATCATTACGACAAGGTAACCAGGATCTACTAACCTATATCGCCACTTTCAATAGGTTAGTGGTGGAAACCGGATGGCCAGAGGTAAAACGAATTACATTATTTCATCGTGGACTTTGGGGTGAACTCAAAGACGTTTTGGCCCAAGTTGTGAACCCACCTCAGGATTGTGCAGAATATATAGACTTAGTGGTCCAATTAGACCACCGACTTCAGAATAGAAAGGCTGATCGAGCTAAGTTCGAGAGTTGGGTATTGGTTAAATCCAATGTTACCCTCAAAGGAACAGATGTATCAGAACCGATGCAGATTGGGGGGGTCAAGGGACCCTTAACTCAAAAGGAAAGAGAAAGAAAACGGCAGATGCAATTGTGTCTGTACTGTGGGGCCTCAGGACATTTTCTACGGGATTGCCCTATAAAAACATCTAAAAAAGTAGTCGGAGTTGCTGATAAAAATCAAACGGAGCCTGATTCACCGCAGAGATGACACTATTGGGTCAGGATGGGCATCGAGAGACTATTGTGTTTGATTCAATCAAAGCCCCACAGTTCCAAATAATACTGGGGATACCTTGGTTGGAAACACATAATCCTTGTATTGATTGGCGAGAGAAGAGAATAACCTTCCCGGATTGTGCACATACTTGTTACCCGAAAAAACCCCTGAACCAAGGCCTGGCCACAGTCGCTACTCCAGTTGTGCAGTTACCTCAGGAATATCAAGGATTCCAGGATGTTTTTCAAAAGGAACAGGCAAACACCCTACCACCTCACAGATCATACGATTGTGAAATCGATCTCATACCCGGTGCACAACCTCCATGTAGTAGAATCTACGCCCTTACGGAACCTGCAGCTACGACAATACTTGGACCAATACCTTGCTAATGGCTTCATTCGTCCATCCAAGCTGGCCTCTTACAACCTTTAGATATTCCATCTACACCATGGCACACCTTATCGTTAGACTTTATTACAGATCTACCTCCATGTAATGGATTTAACACTATTCTAGTTATTGTGGATCTTTTTTCCAAGATGGCCCACTTTATTCCTCTAAAGGGATTACCTTCTGCTTCAATTCTGACCAAGGAGTTCCTCAAGAACATTGTTCAAATACACAGATTTCCTTCCGTATTGGTCTCTGACCGAGGTAGTCAATTCATTTCACATTTTTGGAAGAAATGTTGTCAACTGGCGCAAATCGACGTGAGGTTATCGACCAGTCACCATGCCCAGACCGATGGTCAGACAGAGAGGACCAACCAGACCCTTGAACAGTACCTACATTGCATGCTACACCAGACCAAAAGTAATTGGAAAGATATTTTATGGATTTCCGAGTATGCATACAATAACTCTGTACATTCAGGAACCGGACAAAGCCCCTTTTATACCATATATGGACATCACCCTCGAACCTCAGAACTAGATTTGCCTCAGCATTTAGAAATGCCTGCAGTTAGTCATTTGCATTCTACTATTACACAAGCCTTTAAAGAGGCAAAAGAACATTTGAAGCAAGAAAAAGAGAACTATAAGAAAAATGCTGATCAACATAGAAGTGAAACTCCACAATACCAGATTGGGGATCAAGTTTGGCTGGCTACAAAACACATACCTCTGAAGGGAACTCGGACTTTTAACCCTAGATATTTGGGACTTTACACTATTAAGGCCACTATCAACCCGGTAGCCGTCAAATTGGAATTACCCTCTAATATGCGCATTCATCCTGTCTTTCATGTTTCACTTTTAAAACCAGTTCAACCAGGAACAAGATTAACCAAACCACCCCACCCCATCTTGATAGATGGAGAACCTAAATTCGAGGTAAAAAATATCCTGGACTCCAAGATGGTTAAATCAAAACTTTTTTTATTTAATCGATTGAAAGGGCTACGGACCACAAGAAAGGTCATGGGAACCTAGTGACCACGTCCATGCACCTCAGTTGGTGAAAAGATTCCATCAGAACTGCCCAGACAAACCAGGGTCCAGGGGAAGAACAACTTTAGGAGGGGCCTTGGGGGGGAGTGCTGTCATGATGCCTACCCCCAGGCATCCGGACCAAGCCCATCAGCCCCGGGAGCAGGCATCTAGACATTTAGTAAAACCTCAGCAGCCCCGGCTAGGGGCTATCTCGGTTCAGTCCTGCCGCCTTAGGCGCCAAGCTCATAGTAGAAATCAGTTCTGGCGCCTAAGGCGTCAGGCTCATAGTCATTACTTACCTCAGGCAGACCATGCTGCAAATGACTCCAATCCAACATGAAGCCTGAAAGGTACTATTTTTCTACAGGGACTATTTTTTACTCGGGTGTGGTTCTAGGGACTTCTTACCTGGGACTACTTTTGAGGCTATTTAAACCACGCCCGACCAGCAACACAAGCTTCGTGTTATTCTGCATCCAGCAGCGTAACGCTCACCGTGCCTGCAGCCTGCATCCAGTCTTCTGCCACGCCCGCCTCGAATCCGGAGCTCCTAAAAACAAAGAGGAAAGAAAGCGACAAGGTTAGAAAACAAACGTATTCTATTCCACACCCCATTCTGGATCCATCTCGTCTCCGGGCCTGTAAAGAACATCATTGCTGCAGTGCCATGCCATACTCACCAGTCTTCACAGCATCCTTCGGGTCGGTGCTGCCTCCATCATTTCTTCGCCGAACTTCGGCACCTAGGAGACAAAAGAAAATCACAAGGTGAGCCGAGGGAACCAACAAATATAATTCTTACCACCATAGACTTACCTGATTTACCACCGGAGGCTTCCTTTTGTGACTCTCCATATTTTCACGTGCTGCATCTGTAAAGAGAGACAAAACAACACGTTTTCCATGTGCAACATTTACCGGACAGCGCCGGGTAATACAGACTCTTACCTGAGCGCCAAAAGCTACCACAAGAGCATCTTTTCACGAGCCAGCTGCAAGACAAGAAAGGAAGGGGGGAACAAGAGTGAACATTGGACATATTGAACTCTATGAACTTAATACTTACTGGTCCTCACCAGGAATCTCAGAGTCAATACTCTCTGGAACTCTCCCGAGCCTTCAAACCAGTGAAGTAACTGGAATCGACGCACCCCTGCAAATCCACGCAGAATGGAGAGCTCCTCTTTCAAGAATATAAGGTGAGATTGCTGTGAGGGCATTTCGGAGATGATTAGTTGGGGAGGACTATGGGGGTGCCATCACTTGAATCCACAAGTGGCTAAATCCATCTCTCCACTTGCAGGAGAATATTTCTACGGGTTTAGCAGACAAGATTAGGAGGGCAGAGCCAGTCAGTCATCGCTGCACTACGCATCACGTGGGTGGAGACCGCAGCTGTCTGGGTCTGATCGACGCCCCTGTGGGAGCCAGGTGAGCGTAACACCTTCAGAGACTGGGGTTTCCTAGTCACTTGGCACCGGCTTGAGAATTCGGTGTTCTCGCTGTGCACTTCAAACTTCAAACTTCAAACACAAAGAAAACCCTGGACCCATTCATCGAAGGCGAGTAGCCAAGGGAGATCACGTGTAGGAGAGCTACAGATAGCTGGTAATTATACAATTATGCCTCATTTACAGGAGACCACATTAGCTATCTAATTGACTGACTTAATTAACAAATACTAACACGATTCTAATTTTTTAACATTATAATGTGTTCTCCATGTGGAAAAATGAGGCAAGCTGAGATTGATTTTTAAACGTACATTTAGATTTTTTTTTCTTGCTCTGTTCACTGTCTTTGCAGGAAGCAAAATTCGAATGCCAGGAAATCAGTTAGATACAGTTGCTTACTGTAAAAGTGAGCTATTGTTAAGGAAGGAGGATGTGATAATGTGAATTTGATTGGTGCTACGTAAGTCTAGGGGATGTAACAGAGGTTTTTTGGAATAGCTCTGACAGAATTATAGGGAGAAGACATTTTGTTGAACTGTTGAGAAGACATTTTGCTGGGCTACTGTGAGGAGCTGCACTACTGACCTTCACAGACTGGGGTTTCCTAGTCACTTGGCACCGGCTTGAGAATTCCGTGTTCTCGCTGTGCACTTCAAACTTCAAACACAAAGAAAACCCTAAGCCCGTTCATCGAAGGCGACTAGCCAAGGGAGATCACGTGTAGGAGAGCTACAGATAGCTGGTAATTATACAAATGGAGTGAGATTACTGTGACTGCCGTATGAATGATCTACTATCAGGCAGCAGAGTAGCGATAGGGAATTCCCCTGTATTTAACTGCCACGTTATAATGTTGCAAGGCAAATGATGTAATTTTTCTCTTTCTTGTTGCAAATGTAAAGTGAAATTTGTGGTATTATTGCATTTGTTTCTGTTATGTTTATTTCAGAGAGGATTGTCTCACAAGAATGGTAATGTATCATTTTGAAATGAAATTGTGATAACACACAGACTGCCTAAGAGTGTTCTTGCTTCTGTTTTTCATTTGGTGCCTCTAAAAAAAATACTCTGCAAGAGAGGGAATGATGTTTAATGTGCCAAGTTTCCTATACAGATGAAGCAATGTCATGAGCAATTATAAATAGCTGTGTGCGTGATTCCACTCAGGGTATGTGTGTGTGGCTTCTGAGTGGAATATAATACAATAGTCTGCTGAGCGTACATGAATCAGCAGAGAGAGGCCTCTGGAAACATAATTTCACTAATGTAAATAAATGAGTGATAATACCACATATTATTGTGAATACTTTATGGAAACATAGTTCACTGGTGTAGATAAATCAGTGATAACAGCCATAGGTGGCACTCTATATGAAAATGTGGTGTTTCTGAATAATGTAGGTCTGAGGCCTCTAGTGATCAAACAAACAGACCAAGCAAGAAGAAGGGGTTTTGTATATTAAAGCCACAAAGAGAAAAGAAAATTATGCTCACCAATATACCACAACCAAATGCATACCAACAAAATGTATCTGTGTAATGAAATAATGCATAGTCACTATATCACCATACAAACCCAATCTAAATGCAAGGAGTAGTCATTGCTAAATTACCTTTGTTTTTGGTGGTAAGAAAATACTGCTAGGCCCCAAATCTACACAAAATACCCTACAGGACTGACGAGGAACAATGAGGTGAGGTAATGGGGAACTGTGATGTTGAAGAGTGAGCTGGAATTAGTAGGGGTCTGTTCTGAGAAAGAGTGAGTTTGGGTGGCTGGGGAATGTGATGACGAAGACTGAGGTGTGGTTAGTGGGGGACTGTGGTGAAGAAGAGTGAGGTGGGGCAGTGGGTAATGTGATGAGGAAGAATGAGGTGGGGATAATAAAGGTCTTTGATGAGGAAGAGTGAGGGAGGGTAGCGGGGGACTGATGAGGAAGAGTAAGGTGGGGTGGTGGGGGTCTGTGACTAGGAAGATTGAGGTAGGGTAGTGAGGGACTGTGTGACGAGGAAGAGTGATGTGGGGGTAATGCTAGACTGTGATGAGGAAAAGTGAATTGGGATAGTGGGGGTCTGAGACAAGGAGGAGTGAGGTGGAGTAGTCATGGACTTTGATGAGGAACAAGGATGTACGGGTAAAGGTAAGATTACTATTGGGTACTGAGATGAGGAAGATAGACGTGGGGTTCAGATAAGATTACCATTGGGAACTGGGATGAGGAAGAGGGGTGTGGGGGTATGATTATCATTGGGAACTGGGATGAGGAAGAGGGATGTGGGGGTTCAGGTAAGATTACCAGTGGGTACTGGGATGAGGAAGAAGAATGTGGCGTAAAGGTAGGATTACTATTGGGCAGTGAGATGAGGAAGAGGGATGTCGGGTAAAGGTAAGATTACTATTGGGTACTGGGATGAAGAAGATGGATGTGGGGTTCAGATAAGATTATCATTGTTAACTGGGATGAGGAAGAGGGATGTCATGTAAACGTAAGATTAATATAACTACTGGGATGAGGAAGTTGGATGTGGGGGTTAATGTAGAATTACTATTTAGATACTGTGATGTCTAAGAGTGAGGTGCGGTAATGTAAATATCTTCACTGCTAACCTCAGTAGAAGATCTAGATCTTCAATGTAAAATCATGTGAGACGCTTAGCCAATCAAAACAAAGCACATATTTGTATTGTAAATATACATCGGCACCACTTACGCACGTTCAATTGAATGTAATTAAACAAATCAAAGCTTTTTGAAGAAATCCAAGTCCACCCAAACACTAATAGCACCCTAATATCCTCCTCCCACACATTGTAGATTAATTTAGAAAGCGATCCCTGTAAATGTTCTTTTATATTAAAACACAGATTGATTCCTAAATTAACATAATATACTCCTCTACCCATAACTACCAATCCGTGTGATTGCCACATCTGAATATATTATAGTTTTGAAGTATTTACTCTTTTCTTTTGCCACAAGACATTCAGAACTCGATCTCGGCAAAACACATGGAGAAAAAAAAACAACACTATGCCCATGCCCCAAAACCTTCACAAATCATCCTTTCTGGCCCTGCCCACGTGCTACCTATCCTCAAAACTGCCCTACGCACACCCCTTATAACATTTTAGGGCAGTTTCCAAAAACGAATCAAAATAACGGCAGAATTTCAGAAATGAAAAACCCTGGCACCAGAAATGCATCATGGGAGATATAACTAACTTTTTGGGCACAGGAGCACCCCACTCTATGCCACATTTTTGAAAAAAAATGACTGGATGGTTTTATGCCAAACCAACAATGAATCTCCTTCGAGCGCTTTGGCGCAGATTCAGCTGCTGTCTGGGCTGTGTGCTTGGGTGAAAACTGAATATTTTCCCTTTGGGAAATTGAACAGAAAAGCGAAAAAACACACCCTTTTTTTACCCTTTATATCTTTTGAACCGTAAAACAGATTTACATGAAATTCTCAACTTTTGGGGACTAGGCCAACGATTTTGTTTGTAAAAGTTTGTGCTGATTCGTCCTACGCCCACACAGAATGTCTGCATTTCCAATGGATGTTGTTTCACCTCAACTATATGGCATCTAGCATCGTCCTATAATCCATACACCTCCTTGTGATATAAATAAACAAATGGACTACTTCACGCCAGTATATTGTTTCTTTAGTGATCTTTCGGGTAATTGCTCTCAGACTTTGCCAAAGATGAATTTAGGGCAAAATCTATTTTTCAGTAGACCAATTGTTTTGACTTTGCAGTAGGGGTATTGCACACAAGCGCACACAAGCAAGTACTACAATCTGGCAGGTTCTGAACAGTGTCCTCAAGTCCAGTACTCCTTATTTAAACCTAACTATCTATATAAAAATATATGTAAGAACCAAACCTACATAAGAAGCTGCGAAATCATACAAAGATATATAAAATGCACACTTTAAAATAAAGCAAGCTCTTAAAATACTGCCGTGCTCCATTTTGTTTTTAGCAGCCTGGGCAGGGCTTCTTGTTGTCCAGACGTCCTTTCAAAATGGTTCCTGATGGTAGGTCAGGCGCAGGCAGCACTGCCCTGTCCCTGTAGGTGGGCTGCTAGTGATGGAAGTACTGGAGGATGGGCCATGGAGCTCTGCCCTCCAATTGGTTGAAGTATCTCCTGCAGGATGGGTGGCCACAGCAGGAAGTCTGTTTGCACCTCGGTCCAAGAATGCCATGAACAGCCCTGGATAGGAGATGGGGGGAGTGCAGGCCCATATGTTTAGCAACCCTGGTTCACAGAAGGGAAATAGCCTTGGATGAGACATCATCCTCTACAAATCGCATCACGTGGAATATGTTTTCAGTATGGAACGGTGCAAATGAACTCACAAGAGTATTGACGTTTAAATGAGTGCACTTACCAGTCATCAATTCCTCAGATATTGGAGGAGACACTGAAAAAGATAGGGCCTTTCAGGACTCCATAACCGTTGCCCACACACACATAACCGTTGCCCACACACTGCCACTCTTCAAGTCACACTGGCCTTGGCCCTGAATGCGACACTTGACATCCCCAGCGCAGGAAATGGACCGGAACACCACGGAACAGGGCTCCGGCAAGACATGTCTTACTGCCCTGCCCACAGACCAAGGGGCTTGGCCAAGGCACCCAAACCCACACTTCACCAAGCAGGTGGCTATCAGAAGACTCTTTGGCACAGATTATCGACGAAGCACGGGTTGCTTGTGCATGTGACAACTCGATTCAGAACAGGATACTCCTAGTGAGAGCTGACCTGAAGCCGAGTTATCACATGCACGAGCAACCCACGTTCCAATAAACAGACATTTTCAGTAGACTCACCATGGGCAACTGAATACAGATATAGATGTCCAGAAGTGTATATAAATTCTGCAATGTAGAAACCATTTTTTCTTAGGGTGAATACTGTGATCAATTAAAACTACAGAGCCCAACTTCCATTATTCGCTCAAAATAGTTTCTTACTGAATCAAAATAAGACATCTTTCAAATCTAAAAATCTGGACATACTTCTGTTGCCATAATGCTCTTTGCTTTTATGCAAATCGCCAGGATTGAGTTCTATGAAGAGATACTGTATTGCATGACCTGCCCTGAGACCACGCCTCTCGGCCCGCCCTCTCCTTCCCACTGCCATGCACCTCCAAGGATTAGATGGTTCCCTCAGTAAATTTTTCCCATTTCCAGCACTGCCTGCCTCCAAATAACTTGGGCCGCTCCTGACATATGGGGTCTGAAGTACTCCAGAATCTCTGCAGCCTGCACACAGCTCTCCATAACTCCAGGGCTTTATGTGGGCCTGGGCTAGCCGGGGCCGAGCCCTGGAAGGCCCTGAA
The DNA here is from genome assembly GCF_040938575.1 of Ambystoma mexicanum. NCBI lineage: Eukaryota > Metazoa > Chordata > Amphibia > Caudata > Ambystomatidae > Ambystoma > Ambystoma mexicanum. The sequence goes on from NC_090933.1 coordinate 84,080,514, forward strand.
AATTCTGTCTGAGACGGGACCCTGCCGGGCCCCACTTAAGACCCCTGCTAACACCGGCCCAATGGGCTGCTACACGGCAAGGCTTTTTTTCTAAAGCGTGGGACAGGCTTTTGGAAAAAAAAGGCCTCAAATTTCATTTGTCGTGCTGACTCTGCTCAGCCACCCCTTTCATCAGAGATGCAGGGGTGATTATCACTGCATATCTAATGAAAGCAGTGTCTGACAGGGGGTCGGCAACGCAGTGAAAAGGTGAGGCTTTTTTTGTAAAGCCTGAAGCTTGAGAGTTTCAGCCTTTACAAAAAAAAGCCTCGCTTTGTGTCGCCGACCCCCTGCCAGACACCCCTTTCATTAGGCACCTCTGCAAATAACATTAACAGACTGCAAATTGCGCAAAACAGCGCCCTTAGAGCCGCCCTCAGAATCCCTAGGAGAGAGCACATCTCCCAGGTGAGAAAAGATGCCCACTGGCTCCCGATCAAAGAACGCATACATTCAAGGCCCTCACAATCACACACAGATGCCTTTCCCAGACCGCCCCAGCCTACCTAGCGGAAAGAACACACCAGGCCCCGGCCCACAGACCAAACGTGACCAATACTCTCACCTACTCTCAGTCCCAGCATTCAACAGTCCTAAAGCTGGCGGCACCAGCTTTGACGTATTAACCCCAAAAGACTGGAACGCGCTTCCGCTCAGTTTAAGAAACGAAGAATCCCTCACAGTGCTCAGAAAGGTGCTAAAAACAAAGTTATTTAACTAGACCGCTAACATACTGCACAGTTTCCAACTCTGTTCCTCTGTAACCTCTGCACACCCCCTCAACACTGTCATTGTATTCGTCCTACTGCCTCTGAAACATCTGTACTAACCTGCATTAAGTGAATTTTCTGTAACAGTGCCACGATGCCCCCGGGCCGCTGGGCGCTTTATAAATCCAAAATAAAAAATAAATAAAAAAATGCAGTAATCATAACCCAGCTCCCCAGGTGATAGGGTGATGATCCCCCCCATCTCTAATGAAAGGGGTGCCTGTCAAGGGGTCTGCCGCGCAATTAAAAGCCAAGGCAACACTTACCTGACCTGAATGCTGCAAGTTAGGCCACGGCCCCTGGGACTTTTACAAAATCAAGCCGGGGCTCTTATGGGGACGTGGCCTAACAGGCAGCATTCTGGTAAGGGAAGTATTGCCTCTTAACTGAGGGGCCGACCCCATGCCTAGCCACGCCCCGTGCGAGCCCCGGCTCAAGTCTGCAGGCCACTTAAGGCCCTGTTAATAACCCAGAATACTCCAGGGGGTAAATGCAGCCAACAGCAGGCAAATGAGATTCCATCCATGTGACCATTAAAGCTGTCAGGCAGCATGCCGGTAGCTTCTGTCGCAAGTATGAATTTGCGCAATTCAAAACCTACTGCTATACGTTTCACTTAGCGGCACAGTGAGATGTATATTTTTCTCCTCCTCGCTTATGGCTTTAAGGTTTACATAAATTCTTTACCTAGGAAGCTGCAGAAACTAGAAACCTTCAAGTGCAACAAAAAGCATTTCTGCTGCCACCTGGCAATCACTTCACAATGTCCTGTGGTTAGGTAGAACATTGAAAGGAGTGCAATTTCTACTTTTTTCCCTCAATTAGGTTTGAAGTTGCTGAAGTTCGTTTTCACGCTTTCATTTTCATAGGGTTTCCACACTTGATTGGAATCTGCAGGCACTGGGATTGTGCTGTGAAATCGAAACAGGTAGCATTGAAAATTAGGTCACAGAAAATATAATATACCTTTCTTTTATAAACCAGGAAAAAAATAAAGATAACCTTCTGAAACAATCCGCTTGACCGAGTTACAGGGATGTCGATTCACCAAAATGCCACGGGTAGCGGAAGGGACATCACATACCTGATGAAATCACAGGAAGTGATGTCACATGACCTTTGACCTGGATGGCATCAGTTCCTCTTAAACCCTGGTGACATCACTGGAAGTGGCTTGAGGGCGTAAAAAAGTGTATACCTTTAAACATTTTAAAATACCAAATAGTTACTAAAGCAGACAAGAATATTTTAGATACAACCACATTTTAGCAAGAGCGCTACCTTCATATGCCATGGATGGGCTCATGATATCATAGGTTTCGGCCCAATAAAATAGCCAAGGCACTGCCATAGATGTGCCACTTCAGCATTGTATGGCCAGTTACTTCCATAGTATGCCAGTTAAGATGCATGTCAAGTTTTGCTATTATATGATAAGTAGAGCCCCTAGATTGCCAGTTGCTGCGATATTACAGTATCCAAAAATCCAACAGATGCAAGTCACCAACAATGCATAGGATCATTATTGCTTTGATTCACGATAATGATTTGTTATTTTTGCAGTGCTTTTGCCAAAGCACTATACATAGCACATATTTAAATATAATTCTCATTCCAACCGAAGACGGTACTCATTTATTAACCTCGGAAGAATGAAAGGTTTTCGTTAGTCTAGATTCGTACCGAAATTTGGGCCAGCAAACTGCAGATTACACATAAAACGCAGCAGCGATTGCTCATCTCGCTGAGGTAGCCTACTGCTTTGCTATAGAAAATGCAATGCCACTATAAGAAAACATGTCAAAACTGGCTGCACAACATAGGCTAGGCACGTAATAACACTTATCATGTTTCCTGTGCCTTGCTGAGGCACAGTAAAAAGTGCTACACCACAGTAAGACATACCTAGATGGGTTGCACCAAAATGCCAATCTAACCACGTAATAGCATTTATCATGCTTACTTTATCTAGTTTCGTAATACCAGCTACGATGCTTCATTATATATGCCCAGAAAATATGCCATGACACAGTACGAAAATGCCATACTGGCTGCACCCAAATGCCAGGCTAGACAGGTAATAACACTTATAATGCTTACTTTATTATGATTCCCAGTCAAAATGTCATGCCACAGTAAGAAATTACTAGACTGACTGTAACATAATGCCTGTCTAGCAACTAATATATATCATGCCTATATATCATTGATGACCATTATTTATTAGCACAACCCTCTCCTGCCCCACCCTTTCTACACATCCCCTCTCCCTCCCACTCTCCTCCTCCAATCCACCAAATCAACTTCTCTGCCCAGTATTACCTCAATGTCCCTCTTCCTCATTCCAGTACTAATGTGTGAGGCAAAGTGCTTCATAGGCAAGTACTGGGAAGAGGAAGAGTTGGACTAGGAGTCATAAAGATTACCAGTTAGATAAAAAATAAATGTGCTTACCTTCCAAAATTCGTTGCTCCTCTGCAGGCATGACTCTTACTCCCATGCTCCAGCACGCATGTGTCAGGTGCAGCAGAGCTCAGGAGCCAGAGCCATCCACGCCCTGGGGCAGCGGGGGCCTCGGATTTCAAAATAAAATAATGTCTTTTTTGAAGTCCCTCTGACTGACTTTAAAAAGAAATGATTTCTGTTACGAAAACTGAAACGTTAATAATTTCTTTTTGAAGTCAGAGTGACTCCAAAAATAATGTTTTTCTTTTTGAAATACGAACCCTCAGGGGTCGCAGATGTAGTGCCAGGGGTCGCACAGGGGCTGTCAGGGGCGCAGTTGCGTCCCCTACTGACTCTCAAATGACGTCCCTGCACAACAGCACGTTTTATGGATAAATAGGCTATCGTGCTGTTGCATGAGGTTTTTTTTCACATGAAGCTATTCTATCTGCTCCTTTCTATTATTTGAGATAAGCTGCTCTTTTTTTTTGTGGTTTCATTCTATTCATTGCCAGACAAATATATATGGAAAGCTACTTATATAGCAAGTAATAATCATAATGAACGTTTATTTTATTATGTAGCACATCATGCCGACTTCCTCCCATCTCTAAGCGTTGTACGTTGTTATTACCTCATTTACTGCTACTTGATTTAATGGAAAAGGAAGGAAGAAAGTTCAAGACATCTCTGCTACTATCTTTTCAAACACAATACATATAATAATAGTTTTTAGTGTTATGTTCACTTTCTACAACCTTTTTTCTGTGTGTATGCTTATTTGAACCCCTTTGTCATCTTTCCCTCTTAGTGTTGCTTTCCCCTCATAAATATCTTCAAAAATACTGTCCTTTGCCCTGTGCCTTTTCCTCTTTGTGCCACCTAAAAAAGTTTTGAATGGCAAAAAAGACCTATTCCTTTTCGTATTCCCAATTCCATTTGGCTGTGTGCTTGATTTGCTAGGCCTTATGTGACACCATCCAATTGTTTTACTTACCTTGCCTTTAGTCCCCCAAAAATAAAGAAATTAACAGAAAACTGTTCCTCTTTCTATTTCCACTTGTTTGTGATGCCTAAAAAAACTTCTAATATGTGTGTAAACCAGCGAATCTTACCTGTGTTTCATTTGTCATCTGTTGAGTCATAAAACCCAGTGTGAATTAATTTGTTTGCCTTTTGTCAGTCGTCTTTGTTGTTTTGTCTAGCGTTCTTCCTTTCTTAGAAAGACCCGGAAATGATGAAGGACGGCAGGCCTTGGTATTTGGAGGTAGAGTTGGAGGGGGAAGAGGAGGTTCACTTCTTGGATGTCAAGGCCAGGTCTTTGATGAGAACAGTGTGCTGCAGCTCCTATGGTTGTAAGTGCCAGTCACACACAGCCATGGCTCAGTAATAGGAGAGGCAGTGCCCCAACAGTAGAGGGTTGGCCAATTCCATAAGGGGACACGGTGGAGGCAGGACTGGCAATTGTGGGTTTGTCACTGTTACCAGAGGAGACGGTGGAGGTGGTAGAGTCAGTGCAGAGTCCATGTGGAAAAGATGCTGGATGTGTGGTGAGGACAGAGATGCAATAATTGACCAGACACCAGTCCAGGCTCATTCAATATGGTTGTTGGTGCAACGCCCTCCTGGCACTAAACCTGTTTTAAGCAAAGTGCTTAAGAAGCTCTTTACTGATGGTAATGCCTTTAAAAACATTATTGGTTATCTAAGAATGCACTCTGCTCATGTGCAAGAGTGCACACTCGTAGTACCCCTAGAACACACACATGGTGAGTGCACTCTGCAAGGTGGGAGAGAGAAAGCAGGCAATGACTTGCATCGGTTCTGAGGGTGCCTTATTGAGTGAAGATGGCAGCGCTTGGCCAGCTTGGAGTCCTCTGGGGGACGAGGCTTCTGGCAGCAGGAAGAAAGCCACAGAGGAGGCAGTGCGGCATCATTGTCAGTATGGTTGGAGCGGCTGAGGCACATATGGACACAGGACTTTGCTCCAACTGCCATAATGCGCCCCATCCCTTCTAGAATTAGAAATAATAAGCAGGTTAGTGACTTAGGGGAAGTCTATGCGATTGGGAGACTGACACTGTTTGAGAGATAGAGATATAGAGAGAGAGAGAGAGAGAGAGAGAGAGAGAGAGAGAGAGGGAGGGAGATAGAGATAGAGAGAGAGAGAGAAAGAGAGAGAGAGGGAGGGAGAGAGAGATAGAGAGAGAGTATGCATGTGTGTGTAAGGCTGCATATGTGTGTGAGAGACCAAAACTTAATTTGACTGTGAGACTATGGGCCTCATTACACGGAATGCGGTAAGGGTTTACCGGTACCGGTAAGGGCACCGGTACCGGTAAACCCTTACCGCCTTACTACGAAGTCCCTTTGCGTGAGACCCGACCTTAACGGCTGGTTTTACCAGCCATTATGGAACGGGCCCGCAAATGGACCTTGGTCCTAATTACGGTACCGCAATTTGCGGTACTGTAATTAGCTCCTTCCCCATTCCCATTGAGCCCTTTGGGGCAAAAATGGGAATGGGGAAGTGCCTTGCTGAATGGGGAATTACCGCCCCCACTCACCTTGGAGTAGGGCGGTAATTCCGCCATCCACCAAGGCGGACACGGCAAAATACCGGCGGAAACCATGGCGCTAACTGCGCCATGGTTACCACATACCGTGTAATGAGGCCCTATGTGTGCTTTGCACTCAAACTACGTTTCAGAGTGTGCAACTGCATATGTGTTGGTGTGTGTCCGACTGCGCCTGGAGTTAGCGCGAGCTGCTGGAGAAATAACACACATGCAGCTGAATGTGTGGCAAGGTTGGGGCCTGATCTCCTGTCTCTGATGGTGCAGAATAACCCTGCAGTGATGCCACCCTTCGCATGTGCTTAAGAATGCAGGTGCACAACGGAACATTGTTTCGTGCATTTGATTTGACTACTGCTACCCCCGTTTCAGGAATCCCCCAACTGTCATTTCAAATCTTCTGTGACCTTATTTCCTATTTTAAGCAACCTGCAATACTCTTGGTACATTTTGAGGCTCTGATTACTCTGTGTTTTGCTGTGCAATTCCTATGTTCTCTCAGCTTTCATTTTCCTTTTCATCTTCTGTCACCTTTTCTGACTTTTCCCCCAGCGGCTCACTGTCTCCAGAGCCTTGGTTCTCTCTAGACTGGACTTTTGCAACAGCCTCTTCCTCAACCTCCCTCCTTCCGCCCTGTGCCCTCTGCAACTCATCCAGAACAGAACCACAAGACTTATCCTTGGCCTGAAGACAGGACCCGCTTCTCTCTGGTGCTGAAATCCTTTCACTGCCTCACCGAGGCTGCAATGATCAAGTTTCAGACCCTATGCAATGTTTACAAGGCTTTCTGGGGCCTGGGACCTACCTACCTGCAACGCTGCCTACTTAAATACTTTCCCTCATGATCCCTCCGCTCATCTACCTCCAACCTTCTGCGAGTGAGCCGGTTCTCCAAGCAGAGATTTGGAGAGAGATCCTTATCCTCAGCAGGTGCCTCCCTCTCAAACAGCCTCCCTGCCGCCCTCTTCTTGAGCCTGAACTTCTTAAATTCTGGAAAGTCCTCAAGACCTTCCTCTTCTCCTCTTTCTTCTCTCTCCTTCTACCCTGCTAACCTAGTTATCTGCTCTTTCCCTCTCTCCCTCTTTTCCTTACAGCTTGCTGACTGGCTGCCTGGTATACCCCAGAGTCTCAAAGGTCCATGGCACCCCCCGCCAGTCCTTCTTCTCACTTGCCTCAGGGTACTACACCCCCTCATGATCCCTCCGCTCATGACAAGACCAACACAGGACAGGATGCGCCCCAGTTCATGCTTTGGGAAAGACCTATGGTTGAAATACTTGTCGGCACTCTAGCATAAGCAAAACAGCTTATGGCATATGTCATAAACTGCACGCAGAGACGAACGCCACTCAAGTGGCAAGAAACTTTGACAAAACGTGTAACTGAGCATATGGAATAAATAAATCCAACCAATCTCAAAGCACACAACTGTGTCACTTTTCATTGAAGATCCAACATGGAGAACTAGATGGCAACTCGTCAACACCAGATCCAACCAGGTTCCAACCCAAAAACTTGTACAATCTTAAACCCTGGGACTGCAGGAGCTCTGTCCCACTAGAACCCCACTCACAGGCAGCAGGAAATATAACCACAGCGGAAATACTAAATCATGTTTCTCTTGGTTTATAGTCATAATGTAGAAACCAATAATGTCAAAAGTCATTTTTTCAAAAAAAAAATGTTGAATTTTTTTTTTAATGCATTTTCTTTTCGAAATGGGGGGGTTCTCCCAACCCCCTTTTTTTAAACCATTTTTTTTGTTTTACCCATTTTTTTTATCCCGAACCCCAAAATAAATATATAATTTTAAAAAACGGAATTCGGCTTTTTTTTTCGACATTATTTTTTTGAAAAAATTGTCATGCGACATTATTTTTTCGAAAAAATGACCGACCACCATTTCTCTTTTAAACGCAGAGATCCACAGTTCCTCCAAGCTCCCACCCCCTAGTTTAACGTATTTAGTGGTGTAGGTTTGGTTTGGGCAGAGTTCACCGGCCATTCTGCATTTTCAATAGCTGCCCCCAAGACTGCCACCCACTTCTGCTTAGTAGGCTGAACCTGCTTCAATATTCACTGTAATACCATTCTATATATTGCAGAGCACATTTTTCACTTATGAATAGCTGAATAATATATGGTTGTCCATGAAAAAAACACATTTTTAAAAAACGAATGGAGAAATGACCGAATTTCCTACCTGCTTTTTGCACTTAAAAAAATAATAATGCAGGGGCACCCCGCACTGGAACCCCACTCACAGGCAGCAGGAAATATAACCACAGCGGAAATACTAAATAATGTTTCTCTTGGTTTATAGTCATAATGTAGAAACCAATAATGTCGAAAGTCATTTTTTCGAAAAAAAAATGTTGAATTTTTTTTTAATGCATTTTCTTTTCGAAATGGGGGGTTCCCCCAACCCCCTTTTTTTAAAACATTTTTTTTTTTATCCATTTTTTTTTATCCCGAACCCCAAAATAAATATATAATTAAAAAAAGCGGAATTCGACTTTTTTTTTCGACATTATTTTTTCGAAAAAATTGTCATTCGACATTATTTTTTCGAAAAAATGACCGACCACCGTTTCTCTTTTAAACGCAGAGATCCACAGTTCCTCCAAGCTCCCACCCCCTAGTTTAACGTATTTAGTGGTGTAGGTTTGGTTTGGGCAGAGTTCACCGGCCATTCTGCATTTTCAATAGCTGCCCCCAAGACTGCCACCCACTTCTGCTTAGTAGGCTGAACCTGCTTCAATATTCACTGTAATACCATTCTATATATTGCAGAGCACATTTTTCACTTATGAATAGCTGAATAATATATGGTTGTCCATGAAAAAAACACATTTTTAAAAAACGAATGGAGAAATGACCGAATTTCCTACTTGCTTTTTGCACTTAAAAAAATAATAATGCAGGGGTACCCCGCACTCCTCCTCGCCCCCTACCTTAACTAATACCGTTACTCCACACCCCACCTATATTTTAATAAAACTGTACCAACATTTCGAAATAAATTGGCCATAGAGATTCGGTCATTTCTTCCTCTTTTTTTTCGGATTTGGTTTTTTTCTACGGATACCATTATGTATATATCACAACAATAAAACCTGGGAGAAAAGTTTTAGGAAATTACAGGAATGAACTCAACATCTGTCCTTTCAGGCGTAAATATGGCATGGTGTGATTACATCTAGCTCCTCCCTTGTCTCAAAACCTTGCTAGAACAGTGAACTCCCCATTTTCATCCAAATCATCAAGCATTACAAATCCACTCGCCGTGTCATATGTCCAAGCCAAATCTTAGATTTGTTCAAGACTGCCTTTGTCGAGCAATTTTGCACAGGCCCAGATTTGAGTGGTGACTTCCCCTCCGCTTTGTGAAACTGAGTGCATTCAGAATTGATGTTTGAAAGCTGTTGAGAGCTGCAGATATTTTCTCAAGCTTGACATGTTGTGCTTCCGGTGCTGAGCAGTGTCAATGAATACTTTGCTAGGCTTATGCTTGATAGTCTCTTCCTTTGCCTGTACTCCCATTCCTCCCAGTTCCAATGTTATGGTTAAGGTTTTCCAAGAAAGACGCAGGTATCCGCCAGGCCAGAACAACCTGAATATTTTGGATGCGCAATCTGGTACAAAAGGAACATGGCGGCTTGAAAGAAAAACATGTACAGAGATACATAGATTTGGTGAAGATTACCATTTTGATGAATGGTTTCGAGCCTACGAGAGAGCCTGATCCGTCTGACAGGTAGTAGGCTGCAAAACCAACATTTTACTGGCTTTCTAGCTCACTCAATACACAGTGACACGGCAGTATCCTGGCCACCTGTCACATTCCTGACATTTCCTCCTGACCTCCTGGCTGCATCACCCAAGGCTCGGAACATTTGGGTCCATTCTTACATGGAACTCAACCTACATATTTTCTTCCTTGCCTCTGAAGCCATGATCTACCTTAATTTCATGTAGATCAGCCTCAACCTTACCCCTCACGCTGCCAAAACGGCTCAAATCCAGCCTCCTTTTCAGAAGACTGGACTATTGCTCTAGCCCACTCATGAGTCGGCCTCACTGGATGATGACATTGATTACAGACCTGAAACACGTTTGTCTCACATAGGACTCCGCCAGTGAAGAAAGTGAACCTCTCACAAGGAACGGACGCAGTACTGAAACAATGAAAGATAACGGTGACTGTAGGACTGATACAAGTGCAGCACTTGCTTGCAAGGATGCCGCTGCTTCAATACTGAACGGTGATACGGTCTGGTGGGCTGAGACAGTGTGTCCCCCACATCACAGATTGCCATTTAGCACTACAGGACTGGAAGTTGACACTGCCAGTAGGACTGTATCAAGGCCATCTTACAGTCGACAGAACGCAACCAATGCATTACTAAAAGATGGATCACGCTACAGAACTAAAACAAGTGCACTCTGCAGCATCCCCTCTAGATCCGTGACAAAGGTGGCCAGAGCCGCCAAGCGGTCCTACTCGGCCATCCCAGCACAATCACTCCCCTCCATTGCACCAAGCCTCACAGCCCAACCCCCCCTTTGCAGCTGGTATTGTACAGCATTCTTAGTTCGCTGAACTTATATGACAAAAAACTGCAGCTGGCAAGCACCTGGCTGCACTCCACCCGGGAAATGTCAGTGCACGGGTTAAAGCAGCGTTCTATCTCCTCCCGGTGCTGTATGTAATCAGGATATCTCACCAGTTATTCTCCAACCCTGCGGGTGCCCGTCAGCCCAATTTGCAGCCTACCACCACAGAGGTCTCCTCGTAATGTTCATGCTGCTACCAGCAGCAACCACTCATGTGCTCCCAGAACCACGGTCTGCGTGCCCACCAGGTGCCCATCGCAGATGGGTGTCGCTGCACTGTCGACCGCACATCCCATTTCCGCTCTGCGGTCACACGGCCGACAGCGCCTGCCACAGGGAGCGCCTCACTAACGGCCTCAGTGCCCCAAGCTGCAACAATGGCACTAAAGACCCGATCAAGCCCTGGGCAGGGTACTCAGTAGGGCACAAGCGGATCACTGGCGTGGAGCTACCCCAGCTACTCTGTAGCAATAGCACTGTCACAATGACATTTTGTGTGTTGGTTCACCAACATTTTGTCAGCTGTTCCTTTAAATTATCTTGATGTGTTCCACACACGTGACACGTAACGTGGTCGCCGAGACTAGTGAAATTGACCAATGTGGACACAAGCGTCACTCGACCGCGAGAACACGACCGATCGGAAGCTTTGTGTTTCTATGCCGTAGTCTCGTAAAAGCAAGACAGTAAATTTGTGATGCAGAGGGACCTTGATGTTTTCGTGGACAAACTGTTCTTTAGTAACTATTGAAAGGTGCCATACCACGGGGCCGCGTGTCAAGTGACGCGCATTTTCAATGGGGAAAATACGGAGCGGCATGAGTTAAATAACTCCTCTGCCGTCCGTGGGAGGGCGGGCCATTGACTGCCACAGTAATGCGGAGACTTACATGTACTAAATTTATTATGTGAAGCTATAAAACAAAGGTTGAGGCTATGCTAGACCGCATATCTAGATGAACAATGTATCATCAAGGGGCCCAGAGGAAAAGTGTAAAATAGTTTAAAGCCCAGTTTCTGTCTGCGCTTGTCTATAGGAAATCGAATTAGGCGGACCCGTACATGCGATTTCACGGCGGTGCGCAGCTGTTCTTTTGGAGTTTTTCCTTTGCCTGGAAGAGTGCAATCCACTGAACGCCGCAGTTCATTTAAGGCTAATAACTAGCAGGAATCAAGTAAGTTTTACTCCTCAGTACTGCCTGCCAGCTTTTTAATTGGCTGAAATGCGTAGTTTTTTGTGTTGGTCAAATAATGTGACAAACTGCCCATTTTTGAAGATCAATTGATCTCTTGAAAGTACATGTAGAAACAATGGTGTGCACACATATGTCCTGAAGAGATAATTAACATAGTTAGAATTAAATGACCATGAGCAAAGTCTTTTAGTATTATTTTCCTGTATCAAAACGAATTAAATGAGGATTCTGTTTATTTGTCTATTATAAAACAGGTTCCTAATACAGTCTGGGACATCCAAATAAACCAGAGTTGATCTGCGAATACTTGGCGGTTGGAATAAAGTCCTGCCACGGCTATGATTAAGCTAACTTTGAGCTCATGTCCATCCAGGATGTAAGTAAAGGCTTGGTGATATATATATAGAAATATGCTATTTTGCAATATGGTTGTGAATAAAATTAAGTATATTGTGTAAAAGCAGTTTGAAATACGATCAAGAAGTTGACGTATTTAGTAAACAGAAAAAAAGAAAAAAAGAAAATATTTTTTGTGGGAATGGAACCGTTGTCTTTTATACATTTGTGAAAATTTGTGTATGTTTGTTTTTAGATTGTGCTAAACCTGTTACGCGGGATTTGAAAGAGGTGCTCATCTGGAAAGAAATTATCTGTCCTGAAGAAGGCCCAAAAATCATTGGGTGTAGAGACACTAGGGATAGTGTTTTAATCTCATAAAAGGTCGAAACATGTCGACACACACAATAGACTGAAATGATAAAGTGCTGTATCTTTAAACTGCTGAAGTGAATATAGTGGTTTCCATTAATGCAATCAACCCCATACAGATGATACTGTTTTTAAGAATTGATTGAGAAGATTATGTATTACTGATTTAGTGTGATTGTTATTTATGCTGTCTTACTCTCTCTCTTTTTTTAACTTTTCTAAATTGGTCTTAATAATTAATAAATTCATATGGACTTATTTAAGAATGGTAATGTTTTAGTTTTTGTTGAATGTTTATGAGTGGGACGGTTCCTTTTTCCTTCACAAAGTATGATACTGTTTAGATGAATTTGGCTCACTTAGTTCTAAGGTGTAAGCAACAATTAAAATAACACTGTAGATCAGCATGCCTGGCCTGGTTAGACATAGAGTGGGGTAGTCAGTTGTCTCGTTTTAGTATAATGCTTTAGTTTTGTCTCCTTTTTTGAGATACTGACCCCCCTAAAACAAAACATATTTGGGAGACTACCTTGTAGAGGTAACAGTTACCTCAGCAGAGTGACCGTCCGCTTAATTGTAGGCCACCTGGAAGCCAGCAGCAGTCGCAATCTTGGATTCAACGACAGCGACAAACTTCATAAAATAGCCGCCAAACGGGGTCACAGATTTATACAGGCATCGACTGGGTCGCCAGTATAAAGGATCTACAGCAGGATCTGTCTCAGGAGCTCATGTAAGAGACTCCTTACAGCATCGCGGCAAGCAACGCTCCAGTTCCCTGGAATTTTAACAACTTTCAAAATTCCAAGACAAAGAAAGTCAATGCATTACCTAGAAATGCCAAGCTCATACTTCATTCAGAGTATATATCTTTTCCCAAGCTATAACTAAATCAGACAGTCATGAAGGAACTATTTGAAATGCCACCAGATATACACCCTTGACATTAAGCACATCAACTAATGTCTACTTACTGTTGTGCCTTCCTGCTTTGCCACCATTTTTCCCTCCTTAAGCAGCCCTCCAGCCTCTTTTCCTTTGCAGTTGGTGACCAGGTTCAACAGGATTTCGGTCACATGGCCTAAGCGCCACCCACCTTCTTAGCCCTGCATCTTCCTTTCTGCTCCCAACTCTTAGATGAAGGGCATCCCTTGCCCGGGCGTCCGGAGTGAAGGGCAGATTAAGAAAAGGGCAATTCCTGTTTGGCTTGAGAGGATCCAGAGTTTGAACCCCTGTTCAGACAACAGGTAAGCATGCGCTGACATCTATTTTCTCCCTCCTTGCCCACATGCCATCCCCACCATTATCAGGCAGCAGCAACGTCAATGACATTGCCTCTCCTATAAGGCAGGGACTTCATAATGCAGCAACCTCAGCCACACCAGCCTCAAACCCATCAACACCACCTCACCATCCACAACACAGAAGTTGATGCTCTCCAACGTCCGCTCAGCTATCACCCATGCAGAAGACATCACCGACCTCATCACTTCACACAACCTTGATGCCATCTTCTTCACTGAAACCTGGCTGACACCCACCTCAACCCACATCCTAGACGTCCTTGTCTGCGATGGCTACAGCATGCAACACAGAGACCGACCGAACAAGACAGACAGAGCCCTCACAGTCATCCGCAAGACCTTGTTGCCCTGCACCAGACTAGCGTCGACAACATTAACTCCTTCCAAGTCCTCTCCTGCCACTTCCCAGTCTCCCAGACGGACATAGTCACCTTCCATCTCATCTACAGACACCCCAAACCCAATGTCCTGGTCACCACCATGTACCTCACACACACCAACAACATCTTCCTAGGCGACTTCAAACTCCCAGGCAACAAGGCCACCAAACTGATGAAGGAAGCTCTCCTCAGCCTTCTCGAAACCCTCAGCCTCACAGGAGCACATGAAAGACTCAATGGACAAGAAAGGTAACATACTTGGTCTAACCCTCACTGCACTGCCTTCAATCCACTGCAGCTCTCCTCTCCCGCTTGACTGGTCTGACCAACCGGCCGTGCCCTTCAACATCCTGCACACAACCCCAGTGAAGCACTCCCAGCAGAAACCTATCAGAGAAAACTTCAGGTCCATTAAGAACTTTCCGGTGGAAGCCCTCATGGAAGACCCCCAACCAAACTGTGACTCTGTACTGGAAGCACTCAATGCCACCCTCTCAGCCTCCATCGAACAATACACACCTCTGAAACAACGCACTTGCCAAACCGAACCCGTGTGCACTCTGGTGCATGCAAGAACTCAGCAAAAGAGTCATCGGGAAACAAGAGAAACCTGGTGCCACTCCAAGACTGCATCTGACCTGCGCTCCTCACGGAAGGCCGAGCAACCTGCCGATAACTAATCAACGCAGCCAAGACCTGCTACTATCAAAACATCATAGCAGAAGCAGTCAAAAAAAGCAGAGCCCTCTTCAAAGCGGCCAAGCAGTGCTTCAACCTGCTACCCGACCGTGCCATTCCACAGTCTATCAAAAAATCCATTGCCATCAACACCTTCATCGACAAAATCAGCAAGATTCGCCAGCACGTAGACACCAGCTCTGCATCCACAGACCCACCTCACATCCCTCCTTGCAAAATGCCACACCGTGGACAACATTCAAGACAATATCTACAGAGGATCTGGTAGAAACCCTGGCTGCCCTCAAAGCCACATTGTATACAGACGTCATCCTCCCAGCATCAATCCTCAAGACCCTCACCACAGTAGCTCTCCTTCCCTACCTGGAGATCATCAGCAGCACCCTAACTCAAGGCTCTACAGACAGGAAAATTCCTCCCTCTACTAAAGAAACCCATTCTGGATTCTGACAACCTAGTTAACTATCGCCCCATCACCCATCTTCCTTCCTAGGTAAGATCATCGAGAATGCGGTAGCCGTGCAACTGCAGCAACACATTGACACCCATAATCTCCTCCAAACCTACCAATCCATGTTCCGACCCAGATGCAGCATGGAGACGGCAACCATACAGGTGCTCAACGATGCCCTCAATATCCTTCAAGATGGCCACCCCTGCCTCCTAGTTCTACTCAATCTCTCAGCCACTTTAGACACAGCAGACCATGAGGCGCTCATGGACACCCTACATCGACGCATGGGTATCAGCGACCTTGTCTTATGCGGGTTCAAGTCCTACCTCTCAAACTGCCAGCAGTTTGTTAAGATGGACTCCTCTAGATCGCCAATGCTACACGTCACTTGTGGAGTCCCGCAGGATAGCATCCTCTCTCCAGTAATCTTCAATCTATACATGGAGCTGTTGGTAGCCGTCTACTTTTACACCAATGACACACAGTTATACCTCAATATCAAATCCATTAAGGAGATCCACAGGCTCAAAACCTGCCTCTCACTGGTCCAGTCTTGGATGTCCAGGGCATACTTAACCCCTTCAAGACCGAATTCCTACTCCTCACCAACAACCGAGCACACAGACATACAGACCTGGCTATCAACCATGAACCCAGAGGGCTTCACACCCGAGCTCACATCCTACGGCAAGTGCCTCAGGTGCCACATCGACAAACACCTCTCCTTCAAGACACGAATAGCTAAGAAAACTTAGACAGCTTGGTATCAGCTCTCCCTCCTGTGGAAAGTCAAGCCCTTCCTCCTAGTAGACAGCTTTAGATCCACTGTTCAAGCACAGATCCTATTCCACCTGGATCATGTCAATGCCCTCCTCGAAGGCCTTCTGTTGTCCTCCCTTGTGCCCCTGAGAAGTGTCCTACATGCAGCCGCACGCCTCATCAATGGTCTACGCAGATACTACCACATCACCCTATCCCTCACCGATCTTCACTAGCTCCCACTGCACACACAAATCACCTTCAAGTCTTGCTGCATCATCCATAAGGCAGTCGCACTCAAGTCAGCCAGCTACCTCGCAGAGAAACTCAGCATCTCCAGGCGACAGGGCACCACCAGAAGCCAGGACACGTGCAGACTTGAAATGCACTGCTGCAAAAAGGAAAGCAACGGAAAACCATCCTTCGCTGCCTATGCCTCAAGACTATGGAACCTCCTCCCTGTCAGCATCAGGCTCTCCCCTACGCTCCTACAATTTATAAAAGAACTCAAGACCAACCTCTTCAAGAAGACTTTCATCCTCAACACCTTGGCCATCACGTCGCACCCCGCGTCATCTGACTCGCTAGACGCCGTCCAGCCCTCTCCTCACCCGCCACCCTGCACAGCTGTACCCCTCCTCTGCACCCCTTTGTATCCCACCCTGCTGTATAACTGTTCTGCTATTACCTCTGAAAAGTGCTCCGTTATGCATCTGTACTATTGTATAGCTCTGTAAAGCGCTCCTATGTGTATCTGTATTGTTGTATACCTCTGTAAAGCACTCTGTTGCTTCTTGAAGAAAGGTCTGCGATCAATTAATGCCATAATAATACTAATAATAATATTTAATAATTATAATAACACGATAAGTTCATACATGCCAACATCTGTAACCAAAAATCTGTAGGAATCTTAAAGTTTAAAAAATAGTCCAGCGAGGAGGTAATGATAGGAATAGGGGGCGTCAGCATCCAATTGTCATTGAATGAGCCCGCCGCTGTGGGTGCATTCAATGACAATGAGGTGCCTGCCACGCCTTCTGCCACCACGCCAGCTTGGGGGAGCCCTTGAAAGACTCCCCCGAGCTGGCGTGGTGGGGGCTAATGGCGCCTTTTGTCAAAGGCACCCGCGGTGGAGGGGCGCATTTAGCCCACCGCAGTGGTGCCTTTTCCATCAAAAGCCTGCATGCCGCACCTTCTCCCGTTACGCCAGCTCGGGGGAGCCCTTGAAAGACTCCCCCGAGCCGGCTTGGCGGGGGCTAATGGCACCCTGGGGGGCGTGGAGTCCCTGACGGTCGTTCGGCTCGCCCCTCCCCTAAGGCCGGCTCTGCACCAGAGGATGCTGATCATGCTCTGCCGGGCCTCAGGCAGCCAGGCCCAAAAAAAAAATATATATTTTTTTTAAATCAGTATTTGTTGCCACTAAATCGGTAGGCGGTAGGACTGCTTAAAAAGTGGTATCCTACCGCCTAAATCGGTAGGGTTGGCAAGTATGTTAGTTGCCTGTTGCTATGCCCCATTTTTGTATGGGTTATTCTTATACCTTGTCCAAATCAGGTAATTTGTCCACCTGTTACATTTTTAACCATCTATAGTTATGTAAAATCATGAGGTGTATAGAAGTGAGGAAAAGAAAACCATGGAAAAAGGCATGGAAGCAACGGGGTGTCAAAGTAGCTTTTACGTCAGCCTCCATTAGTAAGAAGCCGAGGGAGTCACATAAGCGGAGTCCTTGACTTTCTAATGTAACATTCAGAGCGCCTTTCATGCTGAGCAGCGCACAAGATACCGCCATTGCTGTACACACTTTTGTTCTGAGGCTCCATTTACCAGATTGTTTCAACTGCAGAGAACAAAAACCTAGCAGACAAATGCGTACACAGAGAAAATAAAAAAAAATAAAAGAATCAGAAGACAGATGCTTCACCCAGTCTCGACAGCGCTGTCCCAAGCTGCAATGGCACTGCAAAAGTGGCTCAAATTTGGGCCATTGTTGGCTCGGAAAGGCAATCTTATTCTTTCGATCGGATGAGCAGCACAAACAATGTGAAATCCACGAGATCACAGGAAATGGTTTGCCTCTTCAGAAAAGACGCTGCGAAAAACAAGTTGTAAAATGGGTCAGACATTGAAAAGCTGCCAGCGCACCCCAAGCAGAGAATGACGCTTTGCATAATTAGTTATTATTCAACTGCTTAAGAAGCACTAAACGAAATACTTGTAATGTGGCGTTATGCATCCTTTCCATGGGCAACACTGGGGGGATGGGAAGGTGAGTTGACGAATGGCCCGTGGCCCCAGTAAACATTTAGAGCGAAGTGAGGGCCATTAACGTGGGCCCATCGCCGTTACCCCACGGTGTTGCCCGTGGAACATGGTGCATAAGGCCATTAGCACCTCAGGTCACCAAAGCGGCAACCTGGGGTGCTAAAAAAAAGAATTTTCCTTTCTACAAAGGGACGCCACACGCTTCCTGCTGTAGGAAGGAAAAAACTTTACCAATATGGCCGACATGGAAAGGGAAGCTGGGCTCTGTACGGAGCCCCTCTTCCCTTTCCATGGCGGCTGTGGCAAGCCAGGAGAAAGCTGCGGCAGCAAGGACCGGCGCAGCCGAAATAAGGTAAGTGGGAGTGTGGGGGGTTGATAAAGAAAAATAAACGGGGACCGAGGGTGGAGGGAAGATGGCGGTGGTGAGAGCCGGCAGTCAGGCGGCTTGGAGCACGGGCTTGTACCGGCGGTTCAAGCCCGCGTTCCTAGCCACCTGATTGCCTGGCTCACCCGCCCGAGGTGCTAATTCTAGAATGGAAAGTGTGATGACCGATATGGACTGCCCGCATGTGATGTAAAACCTGATGGCCTATAGGGACTGCCCGCTCATCTAGTTTCAGATCTACCAGTGACCTTGTCCCAGGCTTGCTCCCTGCTCAAGCGAATCCGATGGGGCTCAGTGGCAGCTCACAACAGCATAACTCTCAACTCACCCGCTTTTGGCTTGTGTCACCCGCCACTGAAAGTGTTCACTCACCTGCCAAACTCCTTATCTGTCCATTCTATTCAATGGACGCTCACCCACCAAAAACAGAATTATATGTTTTCACCCACCCTTCTAACTCGAGAGGTTGAGAGCTATGCAAAAACCGCCTGCAACTTCAAGTGGGTGGTGTTCTGTATAGTGGGTCAGTCAGAGCCACTGCATCTCCGTGCAGGATTCAGTGTCTTCTGGAAGGTTAGAGGCCGTATGGAACAGCTTGGGTTCACTTTTTTGGTGAGTTTTGTTAGGCCGTAAGAGCAGGAATGTTTGAGTAGGCCCACAACTTGTAATTCTGAGGATTGAGATCCTTTTCTGCAGATGGCCTGGCTGCTCTGGAAGTCTGGATGGCCGCCAATTTCAAATTTTTCTCCAGTTGGGTCTATAAGGAGGCTGGATGCCTTTGAACATAGCTCCCCCTTTGTCACCCATGTTACACAGATTATAAGAAAGCTTAGTGACCTTTCCACGGATTACTGTAGACAGTGTGTATGGGCCTTGTCTGCGATCCACTTGGTACTTGCTGCACCACCCTGGTTCTGTGGCAAAACCAATGTGCCTCCCCTAGCCAGCTGAGGGCTGTGCCCCATGCAATATCCCAGCAGTCCTTCTCCTGCTGGGGGCACTCTTCTGAGAGGCCTACTTTCTTTCCCAGGCAGCAGGGTGCCTGGCCGATGAGAGAACCTCTGCGGACTTGCACGCAGATGGCATGGAGTCCTGTCCATCTCCCTCCCCAAGCTCCACAGGATCGATTTGGTGCACTTGGTCAGTCCTAAGTTGGACTGCTTGGCCGGCCTCGGCCGTTGTATCAAGCAATTAGCTTCCATCCGCCTTGGGACCTTGTCGGCTCAAGGGTATGTCCCTCTTAGGGAGGGCCCCCTTACGTGAGTGGCACTCCCTTCTGAGCAGTGCGAAGGCTGAGCAGCCCGACAGCTCCCCAGCAGTCAGATCAGGGTGCAAGGGGGTGGTAGACTGGCGACAGGCCTGTGTCGTCGCACGGCAATCACGCTCCCACATGAGCATGCCCTCGCCCTTCTCCACCAAACAGGTTTTCCCCTAGCAGGCAGGGCAATAATCGTTCCGTGATGTGCCGCCCCCACCCTTCACCACGCCGGTGGTGGAGGTGTGTACAGAAAGCACCTCCCACTATCACTCCAGTTGTGCCTGGGCCCAGGCTCTCATGCCCACCCATCCATAGCGGAGCAGGCTGGCCTGCCGGCACTCGCGTGACCGACCTGTCCACCCAACCTGCAAAAATCGGGGGATGATCTGACGCTCGGAGGTGCGAAGACAATCAGATACCGTCGTAGTTGCGACCAAAAACGATGCCAACTAGCGATCTGGTAGCGTTAGTCCCATGATCCACTGAGCAGCTTCAGTGAAACCAAAGTCTTGGGCCTCATCATAAGTTGGGCGGAGCGGTAAAAATGCAGCAGTAACATTATTACTGCTGCATTACCACCCCCAACTATGAGCTGGGGGTGGAAAGTCGGCCAGCTTTACCTCCAGCTCCAGCCCATTTTCTACACAATTAGCACAGCGCAACTAGCCTTGCGCTAATTGCATAGAAAATGCCCCATTGGGTCCAATAGACCAAATACAAATTGCGCCGTACTGAGTTGCAGTAGCTCTATTTGCATTGGAAGGTATCCCGGTGCATTTACTGCCGGGATAGCGCTCATTTTGTGATGACCCCCTTTGTGTTCTGGGGGCAGTATGGTTGCAAAGCTGAAACCTACAGGAATTGACGGAAGGCCACTACCAGGATTGGAGCCTCTGACTTCATTTGACTCAACATGGAAAAACTTCACCTGGTCCAGACACGGAAATGATTGAGAGATTGATAGCTCTTTCTCGATTCTGTGGGTGGTGATGCATGGCTGTTCTTAGTTGGTGGAGTGATTTGTGTGGGTAATTCCGATAACGAACGAAACTCTTCTATGCTAACTGGTTATGCAACCCCCAGCAGTCGACGTTCAACTTCTTAGAGGGACAAGTGACGTTCAGCCATACAAGATCAACAGGTCTGTGATGCCCTTAGAAGTCCAGGGCTGCATGCGCAATACACTGAACGGATGGATCAGTGTGTGTTTACCCTTTGCCGACAGGTGCGTGTAACCCACTGAACCCCATTTGTGATAGAAGTTGGGGATTGCATTTCATTTTCCATGAACTGGAAATTTCCAGTAAGTGTGGGTCATAAGCTCTCGTTGATTAAGTCTCTGCCCTATGTACACACCTCCCATCTCTACTACGGATTAGATGGTTTAGTGAGATCCTCAGATCGGCCCCACCGGGGTCAGGGACAGTCCTGGCAGAGCGCCAAGAAGATGATGAAAGGACTATTTAGAGGAAGTAAAAGATGTAACAAGGTTGTTGTAGGTGAACCTGTGGAAGGCTCATTAACAACGGAAGAGCCGGAGGGAGAGCCATGGGCCCGACCTCGGTTGGTTACCAGACATGCACACCCACAGCCTGGGGTGCTGCTCATGCTATGGTCCAGCCAGCAGAGTGGTCCATGACCGGGGCACTTGGGGCACCAAGTACTGGGGAGCAGGATCCCTTCCACTGGAAGGGGTCCGTGACATAGTAGACAGACGAGGATATCCAGCAGGGTTAGGTTAACTGACCAGGACATCCTCAACCATACACAGGAGAGGGATTCCCGAGTGCCCCCCTATCTCTCGGAGTCGGCCCCTGTGCCGCTGTGCCGTCTGGGCGCAACCCTCTCTCCAACCCGCCAGTGGGAGTGTTGATGAGAGGGGACCCTTGTCGGAAGGGAAGTCCCGAGTGGGGGCAGCTGGGAGCCAATGGAAACCTGGCTGTTCTCAAAAGACGCCTCCCCAGACAGACAGGGGTCGGGCATGCCTGTTGAGCTCAGAGCCATGGCGCAGCAAGGCCTACTCGATATGCCGGCGATGAGGTTTCAGCCGCCCACCACCATGGGTGAGCGATGGCCAGGCTTGCCGGCACAGTGGACAACTTTCCCCCATGTGTAGGTACCTGGCGCTCGCCCAGGCTGGGGTTTGAAGACTCTAGTGGTCTGACCCAAACCCCACCCTGCTGCCTTCGTCCCACCTCTCTGTCCCCCGGAAAGGGGAGAGGGGAGTCACGGTCAGGGAAGGATGAGTGGATCGGTCGGGTGGGCCGGTGGCAGAGGTGCCTAACTCCATCACGGTGGGAAGCCCCATCGCTCTGCGATAGAAGACGGCAGGCTTCCACGGCTGAATGCCTGGTACCCATTTGTTTAAAACCCTGATAGTATTGTCTGACTTCCAAGTGGGAAAGCAAGACGGGCGCCGGGGTGTCTCGCAGCGTGGGTGTGACGGTTGGCGCTGCCACCCCACAGGCTCTCCTGCACGGGCAGGTTCGGGCTGATGTATGGAAAAAGAAGAGTTGCATGTGCCTCTTGGTGGTGTATCTTTCGGCTCATGCATCGATGAAGAACTCAGCTAGCTGCCATGATTAGTGTGAATTGCAAAACACATTCTGGAAACACGGACCAAGGAGTCTAAAACATGCCCAGTGAAGGTGAGCATCAACGCGCCGGCTGAGGTAGGATCCCATTTCGGCATTGCAGCTGGTGCAACACCGACCACCTCACCCACTCTGATGGGGAGGTGGAGCATCAGCGTGTGTGATAGGACCAAAAAGATGGTAACCTATGCCTGGGCAGGGCAAAGCAAGCATAAACTCCAGCAGAGGTCCGTAGCTGTCCTGACGTGCAAATTGATAATCTGATCTGGGTATAGGAGCAAAAGACTAATCGAACCATCTCGTAACTGGTTCCCTCTGAAGTTTCCCTCAGGTTAGCTGGCGCTTGGAAACCCCAGTTTTATCTGGTAAAGCGAATGATTAGAGGTCTTGGGGCTGAAACAATCTCAACCTATTCCCAAACTTGAAATGGGTAAGAAGCCTGGCTTGCTGGCTTGCAGCCGGGTATTGAATGCGAGTGCCTTGTAGGCCACTTTTGGTAAGCAGAACTGTTGCTGCGGGATGAACCAAACTCCAGGTTAAGGCCCCCGATGCTGACGCTCATCAGACTTCAGAAAATGTATTGGTTGTTATAGACTGCAAGACGGTGGCCACGGAAGTCGGAATTCGCTAAGGAGTGTGTAACTGAAAATGGATGGTGCTGGAGCATCGGGGCCATACCCAGCCAACACCAACGCTGATAACCACAGGGGCTAATCTGCAATGAGTAGGACGGCCACTGTGGTTCGCACAGAAGCTCAGTCAAGTACCCGGGTGGAGCTGCTGGAGGTGAAGATCTTGGTGGTAGAAGCAAATATTGATACAACAACTTTGAAGGCAGAAGTGGAGAAGGGTTACATGTGAACAGCCATTGAACATGGGTCAGTCGTCCTAAGAGATGGGTGATCACCATTCTGAAGGGACGGGCAATGGCCTCCTTTGCCCTCAGTCGATCGATAGGGAGTCAGGTTCAGATCCTCCAACTCGGAGTGGCGGATAAGGGGGCCTTTGCGGCATCCCATGCAGCAACGCAAATGATCCCAGAGAAGCCGGTGGGAGCCCTGGGAAGAGTTGTCTTTTCTTTGTGAAGGGCATGACTTCCTGGAATGGGTTTGCCCCGAGAGAGGGGCCCAAGTCTTGGAAAGCCAGTTCTGGCAGCATCCGGTGAGCTCTCGCTGGCCGTGGACAATCGAGGGAGCTGGTGTAAATCTCACACCTGGTCGTACACATATCTGCAGCAGGTCTTCAAGGTTTTAGAACAATGTAGGTAAGGGAGTTGGCAAGTCAGATCCATAACTTCGGGATAAGGATTGGCTCTAATGGCTGTCAGTCGGGCTGGGGTGCGAAGCAGGGCCGAGTGTGTGCTGCAGCTGGAAAAGGCATCTCCCCTCCGGGGGCAGTGCCGACTCTTGACGTGAGCTGCAACCTTCCTGTGGATCGCCCCAGCTGTGGTTGTCACCTCTCTTCATTCCCCTCCCGGGTTTCGGGGCTGGCGTTCTGCCTAGGCCGATGTCTAGCAGCTGACTTAGAACTGGTGTGGACCAAGGGGGTCTGAATGTTTAATTAAAAGAAATCATTGCGATGATGGGTGTTGACGCAATATGATTTCTACCCAGTGCTCTGAATGTCAAAGTTATGTTATGCTAAAGGTCTTATACCACACACGGTTGCCACCTGTGTGGTCTCTTAGCACTCTGGCAGATCTGTAAAGCATGGAGGGAGGCAGGTAAATTAGTAGGACTGAGCGGGACAAAGAGCAAGAGAGCTGTGATGTACTTAGCAGCTTCAGTTCAGTGACACCTTTCCAAAAGAGCACTCACGGGTATTGCACTGTGTGGTCAATTCCACCATCTAGTTAGGCGCTAAGCAAGGAGACAAAAAACGGGGAACAGTGTCAGAATTGCGTGTTTGTTTTCAGTGCACACATGCAAGACTTATATTCGATTCTCCCCATGACAACATATGCAGGGGAGCGGGTGTCCGTCAGGATCGGGCAATGCCGAAACCACCCGTCTAAAAGGACTAGGTGGCAGTGTAACAATCATCTTTTGAAGTGATAAACTTTACATTGTCTTGACTTAATTGTTGCCAGAATGTAAGAGACACCCCGTGTGGTCCGCGTAGCTCTGTTGCTGCGTCTGCAAAAGCCGGTGAACTCAGAGAGCCTTCATTTCATGGTTGTTATGACAACCAGGTCATGTGATACATCATGCAAAAAAAAAGTTGGATGGACTCATCCAACTAAGTCTGGCGCTCTCCCCGAGAGCTCTCGTGGAGCTTTCTCATTAATTATGGTGCAAATTTGTGCAAATTTACTCAAAGTTTTTATCAAACTTAAACTTTATATATGGATTCAATGGTTGATGTTCAAATGAAATTCTAAAAGTTATTTCAAACACAATTATTGATTTGCAGCTTATGAACCGCTAGATATCTTCAAGCAAGAAGCAGACTTATTTGGTTTTTCGTATGGTTGTTTTAATGCCAATGCATTTCGGAGCGAATCTCCTTCTTCAGGGTGTTAACCATACCACTAAATTCAACTTATTGGTCAGTTACAAACAATCACTCTGATGAGTTCACAAATCAAAGGATTCAACAAAGGATGCATTGGTCCCATATGAGGGAAATCACAGGTCAAATGAGGTACAAAAAAGATTCAGAACGTTACACAAGTCCATATATGTCAATACCACAGTCCGCCATTTTGCAGATAATAAATCGATATGTGAAAAAATAATTAGATAAATAAATAAAAGTGTACATACCCATCAATGGTTATTCCCAAAAGTCAGAAGAAATGGTTATGGGGACGAAAATAACAATATGGCATCCTCATTAGATAAGTGTTACTCTAAAGTTATGTAAATGAGCATAAAGTTCACAGTGCTATACATGTCTAAAATGAGATCAAATTACCTTTGTGATTTCTCGTGGTGCCTAACACCATTACCAAGTAGTTAACTCTGTACGTTCAACGGTTCAACTGCAAGTAATCTAGACAAAGATAACACATACTTAATATATTGCTGCTAATCCTTAAAAGAGACATGTGCATGTTTTCGTATGCTCTCAAGCATAGATGCGTGGCTTACCCGTTTGAATACGCTCTTGTGTGTTTCATCAGTCTATGGCCGTTCTGTTAAAAAATAATGGGTAGGCCTGATTACACTACGGGCGTTAGATTGACTTTCTATATCTGTTGCTCAAGAAGCGGGCAGGTTGGATTTACCCTGGTGTTCTGTAATTCTACAGTACGGAGACTAGCGCACTGTCATGCGAACAGTCGTCGCGTAGGGAACACTGGTAGAAATTGTGTTCAGGTTGCCATGGTAACCCCGTTCGGCGTACGCAAACGCGTGGCATATAGCCTGCGTAGCGACGCCTCGCGTCCTGTGTCCCCGTGGAAACGGGGAGACGGGACAGTCGGGATGTCCATGTCAATGTTAGGTTGCGTGAGTTGCAGAGACGTTCTTCTTCTATGTGTTATACTCGCAATTGTGTTTACATAAATATAACCTTTTGTTGTGGGTATGCTTGAAACTGTAGTGTCACATGTCTGTGTTGTTAAACTCATATTCGAGATCAGTGCATCTCCCTTAGTACAATCTTCATGAAGATATTTATACAAAAGGTAATAATGAAATGTGGCTATTTCACACTTGCGAATGGTTGTAAAATTTGAATGAGGCCATAAATGATGGCAGTGAGTGGTTAGTGCATCTATACATAGTGATATGTTCATTTTTTGCATGAATCACACATAATGGCAAATGCCTTCCTTAATACACTTATAGCTCACTTAGGTACTATTTTACATCAGAGGAAATTAATTTGGTGAACATTATCCCCAGTTAATGTACCCCTCATAGCCATGTGATCACGAGTATGCTTATAAGAAGCATGCCCAGTTGATTTCTTCATTCAATCCACGTGGGGTTAAGCACCCCAAATTCTCTATCCAATAACATTCCCTCCTATCAAGTTCGTTTGAATGTTCTCGTGTGGATCATTACTTTGAATTACCTCCAATACCATAAAACAAATTTGTGTCAAATTATGTCTCTCTTTGAGCCAATGTCTAGCGACTGCAGAGTTCAGGTTCTTATTCCGTATGCACGAGCGATGCTCGTTCCAGCGGAGCTTTGCTTTTCTCTGGGACTGGCCCACATAGAATTGTCCACAGGGACACTTAATGCCATAGATGATGTTTGTTGTGTCGCAGGTGGCAAATGATTTCAGCATAATCTTTTTCCCGGTGTGAGGGTGATTTATAGTCGATCCTTTCAGCACATAACTGTAGTTGCTGCAGTGTAGACACAGGAAAGTTCCAACACGTTTGGTGTCTAGTTGTCTCTTCGGTTGTCTAGTTTGCACCAGGCTGTCTCAAAAGTTTCTGCTGCGTTGATAGGCAAATGTTGGTGGTTCTTTAAAAAGTTCCTCTGTCCTTTGGTCGTAGGATAACACTTGCCAGTGTTTTTTATGAATGATTTAATGCGACTGCTTTGTGTTGAAAATCTGGTAACAAATACCAACGATGGTTCAGTTTTCACTTTCCTTGTGGCTGTGAGTAGTTCATTTCTGTTCTTTTGGTTCACCTTGCGTTTTGCATCTGCTATCTCTTCCTGTTTGTATCCGCGTCTTAATCACTTCTCACTAATTTCTTGGAGTTCTTTATCATAATCCCTCGGATCGCTGATGATGCGTTTTACTCTGAGCATCTGGCTGTATGGCAGATTTTTGATTAAGCTTGGTTCGTGAAAACTTAGTCTGTGAAGTAAATTATTGCGATCTGTTGTTGTTGTATATATGTTGGTCTTGTCTTCATGTTCCATGGATTGTACATTTACATCAAGAAAATCGATGCTGTTCTGGGAATGTTCGTGAGTGAACTGGATTCTTCCATCAATTGTATTCAGATATGTAAAGAATTCCAACATATTTGCCTCTGTTCCTGTCCAAATACCAAATATGTCATCTATAAAATGAATCCAAATAGCCAAATGTGGTTTCCATGTTTGATGACTTAATATATGATCTAACTCGAATTTATGCATAAATGTGTTAGCATATGAGGGGGCCATCGTGGCTCCCATAGCAGTCCCTGTTATCTGCATGTAAAACTGATTCTTGTATTTGAAACAGGAGTTTGTTGATATGAAGCGTAATAAGATGATAATGAATTCCTTGTTCGCTTCTATGTCACCCGTATTGAAGAGTCACCATTCAATTGCTTCAATTCCTGTGTCATGTGGAATTGATGTATATAGGTTCCTTGCATCAACAGTAAATAAAATTTGTGACGGTGAGTGTGGTACTGTAGCTAGTAGCTGAAGGAAATGCGTCGTATCCTTAATATAAGTTGGAGTTTTCTGGATAAGAGGTTGTAAAAAATAGCCGATGTACTTTCTAATTTGTTGTAGTATGCTGTTAATCCCAGCTACTGTTGGTCTTCCTGGAGGGTTGATAAGATCTTTGTGTATCTTAAGCAACATCTATAAATTTGGGATGCATGGATTCCTGTTCATCAGAAAGTCATGTGTGTGGTGATTTATCCATGCATTCTCTTCAGCTTCATCTAGTAGGGTTTCTAGGTTTTGTTTGATTCTCATTGTTGGATCGCTGTCCAACTGTTTGTATGTGGTAGTATCTGCAAGCTGCCGTTTACATTCTTTATCATAATCCTCCATGTTTAGTATGATAAGTGCTCCCCTCTTGTCTGCGGGTCTAATCGTTATTGAGGCATCGCTGTATAGATCTTTCAACAATCTGAACTCATGAGGTTTCAAATTATTGTGTTTAGTGCTTTTGAAATTAATCTTCTTCAAATCTTTCAAGACTTGTTTTTCAAAAACTTCCACTGCTGGTGTATTTATTTGTGGTATAAATTTGCTTTTTGATTTGAATTCCTCATAAGGTGACTCTTCTTGTGTGGTCTGCGATATCTCTGTTTCGTTGAAAAAAGCTTTTAATTTCATTTTCCTGATTAGCTTGTACAGTTCTACTTTAGTTTCAAATAATGAGCTATCAAACGTGGGAACTGTTAAGATGCCTAGCTGAAGAGCAGGCAGCATTCCTATCAAGCAATGTTTCCTGTCAAGCAATGTAGGAGAACCTTTGTGTTGCATCAGTCCAATGTGATGTCATGAGTGGAACGTTCACCTACTGCATCTTCTAAGTGTGTTCTAGTTTTGCCAGTTGGAGAAGTCTTGAAAGGAGGGGAGCATCTTGTGTTGGGGGTTCTCTCCTTCCCATATATATTTCCTAAATAAATACCCTTTTAAACTTACTTGCCTCCGCCTGCCTCTTCACAACAATGGCGACGAGGATGGGATGGAAGGGGGCTGCTAGAGGCGAGTAAGGAGAGACCCCCAGCCACTGCCGCATCCACTCCGCCGTGCCCGGCGTCGAGCGACGGCCCACTGCAGACGTGAGACTGTCCCTGGTTCGGCCCCCCAACGTCTTGGCATCTGGGGTGCCGCTAGAGCAGTTTCTGGGGAGAGCGGTCGGCTACAACGCCGCCGGGAAGAAATCCTTGACCTCTGCCCACGGGCCGCTCCACTATACCAGCGTCGAGCGGCCCATCACAGCGAACTGGGGAACGGTGAGTGGAGCCAGCGCGAAGCGTGTTGCCTGCCGCGGGAGGAACCGCAGGGGGGCGCTCCGCTACTCCTGCGTCGAGCGGCTCGCCACAACGGATCGAAGAACGCCAAGGAGGGATCAGCGTAAGCGAGTTACCCCGCCGTGGGAGGGACTGCACTGAGTTGGCCGCTCCGTTTCCCTTTAGCATCCAGCGGCCATAAAGCAGTTCCAGGTGCCACAAGTAAGTCTTGCCCCTATCTCCACAGCGTCACATGCTCCCTTCCAGCAGGAGTCGCCGGACCGCCCAGCTTTCAGCCGCTTGCGGGGCCCAAACATCACGCGAAGACGCGAAGCTACATCTGTACCGTGTTACGCCTAATAGACTGGAAAGTGAACCTTATGAATACACCACGGATATATTACCGTATTGCGCAAAATAGAGTGGGAAGCTGACCCATCTTTCTACGTGTGCATTGATAGAAAGGTGTCTTAGAGTATTAAAGCCATATGCGAACACTGTGAAGATTGACTTTTGCTGAATTGTGCTGTGGGAAGGCTGTGGAGCCAGTGTCAGTGTTTGTTTTTCATCCAATAGAGGTGGAACCGTACGTACTGTAACAAGGTATCCAGGAATTGTTTTTGCTCAGAGCCTGCCCACATATTTAAATATGGCAACCTTGCCAGGTATATCAGGACCACCCATCTTCATGCCTACCCCAGGGGTGGCAAAAATTACTTGGCCCCAATGGAGGAAAGGATTCATGCACTATATGAAAGCCGCTGGGGGGACAGCGTATTCCAGCGAGAGGAAGGTGGCATTACTGCTGCATTTTCTGGGTTACGAAGGACAAAGAATATATGAAACACTGCCTCAGCTGGCGGGTGATGGGAGTGGCGATGAATTGAATGAGTTCGAGGTGGCTTTGTTGAAACTTGACAAGCATTTCAACCCCAAGAGAAGCACCATTCTCGAGCGATACAACTTTCGAATGGTATACAGTCTCATGGGGAATCTGTTGAGGATTATGTGACTGCCCTACGGCATTTAGCTTTACCATGTAATTTTCAAGGAACATTCGATGAGCATATCAGAGATCAATTCATGACACACTGCCGCTCGAATAAAATACGGGAAGAACTGTGGCTGAAGGACGAGCCCAATTTGGATGAAGTACTGGACGTGGCGAAACGGGTACAGCACTCCCTCGCATGTGTGGCCAAACTCTCCAAGACTGAAGGGGGTGATTCCAAGGAGAGCAAAACCGAAATATTGAATGTAAATGAGGGCAAGAACAAAAGGATAGGAAGGAACAGACAGAATGGCAGAACTAATACAGAAGAAAAGAGAAATCAAGAAACTATGCAGAAAAGTGAGAAGAAAGAGGAAAGAAAAGACGAGAGACTTTGCTATCGATGTGCCAGTGCAACACATTTTGCGTCTTCTGCAATATGTCCAGGGCGGAAGGCCACATGCTCTAAGTGCAAGAGGAGAGGACATTTTGCGACGTGTTGCAAGAACTACCAATTTGGTCAGACAGGCCAGAGAAGGGTCCTCTACGTGAATGAAGAAGAGGAAGGGAGATCATCAGAAGACGATGTTGTGATGCCATTGCAAAATGTTGTAGTTAATACTGTCAATGTAGTTGCCAGTGGTGGGAACACTGATGAGTGCGAGCGTCCGTATGCTGTGTTGACGGTGAATGGACACAAAGTATCTATGATGGCTGACTCTGGTTCGAAAATCACGCTAGTGTCCAGAAGTGCATTTGAATGTGAGATGAATGGGGTTGTATCTGCATTGTCAGAACCAGACATTAGTCCAGGTGGATACAACCAAGACAGAATTGAATTGCTGGGTTATGTGAAGAGCAAATTCGAGTTCAAAGGGTCAGTTGTGGGGGTAAGGTGTATGTCACCAAGAAGGGACAATCCTTGTTAGGATGGAGAGAACAAAAGAATTTAGGAATCAGACTTGACCCTAATCATCCTGAGCAAGTCTTACAGGTCTCAGAAGTACGCCCGACATCCAACCGGTTTGTATCGCAGTTTGGGAAGGTGTTTGATGAGAAATTGGGTAAGATAAAAGGGTTTCAACAACAGATAATGCTGAAAAGAGGTAGTGTTCCCACAGTAGCAAAGCTTAGACCAGTGCCCTTTGCTTTGCAAGACAATGTTAAGAAAGAAATTTGGAAGCTTTTGGAAACAGGTGTGATCGAAAAAGCTGGGGGAGTAGAGTGGGTATCCCCAATAGTGATTGTAAAAAAGAGTTCAGGGGATCTAAGGCTGTGCGTGGACATGCGCGAGTTAAATAAGTGTGTGTTGGTAGACAGGCATCCCCTGCCTAACATGGGCGAGTTGTTGACCATGGTGGGTGGGGGAAGATATTTTTCAAAACTTGATATGACATCAGTTTAACATCAGGTTGAGTTGGAGGAAGCATGTAGAAAAGTTACGGCGTTTGTGACTCATGAAGGGGTATTTCAGTTTAGGAGAATGCCTTTTGGGTTAGCGTCTGCCTTTTCAGTGTTTCAGAAAATCATGGATCGCTTTTTGAGAGGAGTGAAAGGCGTGTTCTGTTTTCAAGATGATGTGTTGGTGAGTGGAGTGACGGAGGAAGAGCATGACAGGAACCTGAGTAGGGTATTGAAGATATTCGAGGAGAGAGGTGTCACATTGAAAGGAGAGAAATGTAAATTTGCGGTGACAAGAGTAGATTATTTGGGTCACGAGGTGTCAGGGGATGGAATTAGACCCAAGGAAGACATGATAATTGCTATTAAGAATGTTGAGAAACCAAATAACAAGAGTGAGTTGCGCTCTTTTCTGGGAATGAGGGAATTTTACCAAAAGTTCATTGTAAACTATGCTGATAAGGTGCAGGAAATGAGAAAAATCCTGAGGAAGGGTGCTGATTTTGTGTGGAATAGTCAGTGCGATGTGGAATTTGATGGAATAAAGGAAGACATAAACATGGCTCGTCCGTTAGGATGTTTTGATACAAGGAAGCCATCTATCGTCACTGTTGATGCCAGTGAAAGTGGTCTAGGAGCTGTGTTATCACAGAAGCAAGATAATGGGTCTGAAGAAATAATAGCCCATGCGTCTAGGGGGCTTAAAGGCGCGGAGTTGAGATACTCAGTCCTCGAAAAGGAAGTTCTGGCGTGTTTTTGGGCTGTGGAACGATTCAGAAGTTTTGTATGGGGAGTAGAATTTGTGATACGTACAGATCATAAACCCCTAAAGGCCATTTTTGAAAATAAGGGTCTGGACAAAGTGTCCCGCAGAGTAGCAGGTTGGGCCACCAGAATGCAGACACATTGTTTTAAGATAGAGGTCATACCGGGAAAGGAGAATATATTAACCGATAGTTTATCAAGGGTGAGAGTAGCTGATCCTGGAAGTATGGAGGAGGAGGAAATGGAGATGGTTTTTGTAAACACCGAAGGTATTGTGTCCAATCAGGAGTGGATGGACGAGGTGAAGAGAGATGATGTTTTACAAAGAGTGATTACCTATGTAGTGTCTGCGGTGTGGCCCAACAAACAGGAATTGGTGGAAGGCGTGAAGCCATATTGGGAAGTGAAGGATGAATTATCTGTCAATGGAAATATCTTGTTCAGATGGGGTAGGGCAGTTGTCCCGAGTGGTTTAAGAAAGAAAGTGATAGACCTGGCACATGAGGGTCACATCGGAGTTACCAAAACCAAGGGTGTGTTAAGAGAGGAATATTGGTGGCCAGGCTTCGATAAAGAGATAGAGGACTGTTTGGCAAATTGTCAGTTTTGTATCAAGAGTGGAAAGGGAGTTGTAGCCAAGAAACAACCATTGGTGGATGTGGGCATTCCATCCAGAATATGGAGTGATTTAGCAATGGACATACTAGGTCCAGTGGAGTTAGGGTATGGCTGTGGTAAATATGTTGTTTTGGTGGTGGACTTGTTTTCTAGATGGGTGGATTTTAAAATTGTGAGGGACATCACTGGAGAAAATATGATAAAGGTGTTGCAGGAGATATTTGCAAACGAAGGATTGCCTGAAAGCATATTGACGGACAATGGTCCCCAGTTTGTAGGGGGAATGTTCACCAGTTATCTGAGGAAGTGTGGTATTCACCACAAAAGAACTTCACTATACCATCCTGAATCCAAAGGTGTGGTTGAAAGGATGAATAGATGTGTAATGGAGAGTATCCGGATAGGAGGTGAATGTGGTTTAGACAAGCTTGTTATGATACAGAACATGATGTGGGCTTTGAGAATGGCACCACATTCCACGACCGGTTTGTGCCCATTTGTGCTTATGAGGGGTAGGAAGCCATATTCCATGGCGTGTCCGCCATGGCTCGGTAGGAGTAGAGAGTCAGATCTGGTTGTGGAAGAAGTGAGAAAATCATTAGTGAAAAAGAAATCGGAATGGGTCACAAGTGAAATTCTAAGGAGAGGCAAAAAGGAGTTACGTGTGGAATGTGGAGACTGGGTCAGGATAACGAAGGGATTCATTAAGAAGAAAGGGGAAACTCTTTATACGGATCCCGTCAGGGTCGTAGCTGTCATGAGAGGGGCAGTGCGTGTGACAGGAGGCCAAGTGTGGAACAAGGATAGAATTGCCGCTGTGAGAAGAGGAGGTGGCCGGTGTCGGTGAGTGGAAATCTCAGTGGCTGTTGCTAAGTTGAATCTAGTGAATAAACCCTGTTAGACGTTAGTTAAGTAAACCCTGTTTGGTTTTATCGCTGTGAAATGATACATTTGAATTAAAAAAAAGGGGAAGATGTGTTGAGATGCCTAGCTGAAGAGCAGGCAGCATTCCTATCAAGCAATGTTTCCTGTCAAGCAATGTAGGAGAACCTTTGTGTTGCATCAGTCCAATGTGATGTCATGAGTGGAACGTTCACCTACTGCATCTTCTAAGTGTGTTCTAGTTTTGCCAGTTGGAGAAGTCTTGAAAGGAGGGGAGCATCTTGTGTTGGGGGTTCTCTCCTTCCCATATATATTTCTTAAATAAATACCCTTTTAAACTTACTTGCCTCTGCCTGCGTCTTCACAACAGGAACGAAACTTAGTCCTTTCTGGAGTGTCTCTGTCTCAGCAGGGGTAAGGATTCTGGATGATAAATTAATCACTAGGTTTTCTTCTGTTGTAGGCTTGTCTGTGGTCCTCACCGTCCTCTCTGTTGTAGGCGTATCTGTGGTCCTCCCTGCCCTCTTTCTCTTGCCCCTGCGGGTTCTTTTCCTCTTCCTAAAAAACTGCTGGCAGATGGTCCCGGTCTTGTTTCTGATGGTTCAGGATTCGCTGTTGGTGGATTTTCCTCTCTTGGTCGACTCTCACTTGTTTCTGATTCTGAGCTGGTTGGAGTGCTAGAGTTATTCTATCGTGGTCTTCTTCCTGTTGGAGCGTATTTATCCATCCAGGTGTACACTTCGTCAGTCATATAATCGTAAGTGTCTCTCTTGAATTTCCTGATTTTTTTATTTTCAAGCTCAGTTTTGTAATCTGTCAGTTTCAGGTTTATGTCTACCCCGTTCTTCAGGAGGGGGTTCTTTCGGGAGCCTTTACCCTTTTGCCGGACGAGGGCACCGGTCTGTTCCTCCAGAAGGACGTCTTGGCTGAGGCCCGTAATGGTCTGGGACAGACCCCATACAGTGATGCCACCAGGGATGGCATAGATGATGTCATTAGTGATGTCACCAGTGATGTCTTCTTTGTGGTCATAGGCTGCACAACAGGGGGAGCAAAGTTAAGGTGGCTTTAGCTGAATTACAGGTGTTTGTTGCATTTAGTTCTCACCTTAAAGTCCCTGCAACTGAAGTTTTTTCCTTGAATATGAATACAAAGTCACCCTAACAATAAAGCGTTTGTAAATATCAAGCACATATAC
The DNA here is from genome assembly GCF_040938575.1 of Ambystoma mexicanum. Lineage (NCBI taxonomy): Eukaryota > Metazoa > Chordata > Amphibia > Caudata > Ambystomatidae > Ambystoma > Ambystoma mexicanum. The sequence goes on from NC_090933.1 coordinate 84,115,419, forward strand.
AGGTCTGGCCATCAAAGACTTTAGCTGTCAGAGTGGAATGACATCCGGACTCTGTGAAACTAAATTGGCTTTATATTTAAAAAATAACAACCAGTAAATTGAAAACAAACTGCAATAAAATGCTGCTCCTCTAGCAATCTGCTGCCCTAGGCCTGGGCCTAGTCGGCCTTGTTGTAAATACGTTTATGTGGGCTATGTGGGCTACACAACCAGGGTTGCACAGGAGCATACGAAGCTCGGCACTCCAAATCCTGGTGTTTCATTCAGTAATACTCAGTTCTTGACTGCCTTTAGGGTCCATGTATCCTGCCAAAAAGGTCTAATTGTCAGGTATCAATACCTTTAGAACTATCCCTTCTGCATGTGTGGGATAGTGGTGCCTATATTTATCTCACTGTCATGAACGAGGCACTGGTCCCAGTCTCCCACACAACCAGATATTCCCTTTCCCCTCTGAGTGCGCTGTTCCTCCTGATCACATGATAGGCCACCAAGCTCAAATGGGCCTACTCACTACAGCTGAGTGTGCTCGGTGGCCAGGGTCACATGAAGTGCAGGTCAACAACGTTTTGCCCTGCAGTCGCTCACGCTCAAAGCATTTGATTGCTGTCACTGCTGTCACCTTCAGACTGGCCAGGCCACCCACCCAGTCTCGCTGAGGCTGAGCAGAGGCCTGTTTCCAAGTGCAGTTGGAGGCTTCAAGAAGCTGCAGTGTTGCCACCAATCAGGTGTTCTTCTTCGGTCCTTTCATATACAAAAATGTCATCCCTGGTGTTCACCACACCAGGTAAATCCTTGAGCACCTTTCTAATCTCATTTTGGAAGACCTCGGCAGGTGCAGGGTGAACGTCGTGATATATCTTGAGTCTTTCGCAAGCTTGATCTGGTGGGAGCCAGGTCAACAATGAGTTTGTCAATTGTGGGGGTAATGTGTTGTTTCCTGCCAATTGTCACGTTTGGCAGCCACATTTTTTAAAAGATATAAATAATAGCAAGACACAGTTCAGCTAATATGACATCACAGGAGGAAAGCAATGTTAGTTAAATATGATTGTTTAAAATTTCTTATGAAAGGTGAGGAGGAATTTCTCTCTACGTGTCGATGCATATGCGGTCTGCGTGTGATTGTTTGGGTTTTGCCATCACTATCATGGGTGAAACCCATGGGGTGGGGCTTGTCGTCTTTTCAATAATGTGTAGATCCTCCAATTTCTTTAATTCTGCCTCCACAGCTGCTCTCATGTGGAACAGGAATCTCCTGTGCCTCACCGCCGGAGGTCCCACTGTTGGGTTGAAATTTAATTTGACAGTGCGATTCTTGAGGCACCCAATGTCATGGAATAGTTTGGAATGCTTCTCCATCCCACGTTCTATCTCGTGGGTATGTATATTGAACGCCACATGAATCCGCTTCAAGCGTTCAGCAATTTTGCATCTGAGGAGCGTTTCAGTGCCTGCATCTACTATGTAGATTCGGGTGTTGCACTTTTCCCTGTTGTATATTAGCTCAGATATGAATGTTCCCTCACAGTTAACCGTTTCTTGCCCTGTAGGTGTACCGTTGCACCACTTTTTGCTGCAGCTGTGGGCGAGGGGACAGTCTCTCGTAGTGTGCTTCTGGCATCACATTCACTGTAGCACTGGTATCGATCATTATCTTTGTCGGGGTGCCATCCGCTAAAGATTATGCATGGTGGGGTTTGATGGACAGTTTGAGGTTTACTCTCTCGCTCCTCGTTTTTCTGATGACCTTACGATTGTTCTGTAGAAGAGTCGCCTTCTGACTGCTCGTCATCCACACCGTCACTCTTGTCAGGTCTGAGGACTGTTGCTACAGCTAGTGCTCTCCCTCAGTCTCGTCTCTGGTACAGTTTTGCAGGGTTGTTGCCGGGATGTCCGTTGCTGTCTTTGTTATATCAATAATTGTTGATGGTTCTGCTCTTCCATTGCCCTGGGTATCTGTTGCCAGGGTATCTTCGTGGTGCCGAGCTAAAACAGACAGATGCGTATAGGCTCAGTTGTCCACACTTCCTGCAGACAACTCGTAACACAGGCTCCTCCTTGTGCCAGTCACCTCTGCACCACTTGCAGGACTTCTGCTGTCTCGGTGCCGGGAATCACTCCTCACAGCGCTTGTTCCAGGTGTTTACCATTCCAATAGTGCTTTCTGGTTTCTCTGAGTCTAGCAGTAGCCTGCTCCTGACGGTCTCCATGCCTGCAACCTGTGTGTACATCCGCTCCCACTGCCGTCCCATGGTCAGTATATGCTCTAGAGCTAGATTTCTCTCTGTTATGGCTCTGCGTAATTCCTCATCAGGTAAGTCGCATCCTATATCAACCTCTCTTAGTCGGGCGTGAAAATCATACATTTTCTCTTTGGGACCTTGGCGTGCCTAACTCAACTGGAAGTGTTCCAAATCTTTATTTATTTGTGGTTTGAATTTGTTGGTCAAAATAGTTTTAGCAGTGCCGTAGCCATCTTCTGTTCCCCTGTTAGGTAGTGCATTAAACAATCTGAACACTAGTGTCTCCAAGTTAAGCATCAGGAAAGTTCTTTTGTCCTCTAGGTCTGTGACTTTTCGTGACTTGCTATGTAGCTGGAACTGTTGAAGCCATAGTTCCCATCTGAGCGCTGCCCCTGGTCTATAGGGGTCAAATGGTTTCAAAAATGTCCCCTGGGAAGTGTCCAGCCACGTGGCACCTTCAGGGGCTGGTCCCTGGGCGCCTGTCCTCGCTGGTGATTCCAGTGGGTCATCTGTCATGTTGGACTAGTTGTTCCCTTGGGGTGGGGGCCTAATGCCCTGTGTTTCTGCTGGCGGGACTACTTGTGCCGACTTGGGGACGGCTCAGGGTACTCACTATTGTTGGTGCCATTGTCCCTTTCTCGGCTGGCTGCTGCAGATGGTGGTCAGGTGTTCTGGGAGTCTCCCTGGCCTGTGTACACTGTTTGTTGCCCAACGGGCCCTTTTCCCTACAGCGTGTAAAATCCAATGTGCAGCCTGCTGTGCACGTTTGCTGGTGGGGCGTTATCCTTGGTATCTGCGTCTGCCGCCTGATGGCGGAATTTCTGTTGTTATATGTTTTTTTTTTTAATATGCTGCTTGTTTTAGCCGGTGCGGCTCGTGGTGATCATCAGCATGGTGGCTGCTGCCGCTTCAGTGTATGTTCTTTGTTTTTCTCTCCTGCCTTGTCAGACACTCACCTGCTCATGTGTCTGGCATGCAGCATACCGTGTCATGCTCTGTGAGGAAGGTTTCAGCTTCGTTGCTGGCACAGCGGGCCTTGCTGTGATGTTGCAGAGCACTGACACATGGCCGGTAATCCTATCTTGCTGACTGAGCGTGCGTGCTGCGTGTGGCTGCAGCAACGTCGACTGTGATCTTGTGTTAGCAGGCGTGCGTCTTGGCAACCCTTATCATTTAGCACACTGATAAAACAATGGAGGCCACCCACGTTGCTGGTTTACTGGAAGGCACTAAGTGCTCTTCCCGGGTTTTTTTCTTTATTTATCCCCTTAGTGTACACACGTCATGACGTGCCCCTTTGGTCACATGACAACATCACAAGTGGGGCATCCTGCACTCGAAGTGTTGTTCACAGACATGCAGCGAAGGCGGTGCATTCTGTTTTTTTGAAATCCGTGGAAATGTATCTTCAGAAGTACACCCGCCAACCGCGCTGGGAATATGTGTACATTATTTAAAGAACATTGTCATGCACCATAACACCATCGGAAATTAGGCACAACTAAGACTTCCTGAACTGACGCACTACCTGACGCAAATGTGCAAACGCAATGGCCATTCCAGAGGTCCTCAGAAAATCGAGCCTTAAGGTACACTCTTACTTCATGTCATGAGAATTTCATGTCTGCTTTATTCCGCGCGGTTCTGGCTGCGAGATATTCCTACCACAGTGTAAGGAGGCGGCCTCTGTGCTTCAGCAACTCATCTCCGAGGACCCAGTTCTGAGGGCCTGTCAGATTGGTGCACTGGAGAAACGCAGTAATTGTAATAGAGTTGGCGGGCCAGGGAGCTCAGCTTAAGTCTCACAGCACGTTCCAAGTTGTCTGGAGCTGGGAGAGGGGCACCAAGTCCCACCGCTCATTTCCCAGTGGATGTCAGTGCTGTTTTTTGTTGTTGGTAAAAATCCTTTTGCTGACATCTAAAAACAGCAGTGGTCGCTGCATTCACAACACGCAAAATTCCCGGCCTTTGCAAAGGGACGAGGTTTTAAAATCATACATTATTCATCTACTGAAACATGAAGGAATATTGCACCACAAACTATGCACGCACGACAAGCTGCAATCTGTGATTGACAGACGTAAGTGGTTAACAGCTGATGTAGTAGAGGCATAGGCTTCTCCTTGAAAGGAGAATGGACAGATGTCAATATAACATTTGTCACTACACCACTCAGAAATGAGAAATATGGTATAAAGTTCTATATGAAGTTATGAATTATTATTATTTTATTATTAATATTATTATTAACAATAATACTAGTGTAAGTTTTTTGTGTGTGAGGCTGAAGCAACTTCCACCCAAAGGAATACAAGTGCTCCAAGTAGGCCAAGGAGCAGTTTCCATTCTTTAAAAAAAATAAAAAAGTTCACTAATATTCCGTATATTTTCAGGGCATTCCAAAGGTTTGCTTCGTATTTGTTCCATTGATTAATGAGAACTTTCTAAATATATGCCATCTATCATGTGGATTTCTCATAAGATTACTGTATTTATTTTATTCCTAAGTCATTTCATTGAGCAAGTTGACTACACGCACCCCAAAAGATGATGGGGGCCGCACACGGCTTGATTTACAAAAGTGTTTTTCAAATGGGAAAACTCCATTGGGAAACGCTTTGTAAACCAGGCCCTCAAGCATACAAGCAACGATCATTTGTTGAGGCTCTGCCAATGCATTTCATGCTCTGTGTCATTTCAAAGACAAGCCAACAATGCAAAGCAAACAATTAAAAAGAAAAGTGGCTGGGAGCAAAGTGAAGGCAATAGAAAAAAGACTCCAAGATAGTGAACTTCAGCACAGGTAAGTAAACAGAGTAAAAGGACAACATCTGAACACTGAAAACATGAAAAGTAACTCGTCCAAAAAAGGCAGGAACTAAAGCAGAGGAGGAAAATGTTTGAACAATATATTATCAACCAGGAGTTTAAAGACTCGACACCGAAGCCCATTGGGGCGAAGCCTGTGCAGGCCAAGGCGCCTAGTGTTGTTTGCCGCATATGTTAGGCGCTGGGATGTGGTGCCTCTAGGACTCTACTAACGCAAATACAAAAATTTCAGGTAAGCACACTGGTGCCACAGCTTGACTCAATAGTCACCGTACGTGTACCCTCTGGGATCAAGCCACCCACCCCCCCCCAAACCTGGTTCTTACCCCCACACCACTCCACCATCTCTCCCAACTATAGCCCCAGACTGACTTCACGGTCAAACCACACTACTCCGCTATTTCTTCTACAACCTTCCCACCAGCACTGAATGTTCAGTGCACACTGCGCATCTACAACCGATCTTATGACGCCCCCCCGACTCCAGCAAAAGAAGCTCACAGCTCCAAGACAAACCAACAACCCATCCAACCAGACTCTTACCCTACCCTGCCCTCACCTCCAACATCACTACCTCCCCCACTCTCCATCATAAAAAAAGCACCTCTGGTATCACGCCTGGAGCTCCACCACCTCCCAGCCCACTCCTCTGACCATGTTACCCCCCTCCCACCAGAAACAGGTTCCTCCATCTGAGCACCGTTCCTCTTTCTGCCACAACACATTCCACCATCTCCCCTGCCCCCCATGGCCCAAGCACACAACTTGCCTGTTGACACCACAACAAACTCCTCTCTCAAATGTGCTTTGATCAACACCAGATCAGTCCCTTCACCCATTAGCCTGTCCCGCCTTGTGAATAGCCATCCTCCCAGGATATGCCATCCTTGGCAATGAAAGAACCAACAACAGAGGTGGCAGTGTTTCCTTAATCTACAAAAACTCTATTGCCATCAGAGCCATTAACATGACCCCAGTAGCTAACTGCAAAATGCTCTCGACCAAGCTCTCGCTTTCACCAACCAACACCCTTAATCTCCACCTCATCTACCACCCCCCAAGACCCACTCACTCCTTCGTAGAGGACCTACTGTGGATTATCAACTCCAACATCAATCCTAGCTCCAAAACTCTGATCCGAGGAGAACTCAATTTAGCCCTAAATGACACTGCACACCTGCATGCAAAAGACCTAGCTACAGTCTTTAACCACAGAGGACATCTGAACCCACCCACATTCAGGAACACACCTTTGACTGGATAGCAGATCTAAACTGCAATACCTCAAGCACAATCATCGCACCATCACTTTTCACATCTCCATCAGCAAACGTCCCAGCCCCATCCATTCAGCAAGACCAGAAGCCCTAGCCCGCTGTTCCAAAAAACTCAACAGAGACCACCTCTTACCACTTCTCACAGACCTTAAGGATCCCACCAATATAGCAACCAACCCAAAAGCCCTTGTCGCTCTCTACAACAACACCATATTGCAAGCTGTCGATACCCTTGCCTAGGAAAAATGTCACAAAGCCAAACCCTTGCTTAAAAAACGAATGGTTCACACCGGAGCACCTTTGCGACTAGAGCTAAGAAATGCTCTGTGAAACAGCAGGGAAAAAGACCCCTTATCAGTTAACAGACTACACTTCACAACCCTTGCAAAAGACTACAGAAAAGCGATACACACCGCCAAAGCCAGTAGCTACAACGCTAGAATTGACAATGCAGAATCCATCACTTGCAAACTCTTCGCCATCTTGCAAGAACTAGAGTCTGCTGCCACTCCTCCCGCAGACTTCACCATAGATGACACCTGGTGCTCCAAGGTGCAAGAATCCCATATCAGAAAAATTCTCACCCTACAGAAGAAAATCTGAACCAAACAACTGCCCATTAGAGCCAAACTTAACCCACCAATCTCATGCCTCCTAAGTCTCCCCCCCACCCAACCTCCTCACCATTCGAATTCCGCAGTGTATTAGTGCAGGAAGTGGCCAACATTAGAAATAGCCTCAAACCCTCCTGCTGCAAAGGAGACTCTTGCCCAACACCCATAGACACAGACTGCCCAAGGCACTCACACCTGTCATCGCTGCAATCATCAATTCTTCTTTTCAACAAAGAGCATCCCAGCCACCCTGAAAGAAGCCTGGATCCTCCCATTGCTTAAACCCTTGCCCAACCCAGCCATTCCTACAAACTATCATCCCATCACAACGTCCCCTTCATCCTAAAAATCCTAGACTGTACAGCTTACATCCAGATCCAACATTATCTTGAAGAAAACCACATCCTCGGTATCTGACAATCGGGCTTCACCCAAGAAACCTAACTGAAACTGTGCTGGATGACATTAGGGACACTGGCAAACTTTCCCTTCTTCTAATGTTGGTCCTATCTGCAACCTTCGACCTCGTTGTCCACCAAACCCTATGCAACCACCTCACCTCGACAGCCAACTTCGCCCCTGCAGCCACTGACTGGATCCATTACTTCTTGGCAGATAGATCTTCATGGAGGATTTTCCAGCTCCACCCACACCAGTAACCTGTGGAGTCTCGTAAGATTCTTGGATCTTCCCCACACTTTACAAACATTTACACAAAACCTCCCTTTGTCCACTTGAACGTCCTCGGCATATCATATACGATCTATGCAGATGACACCGAAATCCTCCTCCCTCTCTCAGGCAATTACGCCCAAGATGTCTCATCCATCAATTCCGTCTATGAAATCATTCAAGATCGGATGGCTGCCCGCCTTCTCTGTTTAAACGGTGAAAGAAACTGAGATCCTCATGGTAGGCACACATGCCCCACTCCGCAACCTCGACCCAGCCTGCAAAGCATTCAGCATAAATGGTAATCTAATAGAAACTTCACCCACAGCCCAAACCTTGGGCATTTACCCAGACGCTACCCACGATCTATCGCACCAAGTAAATGCCATCACCTCCTCCTCAACACCAGCAAACCCTTCCTCACCACGATCAACAGCCTCTCCATAGCAAGAGCTATTATCGGAGCCAAACTCGAATGCTGCAATGCCCTCTTTTCAGGCACCTCCGAGCGAAACATGTGCAAACTAAAAAACATTCAAAATAGCACCCTCAGAGCCGCCTTATGTCTGTCCAAACATGACCACATCTTGGAAGTAAGAAAGAATGCTCACTGGCTGCCGATTCGCAAACAAATCAACTTCAATACCCTTTCCATATCACACCAGTGCCTCACTAACATTGCCCCGGCATACCTCTCCAAATGAGTGGAGAAATACCCCCCACCCCGCCAACCGAGATCCATGAACTGGCACTACCGGAAAGTACCCAGCTTCAATTGAAAAACTGCAGGAGGTGCTAGCTTCCCTGTCACTGCTTCCAGGCACTGAAACAATCTCCACCTTGCACTAAGAAAAGATCCTTCCTATTGGACGTTTAGGAAAAATCTGAAAACCTGGATCTTTACTTAGGCTTCTCTGCTCCTGCACCATCCGTGAAACAGACACATACACGTTAAGCATTGATTGTACTACATGATACCTTATACCTTGTTTCCTTCCCTGATGTAACTAGTGTCTAGATACCTGAGTGTTCAGTCCACTGCCACAAATGCAAAAGTAAATAAATAAGGAGTGTGTACCTGCTTAAAAAATTCTCACTGTCCACAACAACACTCCTCCTCTTTATAGAAATTACCTGCATTTCCAGATCCTTGTTGAGACTGTTCAAAAGCTCACAAGTTAAGTCCACTGCCTTGCGTAATGACATTCCTTACCTGTTGGATGACTAAAAAACAGACCCTGAATATTGGCTGCACATTTCATTTTCACAATGTTTTTCGACCGGTAATCTCATGTCTTACTTCTTAATACTGTAGCAATTACATGTTCTGAAATGCATATACTTAAGACTCCACTCGGCTTCCAAGGTATTTCCTAAATAGTCCAGACTAATATCTATTTTTATTTATTTATTTATTTATTTATTTATTTATTGGGTGTCACGGCGTAGGTTACAAGATTACTTGGAAACTTAGTTTTTACATGTTCTTAGCTTGGCATACAGGTTTATGTATGTTTACAAGGTGATGCAGGATTTTGACTTGCAGGTCTAGTAATTGCAGTCAACAGTTAATCAGTTACAAGGTAGTACAATGTTACAATTTTACAGTCAAGTATTTACAGTCACAGTTGAATGTTGTAATGGTGGTCTCGTAGTTATTTCAAATTTGTTAAAGAGCCAGATTTTGAAGCTTTTCTTGAATTTTTGGAGGGAGGGCTCATTACAGATAATGGCTGGTAGTGGGTTCCACATTCTGGGGGCTGCTACTGGGAAGCTGGAGTTACCTGTTCTTACATTCTTGAAACTGTGGATGCATAGGTGCATGTCTGAATTAGATCTCAGTGTTCTGGTTGTGATTTTGCGTGTTAGGCATTGATTGAGGTAGCTGGGTGCAGTGCTATTGACATTTCATTGAGGTGCAGTGATGTGAGAGTGGAGGTTGGGTCTCAATTCCATCATTATGAGAAAGCACACATTGCTCCCTTGCCCCCATATCGAAAAAAGTAACCAGAGTCAATGCAATAAAGGGCACATTTTGAAAGAATGTGAGTAGATGGAAGAAGAAGTGGCATCAAGAACGTTAAGGACAGACACCAGGACAATGATCAGACACACGAATAAAAGGTGAGAACTGAAGCACGTAAACACAGCGAACAAAAAAGAAAACCTCCCAGAGGAACAAACTCTAAACGGAGGAGGCTTTTCGTCCTTCGGCAGAAGAGAGAGAGAACTCCAGGGATTATCAAATGCTAGGAAAAGTCCCAAAATGTGTGCAGCTGAACCATTGCAACAATCTTGCCACAGTCTGGCACAATCTTGGCAGAAAGATTGCTACACCATATATGCTGCATAAATTCAAGAGGTCTGGCTCTGCTTCGGTGTTAAATATCCGATTGCATGACTTTGACATTGGAAGAGTTCCTTTAGCGGCTACAGTTTAGACCCTAGTCCCAAGCACAGTAAACTGAAGATTTGATGCTCTGTCTGCAAAGCATTTGGAAGCAAATAACCAGTATACCTTGAGAAGGTGGTCTTCAACTACGGCCCTCGTGGGAATCCAAGGTCGCTAAATGCAGATCCTTAAAGGGAATTAACTCGGTTAGTCCTTCTTCTGGGATTTTATATGGGCATTCAGATTCTTAAAAGGAATTAAACCAGGCAGGCATTTTTCAGCTGCAGTCAATTTCTACAACAATAGTACAAATACTGGACAAAAAGGAGCCAACAATTAACTTCATAAAATACGTGCTCACAAAAGGATAGTGAATGTACAGGACAAGTCTCTAAAGAATGTGGGTGAGAGAAAAAAGCAGAGCCATTTACGAACTTCACAGTGCACCATTGCACTGGTCTGCAGCTCTAGGCAATGAAGGCTCTGTGTGGCATTGATAATCCTGAGTGAGTCTATTTGGCCATAAGCTGAAACACCTGAATATGGATGTTTCAGTGCAGTCATGTGTTCCCACACATAAGCAATGGATTGGGCAAAGAAAACAAATCAGGTCGTTCTGGCTACAACAGTATAACAGGGCCTTCCTGTTTCAATTTCATGAACGGATTCGTTAGTTGGAGGCAGAAATAGGAGTTTGCTAGAAAAGTTGAGGGAAAAGACTTTAGTTGAGGGAGACACATAACATTATTAGGATAGAGTTGCGATAGAGGAAGACATTTGAAATAGGATTTAGCTGAGGAACAGATAGAAAATTAAAAAAGGAGTGAGTTACGGGCGAGGAAAATAAAACATAGTTGAGGGAGTGATAGGAAATGAAAATCGGACAGGCCATCATTTTATGACGACTGGCTGCTACTTCATGCATGACATAAACATGCATGTCATTTTTTGTCAGGGTGAGGAGAAGAACATGTTAGAATTGTGTGCAGGTAGGCAGGAGATTGCATTCAGTGGCTCTATTGAGGGTGCCAGCATGTTGTGATGAAATAAGAAATAAAACGACGACAGGCATCGTGATAAATATTCAGTGACCATGAAGGAGGCAGAAGCTGGGGTAAGGGCTTTTGCTTTTGAGGGTTTTCAGGCTGCCCCAAGGCCAAGGATTCAAAAACATTTTGGTCCCTATTGAACTGCGAAAGCAAAGAGCATTCCACCGTGATTTCCAGCAACATCCCTGCCGCAGTGTGGGAGACCCGCTTTACATGCTGTTACGGGCTCGCAGGGCCTACTGCCACTGCTGTTAAGAGGTTCAAGCAGATTTTGCAGTAAACCCTCGGATCTGAGAGAGGAGCAAGGCTTTAAAATATAGAGAACTGCTCTCCAATGGTGCCTTTGGGGAACAAAATAGCAAAAGAAAGTAAAGGCTCTGGGACCTGATGCAGTGCCCATCAATCTGTATACATGTGAGGTTAGCTTAAGGGTTCTAGTATTTTGCAGACTCAAGACGGGTCGACTCGATGGCTCCCAACAGATTGAGTCAGTGGTTGAGTCAGGCGTATATGATGCTTCTGCTGGGCTCAGTCAGTGTTTGAGACAGGCAATTCGATGGTTTCCAGAGGCCGAGTTGGTTGTTAAGTTGGGTCAAGGTGATGTTTCTGTTAGGTCGAGTCGGCTCTTGGGATGCAGCACGTTTGCTGCTTTTACAGCAGTGAGTTGGTGGTCAAGTGGCGGCAACAATGTGCTTCAATGGATTGAAGCAAAGGCAAATGCTAAGGAGAAGGTAAGTGGTTCAAAGTTCTTAGAGTGCAAAAGGTAGCACCACAGGTCCTGTAGCAGATTGAAGTGAGTGGAGCACTGTGGAGCCTGCTCGAAAGGGTCATGAGGCAGTAAACAGGGTTCTGAGCTAATCCTGGGCTTTTGAGTTGTTGAGAGGCTCAACCCAGGATCTCCAATGTCAAGGTGGGTCCCTTGTTTCTGCAATTGCATTCCAGGAAACTTGTCAGGCTCTTACAAGGGGCCATTTATCTCCAGGAATCAGAATCGTGGTTCTAGTACACAGGCATCAGAGAGGCCTTGGTCCACAGCAGTTTCACTCCAAGCATAACCTTGAGGTTGGTAGGGAGCAGATATATCCTCTTCTTTGGATGCTTCTGTATTCACATCTAGGGCAGAGAACTTTGGAATGGAATGAATCCTTCTTGTCTTGTAGTCCAAAGATGAATCAGCTAAGTGCAGGGTTAGAACCTTAGGAACGCAAAATGTTACAGCGCATTGGTCCAAAGCAAGTCTGTTGGTTGGTCCAACCCTTGTGGTTGTAACAAGTATGCCTTCCCTCCTTATGTCAGACCAGCGCTCCATGTCTGCAGGAATTGGGGAGGGGAAGATTAGGGAGCTCTGGCAAAATCCAAAATGGTGCAACCCCTCTCTTGGCTAAATCTCTATTCTAGGCTGTTCTAACTTACTCTTCCTGCCTACTTAAAAAAATAACAGTAATGAACACCCTGGAGTGAGAAAGCCTTTGTCATGTTGGGTCTGTCTTTGAAATATCAGTGGGAATATGACCTTCAGGGGAGGCCTCTTGCCTGCTAGCGGAATTGTAAGGAAGGCATGGTTATCAAAAGCACGACAGACACAAGGAGTATAATCCAAGAGTTTTTATGGAACAGAATATGGGTGAGAAAAATGCCTGATCTAAACCTAAATCTAAGATGGGAGCAAGTTACGACCATCAAAGAAAAGAAAACGTTGTGCTAGTGATGTTTTATCAAAACAAAATGGCCTATACTAAAAAAACTATTGCTAAATCCTTACTCTATATAACAAAAGGGTGCAGGATAATGATATGTATAACAAAAGTGTGTAATGCAAACTAAAATGTTCAAAAAGGGTTTCGGTAGTTCAGGACTGCGGAACTAATACGCTCTTTTCCCCACGTTGCATCACGGGACAAGGTGAAACAGTGGCATGGCTGTGAGCACCCCTTGAGTCTATCTATATGCATCAGCAAGCTGCCTCATACACAAGTACAGGAATGAGGTAGAGGGATGTGATTGTAATGCCTGACTTAGTTACCTGTAATCTTCATTACTTCTAATCCCACTCTTCCTCATCCCAGTACTCGTGTATGAGGCATCTTGCCTCATACACGAGTACTGGGATGAGGTAGAGGGGTTTGATTGTAATGCCTGGCTTAGTTACCTGTAATCTTCATTACTCCTAGTCCCACTCTTCCTTGTCCCAGCACTTACCTATGAGGCAAGATGGTTCATGGGTGAGTACTGGGACGAGGGAGAGGGATGTGGAGGTAATTCGGGGGAGAGGAGCTGATTTTGGCAGTTTGGGTGGTAGTCTAGGCCAGCCCAGAGTGTGGTGTGATCCATGATTTGTTGCCGGAGATGTGTGTGGGGTGGCCCTTCAGCAAGGCTCACGGGGGTTAGGGGGTGCAAATTGAGTGCTACTTCACTGCTGGTGCTGTTCTATCGTGTCCAGCCTCCTCATCAGTGCATCATCCTGCGCGGCATGGGGAAAGGAATGAGGGCTATGGAGAGGGCTGGTGCTGAAACACAGTGACCCATAGGACCTGATGTCTGATTCATCCTCCGTCTCCGGGCCACGCTACCTATGATACTGGCTGTCCCTCTCAGGTGACGAGAGTGTTTCATAAGCCTGTTGGGTGGTTGGATGCACAGTGCCTCACGCACGCCTGCTAGCAGCTGGCTCCCCGTAACGTCCACATTGGCTGGCTGTTGGGGGTAGTTTATTTTTATTTGATAGTTTATTTGTAAGGCACCTATACAACAAATAGTGTTTCCATGCGCCACAAGGAATGAGGGGAGGGAACAGGGGAGTAAAATAAACAAATGCGGTCCTTCTAGGCCTTGTGACATTCGGAACGTGCAAGTGCAGTGACAGGAAGTGCAGGAGGGAGGAGGGTGGTGGAGGGAGCAAGGTAAGGACAAGTGCTTAATGGGAGCCCAAGACGGGAAGTGGGAGGAGGCCACTGGCTAAGTGCTCGAGGCGGAGGTGTCCCAGGGAGGAGGAAACACAGCTGCCCGGCAGGGGGCGCAGTGGGCAGTGCTGAAGAGTGTGGGTGCTGGTGTTGACTGGGTAGAAGGCCTGGTATCAATAGGACTCATGAAGGACCAGGCCGCCAGTCTCAGCGGCAGTGGGGAAATTAGCATGGGAAGGAGAGAGGGAAGAAGGTAGAGAAAAGATGAGTTTTGATAGGTTTCCATAGCTAAAGAAGGTCCGGCTCAAGTCTGAGAGGGGCAGGGAGGCTGTTCCAAAGGGAGGCACCAGCCAAAGAGAAAGACCTGTTCCCAACTCTCTGCTTGGAGAAGAGTCTGATCAGCAGATATTTAGAGGTAGATGAGCAGAGGGTTCTAGCAGGGAGGTATTTAGGAAGAGGGAGTTGGAGATAGTGGGGTCCCAGGCCCCAGAAAGCCTTGTGGATGATGCAGTAGGTCTTGAATTTGATCCTCGCGGCCACCCGGAGCCAGTGGAGAAATTTTAGAGCTGGAGAGATACGGTCCCTGGGCTTGAGGCCAAGGTTAAGTCTTTCAACCCTATTCTGGATTAGTTGAACGGGGCGAAGGGAGGAAAGGGGAAGATTGAGGAAGAGGTTGTTGCAGTAGTCTCCAGCCCAGAGAGGATTAGGGCTCTGGAGACATTGAGCTTTTGGGGAAGGTGAGGAAAGGGAGAATGCCTCTAAGGATGTGAAGCTGAAAGTGGGCCTTCTTGGCAAGGTCCAAGATGGGAAGAGTGAAGGAGAGAGAGAAGTCGAAGATGACCCCAAGATTTTTGGCTTCACTAAATGGTGCTCATAGAGCGCCCAAGGAGGGTGGCCAGAGTGCAGGACGGAAACAGGGTGCATGTGCCTCAATAAGAAGGATCTCAGCCTTCTTGCAGGTGCCCAGGGTGTAGTCCCTCTGGCTGTGTCCCCATCACTGCCAATGTGTGCAATGCTGGCCCTGGCAATGGCAGGTGTGGTGCTTCTGGATCCTGGTGTCACGTGCCAATCCTTTCACCTTCCCTTCCCATCGCTGGGCATTGCAGAGGTGGTAGCTGATGGTGTAGCCGTGAAGGCCCGGCCATGGGACATGGATGGCTCTACCACCTCCTCGTCCTCCTCCTACTGAGGGACATCCCATATATGTGGATAGAAGGGTATGGATGTTTGCAGGCCATTGCATATGACCACAGCAAGGTGGGTGTAGTGGCTGCTGAGGGTGTACATCGCATTGGCAGGTGCTCTTTACCCCTTGTGCTACCAAGCTGGTCTTTCCATATGGCTGAGCTGGGGGTCCACTTTGGCACTTGGACTTTATCAGCACACATGGGTGTTGCACATAGTTGCTGTCACCTGCTGGCAGATGGACGCCCAGATAGTTGACCTACACTGGCCTGATGTTTTGCGGTGGCGGCTGCCATATAATTCTTCCACATGGCCTACCAGTTCATCAGTGATGACCTGTAGCTCTCCCTCACTGAATTTAGGTCTTTGAAGCCTGTGTTCAGGCACCTTAGCAGTGTATCTGTCCAGGGACATGATTCCTGTGTTCTTTTGCAGTAGGTGGCTACAGGAAGTGGTGGATTCAGATCGGATTGGCTTTTTCAAAATTGTCACTGCTGTGCTTCCCGTTCTGGCGATGATGCTATTTCGGTCACCAGCAATTTCGCCAGCGGAGTTAGCGCACAAACTACTGTGGTTATGGTAATTCCGCCGGATAAGGGCAGATTTATCGTCATGGTCTCTGTTTTGGTGATAATTACCCTGGACAGAATTACTGTTACTATCAGTTATGGGTGCGCTATCCCAGCAAGTTGTGATGCACCACTAATTCCACCAGACACCACTGCGGTAACGGTAATTCCTTGGAGGCAGAATTACCACCAAATTACCGCCCATCTCGTCATTACACTGCATATGGTAAAAATCAACAATTTTATGCCAAAGTGTCCGACCCACCTCTAGGATTTTACCAATAATTATATGTATATATATATATATATATATATATATATATATATATATATATATATATATATATATATATATATATATATATTACGGAAAATCCCAATATCCAGAACCAAATACCATATGAAATCCAACTATAAAGCACAATGAAGTCCCAAAATGGAAGAAAGCAAAAAACAAAAAAAAGGGGAGAGAAGATGGAATCAAATTTAATAGACGTCGAGCAGCACTTTCCATGAGGGTGCTAGTCTTGC
The DNA here is from genome assembly GCF_040938575.1 of Ambystoma mexicanum. Taxonomy (NCBI): domain Eukaryota; kingdom Metazoa; phylum Chordata; class Amphibia; order Caudata; family Ambystomatidae; genus Ambystoma; species Ambystoma mexicanum. The sequence goes on from NC_090933.1 coordinate 84,131,683, forward strand.
GTGCAAGTAGGCTATTATAAACCTGCCCATATTGAATATAAAAACTGTGTGTCCCCAAAAGTATGACAACTTATTTAAACATCAGTCCAGCAATGTGGCGAGAGCAAGGGATGATCAACAACAATTCACAGCATTATATATTCCCAGTAATTTGACAAAGCATGTAACCAGTCGTGCACCAGCAAAGCCGCGTCAGGAACATTAGAAGTAATACATGGAAAACCATCATGACAGTTTGTTCAGTGATGATGTTTATTTTTCTCAATATGGATGTTTGCAAAGGCCTCATCAGTAAAGGTGAAAAATGAATTGTGGTTTGCCACTTTGTATGATTTTAATCTTGGCTGGAAACATTAAAACATAGTGGCCCTCATTACGATACCGGCGCTAAAACATGGCGCTATTAGCACCATGGTTGGTGTGGTATCGTTACGTGTCCACCATGGTGAAATGGGGATATACCGCCCCATTCCAAGGTTGGCGGGGCGGTATTTCCCCATTTTCCCATGGCCCTTCCCCATTCCCATTTTTGCCCATAGGGCATAATGGAAATGGCGAAGGCGCTAAGTACGGTACCGCAAATTGTGGTACCATACTTACCGCGAAGGTCCCTTTGCGGGTCGCTAATTTAACTAGACCAGCCGTTAAGGTCGGGTCCCGCAAAGGGACCTCGTAATTAGGCGCAAATGGGTTAACGCCGCCGCAGCCTTTTACGGCGCCGTTAACCCATTAGCGCCAGGGTCGTAATGAGGCCCAATGATACCTCTATCTTTGAGTGTTTTCCTAACATCATTTAAGGATTTCCTGGATCACTATAAAGCAGCTCCATAGTCTATGACAATCAGGCAGTTGAATGATTGGTATTGCAGAACCCCCGTTTCTCTCCTGCATGTAGTATCGAGTCTTGATTATGATAATTAAACGCTTAAGTAATTATAGCTAATTGTGTGTCGGGATGGGAGACCTGCAGCCAGTCAGGGCCCAAGGGGACAATAAACGGTTACAATATAAAAATGAGAGGAGAACCCTAGACTGACAATTACAACTGGAAGAAGTTGTTCATAAAATAGTTCCTTGAGTCTTATCTGCATAGATTCTGGCAGCCAATATAGAGCCTTATAATGCTTTGAAGGTAGAAGGAGACTTAATTTAGTGGCTGCAACTCGGCGCACCATCTATTTATGGTGAGGGGTATCATTTTGTTTTGAGACAAAATACAAGTTGCAGAGAAGAAGTCCTATAAATCTTTGGAGAAGTAGTGGACTGTATTTGTGGATTCTAACTGTGAGGGATCAGAAATGCTAGATGAACAGAAAGGTATATTTTTCCCAACGTTTTCCATTTTATTAAAATAAACGGGGTGAGATAAATGCCTATCTTTCCCTATCCTAACACAAGTATCCCTACCAAGCAAACTAAGCTAAACAAAGATGACCTAGAGTCCAGTACTTTCTGACCCTCACACTAATACATAGAACAAAATGTACAAGGAATTTTGGCTAACTTCAGTTCAACAATACAGGTCAAAAGTTCAAACTTAAATGTTAGCACTCATTGTGACCCGGGTTGCACTCCCTTCCCCTGGACCAATTCAGGAATAGAACAAGTTCTGATTCAACAGAGATCTGTTCAATTCAACACAAAATGTCTTTTCCATCCATTGCGCCTTTCCACTTGATGAAAGCAAATGTCTTTTCTACAAGCACTTGTTAAAAAACCAAAGAACTATCTAACCCAGGGGTGGGCAAACTTTTTGACTCGCGGGCCACAATGGGTTTTAAAATTTGACAGAGGGGCCGGGCCAGGTGCATTTGGAGGGAGTGTTTGGGCCGGATATACTAAAGCATTAAATGTAGTGTGTGCAAACCTCATAGCACAGTAAGAACACTACAACCCAATTTATTAACTGTCTTTCAAATGTGAAAAAATAGCCCTTATCAGTTAATAAATTTGTCTCAAGGAATATGCAAGATATGGCATTTACATACTATTTCGCAGATACTGTGAGGAGGAAATGTAAATAGATTAAAATAACATACGCACTGTGATTTATCAAGATTGCGTCTGTTTTTAATAAGTTTCAATCGAAGGTGCAAAGTTAAAGAAATCAACATTTATTGAAAAATGGAATCACTTTCAACATTCAAAACATATTATTACACAACGAAATACTCAAGCTCAATAATATCTACTTGTGTTAAACTCCGCAAAATCATGGATGGATTGTCCTGACCGCGCGCTCTACAAACTCGCCACGGACGCCCTCGCCTTCACGCGCAAACAGTACACGTGTATCGTTGCCAAGCACACAGACATAGGCTGTATTAAATATCCTACCTGCAGCTGAAAATTTAAATTTAAATTAAGAGCGATGTGCGGCGTGTTAATTAAGCTACTGTACCGCTGCTGTGCGTAAATGCGCATTGCTCTTAATTAAAAGACGCACTTCCAAACTTTCCATATGCATTTTTTCATAACACAGCAGAAAAACTCACCATTTCAGTGGGAACAGTGTTGTTGGTCTCCCTTTTTTGCCAGTGCATCAAAGTCTGGAGTTAGTTTTGTTGTGGCAATTCTCAGGACAGATCTGAGGTGTTGGTCAGTTAACTTGGATCTGTGATGGGCTTTGTTGATTTTCATGACGCTAAACGTCTGCTCACACACGTAGGTCGAGCCAAACAACACCAGCATCTTCTGCGCCGTCCTCCGGAGGTTTGGAAACGCGGTCTCGTTAAGTGAAGCGTAAAAGTCATTCAGTTTAAGAGACTTGAACTTCTCCTTTGAGACGGAGTCAGACTGAAGATCGATCAGTTCCAATTGCAGCTCCTGTGGTGATGATTCGGGGTCTTGTGACAGGGGACAGGACACCAGTTGAAGTGACTTGTCAATTTTTTCAAAATCACAGAACCGACGGCAAAATTCTCTGTGCAGATCGTCCAGTGATTTGCAGTATTTCTTCGCATTTCGGGCGGCCTCTTTCTGCATGGCTAGTGTGGGGAAATGTGCGAAAGATTTGTTTGACATTTGCCTGGAGAATAAAACCAGCTTGGATTTGAAGGCTCTCACATTTGTGTACATGTCGTGCGCAAACTGATCTTTCCCCTGTAGCTTCACGTTCAGCTCATTCATGTGTGAAAATATGTCCACAGCAAACGCAAAGTCACAAAGCCAGTTTGTGTCGCTCAGCTCGGGGAATTCTTTGGATTTCCCCATTAAATTAAAAAATGAGCGAATCTCGTCTTTGAGCTCCCAGACTCGTTGAAACACTTTCCCCAAACTTAACCAGCGGACGCGAGAGTGGTAAAGTAGGTCCTGGTAATCCGCATTAGTTTCTTCCAGGAACGTAATGAACTGACGATGATTAAGTCCCCTTGCTCGTATGAAGTTAACAAGTTTTACAACTGGATCCACGACGTGATTAAGCTGCAATACAGACTTACACAGAGACTCCTGATGAATGATGCAGTGAAGTAAAATAACATCCTGGTCAGGGTTTTCTTCTTTCACTTTATCCTGGATTCTTTTCAGCAGCCCGATGTTTTTTCCAGTTAAATTTGGCGATCCATCCGTGGTGACATTGGCAAGTTTACTCCAAGGTAGCTTCATTCTCTCGATGACAGCAGACACCTGTTCATATAAGTCCTCTCCTCGCGTTTTCCCTTTCAGTGATTCCATGCTCAAAAGCTCCTCCGTTATCTCAAAACTGTCGTTAATCCCTCGGATAAAAATTAGGAGCTAAGCAGTGTCTTTTATGTCGTTACTTTCATCCAGTGCTAGTGAATATAACTTAAAGGACTCCGCCTTTTTGTTTAACTCGCTGACTATATCTTCGTCAATCAGTTCCACGCGGCGAGTCACTGTCCTGCGTGCTAAACTGATTTTTTCAAACTTGGCTTTGATCTCCGGACACAAGAGACCTGCTGTCTCTACCATGCACTCTTTCAAAAACTCGCCTTCGGAGAAAGGCTTGCTAGCCTTTGCTAATTTGAATGCCAGCAAATAACTTGCCTTGGTACTTGACTCTTGAATTGCAGTTTGTCGGTGAAAAAAGTTCTGTTGACTCTGTAAATTAGCTGCCAACCTCTGAGCAGTAGCCGCCCGTTCTTGTGTTGACTGCTTGCTAGCATAGTTTGCATGCTTCGTGGCAAAGTGACGGCTGATATTGTACTCTTTGAAAACCGCAACAGCTTCTTGGCATATCAGACATACAGCCGTTGATCGGACTTCAGTGAAGAAGTATTTTGTTGTCCACTCCTTATTAAACACTCGGCATTCGCTGTCCACTTTCCTTCTCTTTGGTCCGCTCATTTTTACAGAAGGGCTTAATGGTGACGTGAAACGAAGTGAAAATTAAAGTGAAATAAAGAGAAATACGCGCCACTCCAACAACGGTCAATGTGTTTTGAGTGCGCCATCTATTGGGGAAACGTGGGCATTGCAGGGAAAGGGGAAAAAAAGGAGGTTTTTACTATAATTTGGACAAGTTCGGCGGGCCGGATTAAAAAGCCTAACGGGCCGTATGTGGCCCGCGGGCCGTAGTTTGCCCATGTCTGATCTAACCCAATAGACTCCCCATGTCAAAAGGAAGTTTTTGGGTTTCCCAGTCCCAAAAAGGGTCTCCTGAGGAAAATCCTTCTTTTTCCCAGGAATTAACTGGGGAATAAGAAAAATAAGTTTTGGTCGCATTCATTTGCAGTTTCTCAAAGTCAGGGACGTCTGTACCAATAATGGTCTCTTCGAGAAGTCCCGGAATGATAGCAGCATCTATTTGTGCAGCCTCTCCCTAAATTCCAACAGTAACTGGGGTTCTATGATATATCTCTTCATCCCAATGTACAAAAGTTAGCTTAACGGTCTGCCTTTTCTCAGACCTTTAAGTGGTATTAAATTAGATCTTATGGCTATCTGTTGGCTTCCGGAATCAATTAAGGCCTTAACTGGAACTCCATTGATTATTGCAGAATCTACTTCCTCTAAAATGTCTTCATTCTAGTATTGTCCCATCATATAACTAGTGCAAAAAAAAAACAATTGTCTTTCCCTGCCTGCATCCCGGCAATCTTCTACTCAGGTGGCCAGGAGCGGGCCATCGCTTTTGGATACCAGCCCTGCTAATGGACAAGCGAGGGAGGATCACCTGGGTACAGGGTCCTCGGGGGATTGGGAAAGCAGGGCCCAAGGACGGGACATGGTATCCCCTCTTTTCTAGTCCTGATCTATCCTACCCTACTTATACTGTCATAAGGTATTGTCGTGCATGTCCTACCCTACACCAAGACCTCCTGACAAATATTCATCCCTGGAGGAAAGAAAGGGAATGTAAAAACCAAGGACAACAAATCCCTTGTACTAACTACGACACTAACTTACCCTCCCATCCCTCTAATAGTAAACCCTATGGTGAGACTCAATCCTTTCCTTTCCTATTAACCCATCCACTGAAGCCACCGACTTCATTATCCTGATAAGATAAGGAGGTGAAAACCTGAAACCTCATGACCTCACACTGAAAAGGGAGAGAGAAAGCTAACAACAATACCTCGTTCCTATCATAAGAACACCTCTAGAGAAAAAACATGGTATTCCTCCCTTCTTGAAAATGGCCTATCTAACCCTCTCTGCCCCTCAGCCTTTATGGGATGTATTCAAGCACCCTCTGCTCTTCCCCCCAAACACCACTCAAGTACTGGGCTGAAGACGAGGAGATCAAGAAGAGTACAGAATTCCTATGAGAAACACCATTAAAGTACTGAGAAGAAGAAGATGTAGATCAAGGCACATCAACCTCTCCATTTTCAATGTTCCATTAACAAGGCCAGGCAAAGTCAGGCAATGGACTAACATTGTGCACACCTGCAGCCTATAAGCTTGTCAAGACAGTATAAAAAGCACTCAGGCACTCAATGGTTGGAACGAGTAGGAGGCTGGATGGAAGTCACAGTAGAGCCGGAGTATCCCAGGACCAGACGGCAGAGAGTGGTATGCCGAGACGCTTGCCCCTGCAGAGGAAGACAGGGAGGCGGAAGCATGGTGAGGGAGTCATGTCTCCAAGGAGTCAAAGTCCAAGAGTGGGAGGCAAGGCGATTGCTACACTATTCAGAAGCCTGCCAAAGTAACCACGTGACCAGTGAGTTTCATTGAATGAAAGAAACCTGGTACGCGAGTAAAGGTTGCTAACATTAGAATGTATCCAGGTGAATACACGCTAATGGAAAAGCTCTTAGTTTAAGTGAAGCGAACAAATGAAGAGTTGTACAATGGCAGTGGGAACAAAGTAAGTAAGAGAGTGGTCGCGTGCAGAGGTATAAGTTATCGAAAGACTCTATAATGAAAGTAGAAGCTCCTGTGAGAAATGGGGAGCTGTGCACAGTGCTGAAAAGCAAGCAAAATCTAGAGATCCAAAAAAGGGGAGCTGTGCGTAAACTGAAGTGGGAGAGAACTCCTGAAAGTAAAGGAAAAGAGACTTTCCATCAATATAAGAGTATTGAGAAGCATTGGGGTGGCCTTTCAGGTAGGAGACGGATCCAGGAGGGCTGCACAGACCCCACCAAAAGAACAGAAGAAATGCTAACAAAGTAAGGCACCTGGTTGCGTGACCTGTAGTGGGTAGACCGTGCAGTCTGACAACTGCGCCACGAACAGGGGAGTCTTAGCTGTGAAAGAAAGCTGCCTGAAGTACAAAGGTGGCAAACCCAAAAAGGTAATGGTTCAGAGTGGGCAGGGGGGGTCCCAGGGGGGGTCCCACCCGGAACCAAGGGGAAGAATGACATTTTGCTAATAAGACTGTATTAATTTAACTTTTGTGTTTCCCAAGTAACAACCTTGAAACAATTGAGTATTTGTAAACAGTCCAGAGCGTCTAGCTCTGGGCGAGGGAAGCTCGAAGGACCCCTTGCAACGCAGTCCGTAAACCAAAGCAGGCATTGTGAACTATTGTCAAGTCTACTGAGTTGCCAAGGGAATCCTGAGACCCTGCAGAACTTTTAAAACCTGAGTGCCTTGAAGAGCTGCAGAAGAGCTCCATTGTTACACTAACTTTAAGTTAACAATACTTGAGTGCCTTGAACTTTTGGGAAGGGAGCTACGGAAGTGTTCTGCTGTTACCCTGATTTTAATTTGAACACTATTGAGTTGGCCAAATCCCATACACCCTGTTATTCTGTAAAAGTGAGGGCAAGCATAGGTTTTGACACAGAGTTTTACTTTTGACTGACAGACTTAGACTTCCCTTAGTTTACCTTTCACCTTAGAGTTGGGGCACGTTTAGGTATTTTCCCATCCTGACCACTGAAATAAAGGTTGTTGAAAATCTATATATCTGTCTGTGTCATCTCTTGATACCATGCCTGTCTCATATATGGTGTAAAAAGTGGGATACAGTTTAACTGACGTCTGTTAAAGAACCCCATGTTATTGATAGCAGTTCCCCCATTCGGAGAGGAAATCATTATAAGTGTTGAGGAACAGGACCAGGTATCAGTAATCAAACATCAAATCTCAGTAAAAGCCCAGATACCTATTAAATCTCAAGATCTACTGGCCACCAGGGGGCGCACAGATGAGACCCCCCCGTCTCCCGGCGGATGCTTCACCCGCGGTCTGGGAGCCAAAAGACCCCTCCAGTGTGCTTCGCAGACCCAATGGAGGAACAACGCCTTGGATAAAAAGTGGCAGTGAGCTGCCCGACACCTCACCCCCTGCCGCCCCAGTTCCCCGACATCCCCCACTCTTCCATCGATTGCAGGGCTCGGGCTGCGCGGGTGGACTGAGCGCACAGAATGCAGTGATGCGTTCCTTTAACACGGGTCCACTGACTGCAGCGATGCCTTCCCTTGACACGGGTCCTCGGGCCTGAGCACAGAGGGTGCTGTATTGCGACATACAGCATTGGGGATCAGGAACCCCGTCCAACAAATGGATCGCTCGCCTGAGTGGAGGTGAAGCGTGGCAGAGGGGGAGATGCCCTCTCAGTAAGAGGCGGCCCGCATACGCTTTGTCCAAAATGTACCTCTGAGTACTCCTGACCCGGTGTTGACCGAATTGGGTGAAAATCACTGCTTGAACTGGTCTAACGGAGGAGGGATCCTCCCTGAGAGTATGAAGAGAGGATTCTCCCTTGCTGAAGAGTACAGACTGCCGACTATAAGGCTTGTACACTGGTCTCTCTATGCCAACTGCGCAACGTCGGGTCGCCCGAGAACCGATTGAGAGGTGAGCACCCTCTCCTAGGGATATGGCCCACACACAGTTCCGCAGACTGTGCAGGGTACAGCCCAAGTGTATTGGATGACAAATGGACCCGACCCATGCTGGGGATAGGATCTGAGGAGAAGAGGAGAACCAGAGAAAAATCGACCCAGGTGAAAGAAATCAGGGACAGATACATGTGCTGAAAGAAACCACATTCCTGGAATCACTCTGAGGGCAACCAGGGTGTGTGATAAAGGAACCTAGTCACATTACCTATTTTGGCATGCCGTTTATGACGTGGAATTGAAACTGAGGTCCCGAGAGATCATCTCACGATTTGGTAGGTGCAGCACGCACAGGCATTCCTAACTGAAAGGAAGTATACCCTCACTACACAGGGGAAGCCCACTGTGCATAGGATAAAGAAACAGAACAAGTAAAGATCTCGTGACATGGGAGAGGAACGGAGCTGGTGCAACTAACATGGACATATAATCTATTTGGACCACAAAGGTCACAATCTCGAGAAGCAACATATGATCTCAACAGAGGGTTGGCCCCCTGATTTTGGGGCGTGTGCCCTCCTCTGACCCCTGAGTGAAACGCCAATCGAAGGTTTCTGAGCCTCTGCACTGCTGGGAAGGACCTGGAACCCTACTCCTGTGGACTCCATATATTAACTACCAACAGAACTCCGGCAAAAGGTACTTGGTATACCCATTCTCCCACTCAAACACCCCGAGATGCAGGCACCAGAATTTAGTGGTATCGGCTCCCGTGGGCGGCCAAGAAGGTTGGGCCCTCTTCGCAGGGGCGTGTGCCTCCTCTACAGATAGCACGCTTCAGAGCTAAAAGCTCCTTCTCAGCTTATACGAAGAAAGAGAGTACTGAATTTGAAAAGGCCCTGTCTGAGGCAGAGTGAGTCAAGGTTGGGAAAACGCACGAGGTGGAAGATATCGTATGACGTACTACACCCTATATACGCGCGACTGATCAAAAGGACTATGGACATAAAACAGAAGCTTGCAACATACAGATTCCTCCCACACCACATTGAACCCGGTCACTCGCTAGACACCAAGATGGCAACGTCGGAGACGGAAGCGGCGGCAATCAAAGGCGACGTGGCGGCCTTCCTAAGCGAACTCAAGAGCCTGAGGGCGGATATCGGCGGGAAAGTCGATAAAAAAACACAAAAAATCGACAAGATGGAAGAAAGGCTAGAGGAGGTCGAAAACAATCAAACCTCTCTAGGAACACTTGAGTACCAAATAGATCTAAGGATCTCTGAGATTGAAGCTAGAGAGGAAGAATTTTGCTCGAAGATGGATGATTTGGAAAATTGAGAAAGGCGGAACAACATACACATCTTTGGTATCCCGGACAAAGAGGGGGAAACGGAACGGGACATGAAGATGACCCTCCACATGATTATGAAGATTTTGTTTGGAGATGAGTCCATCGACGAACCCAAAATCGACTGCATCATGTTTGAGTGGGAAGAAACAACAATGAGACTGCGAACGAAGAAGGACATTCAGACGTGCATGACCGACCTGTTGGGAACTCAAGGAGACAAGGTGATCGAGGGTGGAAGAAGGAGTGAGGACAGACAGTGGCGTATCCAAGGCCCGAGGCGAGGGCGTGTACGTGGATCCAGAAAAGTTAGAAGAATGAATGACTCCCCACATGCGGATCATTGAAGGTACTGAAATGACTGTAGTAGACTGCCTAGACTACACATGCCAACAGAGATCTATGCAATGGCATGTTGGTGGTCGTATTATTAAGAGTCGAACTAGGGCTGAAGACGCGAGAGGGAGGTGAGGCCAAGAGGTACTGGCATTCGGACCAGGTAATACTGGTCCGTTGGAGACCATAGGGGGGATGGGGAAGTAGAATGGGGGGGCTCAGAGGTTATTTGAATGTTCATTGATGGGACTGGGGTAATTCCAGTTCTCACTGGTGGTCCGACGCCAGCTGGGAGGAATAGGCCAGGCTGGTTTGGACGCTGTTTAAAAACCTGGGGGGGTAGGGGGAAGGGGAAGGACAGGTACAAAGTGTTTCGTAGACATGTGATATGTGGTCTACTGTGTGACATTGAAAAACAAGATTTATTAAGGTCCTTTCTGAGCACCCAAGGAACTCCAAATAGGTAATGGCAGCAACATTTAACACAACGAAAAGTGCACTCTGCAGAATATGCACACTTAATGTTAAGGGACTTAATTCCCCCACAAAGAGATCCCTGGTATGCAGGGAATTTCAGAGGTCTGAGATAGACGTGCAAGAGACCAAGTATGCAAGAGGTGGGGAACGCAGGGTTCTACAGTCTAAAAGGGGGAAGGAATATTGGGGATCCGGTCCTCTCAAGAAGGCGGGGTTGGGGATATTGGTTAGAAAGGGTCTGAACTTAGAGGTCTCCAAGGTATGGATGGATGTAGAGGGGAGAGCTCTGATGGTAGTGGGTAGAATGAGCGGTCTAACAATCATGCTAGCAACTCTGTATACCCCAACACGAAACAAGCCGGGTTCTTACAGAACACAATATCTAAGGTAATGCTGAAAGCCGCAGGCCATGTGATACTGGGGTGTGGGGGGGATTTCAATCTATGGGCGAATATTAAAATGGACAGGCAGGCATCTGCCCCAGATTTGAATGAACCAGCTGATGCGGGCCAAACAGCAGTAGCGGGGATGATGCAAAATTATGGACTGCGAGATATATGGCAGGAATTACATCCAAACACCACAGGCTATACATTTTACTCCACACCCCATGGTACATACACTAGAATTGACTATATATATGTCTTGGAGGGACTGGCTGAAGTGACGGCCAACTCGGAGATAGAACCTGTCACCTGGTTGGACCACGACATGGTCTCTGCGAAATTAAACTTAGGAGCTCTACTGCACAAGCAGGGTAAATGGTGATGTAATGAGACTCTATGGAAGGACCCGGTCTTCCGGGCAGAAATGATAACCGAGATAGAAGAGTACTTCAAGGTTAATGACAGGGGTGAGGTATCCTAAAGAGTAATGTGGGATGCAGGGAAAGCGACATGGCGGGGGATATTGATTAGAGAAGGTGCCAACAAGAAAAAAGAAAGGGCATTGACAGAAAACAGACTGAGGAAGGAGATAAAGCAACTAGATTGGGAAGCATGAACCACCTCTGGACATAGAGGGGAGAAGATTGCTTTAGCTAGGCAGAGGCGAGACAAACTCTGCCTCCTTGAGGAAGCCCAGATTGTTCGGAAACTCCAACTCCTCAAGCAGAAGCATTATGAGAAGGGGGAAAAGGCAGATGCTTTACTGGCAGCTAGACTAGGAGGACAAAGAGAAGACAGATGGGTGTCAGCCATAGAGGAAGGGGAAGTGGATATTCATGGGTCACAGGGAACGAGCATCCCGGAAGCATTTGCAAGGTTCTATGAACACCTATACAAATCCAAAAGGACCCAAGGCAGGGCTTAAATAGACAGATACTCAAATGAGGTGGGAATGCCAGTGCTCACTATTGGGGATGCGGATGCAGTAGACACCCCAATTACAGCTGAAGAGGTAGAAAATGCAGTGAAGAGGCTTTCTCTGGGAAAGGCTCCTGGAAATTACGGCTATACGGCAGGTTTTTATAAGACCTTTCTGGCCCCCCTTCTCCCCTTCTTAGTCGGTCTGTTTAATGATATTCTAGAGACGGGTAGCACCAGACTCCTTTTCGGAGGCATTGATCTCCGTCATACCAAAGGAAGGGAGAGACCACAAATATTGCGGATCATATCACCCAATATCTTTACTTAATGTCGACGCCAAAATATACACAAGAATCCTGGCTTCTCGACTAGAGACATATATTCCTCGGCTTGTACATCCAGACCAGGTAGGATTTATTTTAGGAAGGCAGGGATCGGACACAATGCGCAAAACTTTACACCTAATACATGAATCAAAGATGATGACAGGGGAACCTGCTCTTCTATCTGTTGACGCGGAGAAGGCATTCGACAGAGACAAATGGGAATTCCTGGAGGCGGTTTTGAAGAAGGTACAGCTAGGCGAGAGATTTAGGAGAGGGGTAAAAGCCATCTACACATCTCCGAGAGCGTCAGTATCAGTCAACTCCGACTACTCACAGTGATTCACTCTGAGTCGGGGCACTAGATAGGGCTGCCCTCTGTCCGTGATATTATTTGCTGTGTCACTTGAACCTCTTGCCTGTGTAATCAGGGCTGATCCTTTGGTCGAGGGAATGCAGGTACAGGGAAAAGACTATAAGGTGGCACTATACGCCGATGATCTGTTACTACATGTCACAAATCCATTAGCTTCCATCCCAAAAGCTACACAATTAATAGAACATTACGGACTCCTATCAGGATTTAATATTAACAAAACTAAATCTATCCTGTTCCCCCTGAATGAACCCACATAACAGGATACAGAGAGGTATTCGGTTCTGGGCCTTACAATAAGAGATACCACTAACGATACTTGGGGATTAATCTGGTAAGACGCTTGGATACCCTATATGAAGCCTACTCCCCCCCCCCCTGCTTGGCAAATTCCGATCGGACCTGACCAAGTGGCAGAAGCTCACAATCTCCTGGATGGGTAGACTGAATGCAATCAAGATGATGTGTCTCCCAAGGTTCCTATACCCATTTCAGATTCTTCCAATTATGATGCCCAAATCCTTTTTTGGGGAAGTGAAAAAGGCTATTCTGAGATTCCTATGGCAGGGGGAAAAAAAATCGAGATTTGCATATGAAGTATTGACACTGCCCAGAGAAAAAGGGGAGTGGGTTTACTGGACCTCAAAAAGTACTATATAGCGGCGCAGCTAAGGATTTTAATACCGCATTTGAGAAACCAAACAATTCTGCAATGGGTGAACATTGATAATCATAACCTTGCCAAGGAATAAACTGACCCACAGGATTTGACAACATCCTATCCTGGGGATGATTTGGGAAGTATGGAGGGAGGGAACAGATATGCGAGGCATAACAGCGTGGCCATCCCCAATGAGTCACATTTGGGCACCAGGGATTCAGGAGAGATTCCAGACCACGGCAGGTTTTAAAAGTGGTTTGAGGCGGGTCTCGAGAGGGTGGGCCAACTTTGGAGAGGAGGTGATTTCATTACGATCACTGAACTAGAGGGCGCATTAGGGATAGGAACATTGTCAGTTTTCCACTTTCTTCAACTCAAAGGTGTATTCATGAGGGGACCAGGAGAAGAGAAAATACAAAGAGACCTCACCCCCTTTGAATCCCTCCTAGATACCCTCACTGAAACCAGGGGGCTGATGTCAATTATGTACAAAACTCTGACAGATGCGGGGAAAGGAGCCACGATCAAACTCAAGAATAGATGGGAGGCAGATATGAACCTGGAAATCAATTCGAAATTATGGTGTAGGATGTGTAAGGGGACTTCCCTGGTATCGAATGCCTCCCAGTATAAACTGCATGCAACCAAACCTCTTCATAGGTGGCAATATGACCCCCATAGGCTGTCTAAGATGTTTCAAACAGTGAATCCCCTATGCTGGCGACAATGTGGTGAACGGGCAAATTATTGGCACATGTGGTGGGGGTGCCCCCATGTAAGAGTATACTGTGATGAGGTCCTTGGTTGTATCAAGGATATCTCTTCTTGTTTTGTTTCGGCTGGAAAGGGATGGGGACAAATTTAGGAGGGTGACGGGCTGGTTGCCCCCCTACTATTAGCGGCACGAGCATGTATAGTGATCAAATGTAAGGCATTCACAGCCCCAAGTAAGAAAGAGTGGGAAAAGGTTGCCACTGGCATATGTTTGATGGAAAGGATCACTGCAGCTCTACCTGGGAAATCCACACAATATGAGGTGTTATGGCAAGATTACATTGACAGATACATCACCTGTTCCCAGACCAATGCAGATATCAGAATACCAACCTGAAAGGATATGACCCGAGCAGCTGGAAGATGTGCAGAAAAGGGTTTTGAGAGCTGGGCCGAGCCCAGCACATACTAGATAACACCTGGAGAGCTTTTTTGCTTGTTGTTCATTAACCAAGAATAAGGTGTGAGACCCAAATCTGTACATAAACGGTAGTTTGAGGGGAAAAATAGATCTATTATTGGACTCACTTTGAACGTAACACTGTTCCTAAGAGGGAGGGGTGAGGGAGAGGGGAGAAAAGGTTTTGAAATGAAGTTCTAATGTTTGTATGAGATGGGATAAGTAAATTGTCCTTTCTCGGTTTCATAGCAACATAGTGAATAGTAACTGTATGTTGAATAATGTGTTATGTTGAAAACTCAATAAAACCAGATAATAAAAAAACTCAAGATCTGTTCTTCCACTCACAACTCCTCGACTCTAGGCCAATTCACACATACCATCTTTGCCTCTAGGATCACATTGGGCCTCATTACGAGTTTGGAGGTAAGTAACTGTCCTTAATGGCATGGAGCAAATACCGTGTCCGTGTAGCAAAGAGCCCGTTAATAGAGGGCTATTATGAATTTGCGGGCACGAGCTTTGTGCCATGCCGGTAACGACATTACCGCCATGCTGCTAAAGTCCAAAAAATTGACCTTAGTGGCATCATGTAAACCGCTGACAGCACTACCGGCATCAATGGATACGGCATTAGCAAGTAGTATTAGTAAATAAGTGGAACCAGAAGTAGCGTCATCGCACAGGAACGGGAAAGAACACGGCGGCCATCTTTAAAAACACAATCCATTGCCATCCTCACCACACAGGACCGGCATCAGCACAACAGCAGCCCCAACTACACATACCACTCCATCACCATGCCCAAGGCCCTGAAGAAAGGTGCTGCGTGCCTGCGCAAGGTCCGTTTCTCAGAGGAAGAGCTAAACATGCTCGCAGACACCTTTGCCGAAAATGGGGAGGTCGTGTTTGTGGCAGATCTGCAGCGACCTACCCAGATGAGAAAGAAGGAGATCTGGGAGGACGTGGCACGCAAAGTCAGTGCGGTCGGTACCACCCCCGCACCGTAAAGGATGTGCTCAAGCACTGGGATGACCTGCGCCTACGTGTCAGGAACATTCTTGCAGCCAATCGGAGCCAGGGCATGGGAACAGGTGGCGGAACAGGCTCACCGATCAAGATGACTCGCTGGGAGGAGACATGTGCCAGCCCAATTGGCATAGAGTCAATTGAGGGAGTAGGGGAACTAGAGCGTGGAGCGCCGTCATCGGCAGATGGAGGTGAGTGTCCACACAAACCACTGTAATGCAAAGCATGATGATGTCCCCCAAATGTGACAGTGAAATGAGCCAATGCATGGGCCATCACACACACATGTATACAAGTCTGCCTATAGGATGTCAACAGCACCATCACGTCCACATGCATGCAGCACCTCAAACATGTGTCACCCAGACGTATGCCTGCATGACCCACCCATATGGCCAGCAACCTGTATGTCACAACTCCAAGTCCAAATACCCTCAAATGTAGAGAACTGCAACAATTCCAATATATGCATGATGCACGTAGAGCGATCACTGTTGCTATCCCTCCCTTGGTCCCCCCCCAGGCTCACAATCTGACAGCGAGGCCCAGGACTCCGTGGCGCAGGCCACAACACCCATGAAGAAGGCCAGGGGCATGGAAGGAGGCAACGGGCCTTCCACATCAAGGGGCACAGGCAAACCTGGTCTGCCACAGAAGCCCATAGCAGCTCAGGATGCAACGGCACCGAGCCGTGACAGGGGCACTGACACCACAATAGCACCCTCACCAGCTGCTACCACTGCACAGGAGTCAGTGGCTGATGGCTCACTGTCCGCTGCAAACAGTTCTGTTGGAGAAGCAGCTGCCACGGCACCCCTGACGGATGAAGAGGTACACTGCCAAACACCCGGAACACATGGCACACCCAGCCCGCAGCCGTAACACCACCCCACCCCACACCCAATGCCAGCTGCCATGAGCTGTCTGGAGGTGAGTCATGTCCAGGGAGCTGGAGCCCCATGGAGAGCACGCATGATGCGGGACCCATGCCACACACTGCATCAACATTCACCGGTGTCAGGGACGGTGACCAGGGAATCGCCACCATTGAACAGTGCCAGGAGGAGCTCACAGCGCTGGACAGCCAGCTTGTGAGCAAAGGTGCCCTGGCGAGGGAGGAGTGCCGTGAATACACTACAGCCATTAAACTCGCGATAGAAGCGAGTACCACATGCATCTGTGATGAGTTGGCTGCTGTGAGGCAGGTCCTCAGCCGCATCGCGGATGCCATGGAGACCCAGCGTCCCGCACAGGGACTGGAGCAACCAGGCACCTCCTCCTCTGCCAGCTCCACGCAGACCAGCCCCCTGCACAGGTCAGCGCGGACCTTGCGGCGGTCAGACATGCCGCCACCCGAAGGTGGTAGAGGACATGGGAAGTAGGGGCAGCCTGATAATGGGAACTCTTGCGGACTAATGCTGCATTGCAGTGCACAACATGTGTGGGGGGGTTATGGGGGGAAAGGGTGTGTGGGGGAGTTGTGGGGGGAGCCAGAGGGGAGAGAAGGTGTGTGGGGAGTTGTGGGGGAGGGAATGGGGAGACGGTGTGTGGGGGAGTTGTGGGGGGAGGGGGAGGCGGGAGAGGGTGTGTGGGGGAGTTGTGGGGGGAGGGGGGGGGACGAAGAGGGTGTGTGGGGTGTAGGGTTTGTGCACTTTCTATATACTTTATGGTTAATACACCCGTTTTGTCAAGAAAAATCACTTGACTGGACATTGGTTATTGTGTATGTGTGCTTCATTGGTGAACAGTGCACAGTGTCCATGTCCCCCCCTACACCCAGTGCCCTGAGTCCTACCTCCATGGCACCCTCCACATCCATGTGTTTTAGAAATATTGGTCTATCACATTCTGGTGCACAGCACATCCCTCCTGTGCATCGCCACCTGCCTGACGTGCAACCCCATCTTCTTCCTCCTCCTTAGCCTCACCTGGCGGTTGCAGTTCAATGTCAGGGGGCATAGGCACGTTCCGTCGGATGCACATGTTGTGCAGCATGACACATGTCATGATGATCTTTGCCACCTTCTCATGCCCATACAGGAGTGCCCCACCCGACCTGCTGAGGCAGTGAAACCGTGCCTTCAACAGGCCAAAGGTCTGCTCGATCACCACACGGGTACAGGTATGTGCACGATTGTAGTCCTCTTTGTGACTGTTCTGCGGATTCCGGACAAGGGCAAGGAGCCACCCCTTCAAGGGATAGCCAGCATCAACTGCATGGGTGCAACATTGGGTATGTGTAAGTGATGTCATGAAATGGAACCTGTACGTATCACTCACATGCCTGCAGTTATTTGTTGCTCACATCCACATACCCCTGCATGAAAGGAGATGTTCAAATTAACCCCAATGTGTGAAGTCACATGGTCCACAGGTGTGGGTTGCATCGTCAAGTTGATGCAGGGTGTCCTATTCCTTGCTAGTGTTCATGCAATGTGGTTGCCTACGGCAGTAGTTGCCATGATCTATGTGATGTGTAGTTAATCGTATGCATTGATCCTGGCACCGTTGCCACCAGACTCATAATGATCTGCCATTCCATGCTTGATGTTCTCATGCTGGCATGCTGCACTTCTGTGGTGGTGTGCCAGTGACAATCTGTGTATTGCCTTCATGTGATTCATTTGTGCGCACTCATGGACGCTTGTCCGGTGTAATGCTGTTCAGAGGTCATTTAAATTGGGCATACTCACAGCATGTTGCTGCATTGTGTTGCAGAGGGTACAGTCTGATGTTGTGCAGTGTATGTGTTGATGGATATGGTATGGTTGCAGTACTGGCATGTTGTCATTGTTGTGCATCTTACGTCTTTCATATTAGGGTCAGGTGTCAAGTTCAGACTGGGATGCTTTGGGGCACAGTGTATTGCAGTATGGGCATTGTCCAGTCGCACACCTAATACCACCCAGGTTGAAGTATGCATCTCCCCCCCCCCACAATCTCACCCAGGTGAAGTATGCATCTCCCCCCCCACCACAATCACACCCAGGTGAAGTATGCATCTCTCCCCCCCATCACACTGCCATGTGCTTGCCATGCAACTCACCAAGCAGCCAGGCATGTCGTCCGGCATGTCGCTCCATGTAGCGTGGTATCATGGAGTTCTGCAGGACCATTGAATCATGGGTTGATCTGGGATATCAGGCACAACAATGTGTGATGATCTTGGTTGAGTCACATACCATTTGCACGTTGACAGAGTGGTATAGCTTACGGTTGCGGTACACTGCTTCCATGGCATGTGGGACCACCAATTCCACAGGGGTGCAGTCGAGGGCACCGATGCAATTTGGCATGCCTGCCAGTGCATGGAAGCCAATTTTGGTGTTGGAGATCTCCTGGGCAGTCCGTGGTAGGGATATGTGGTCGCTTGTGTGCTTCAGGAAGGCATCGAGCACTTAGTTCAGCGTGCGTGAAAATAATGGTTGTGATAGGTCATGCATCTGCCCCACTGTGTGCTGGTAGGGGCCTGTGGCCAGGAAGTGGAGCACAGACACCACCTTCAGTAGAGGGGGGATGGTGGTACGGATGTCAATGAGGCTGGTGATGTCGTTGTGTATCATGTCCACTATGGTGGTGATTGTATCCCGGTCCAGGCGGTACAGGGTGTGGATCTGCTCAGGGGTTAGGTTGAAGGGACTGGCTCTGATGCGAGGGATTGGTGTCTGCCTGCGTGGTAACACTGGCTGCATTGGGGTTCTTGCTGGGCCTGTCTCACCCTCCTTCTCCTCCTGCATCTCCTCTGTTGTGCCTGTTGTAGTTGTTGCTCATGGAGTAGCTCTGCAAGCATGTCCTCCAGGCCCAGTATTGCAACTGCAATTGGGATCATTTTGGTGTGGGAAGGGGTGTGGTGTGTGGGTGTGCTCCTTTTGTGCTGGGCCAGACTCCATGGCTCCACCTGTGCTGAATGTGTGCACATGTGGCAGTTGGTAGCACAGCTGATTGCTGTTAGCGGGTGGTCCACGATGGCGGTAATACCGGCATGGCAGTATCCATTATTACTGCACTTGCTGCACCGGTAGGGGTATGTCCGCATGACTTGGGATCTACCCCTGTTAGCGCCATCCCGGTAATGCCAGGTCAAAGGGCCGCGTGCCCGCTCCATGCTGCCATTAGCAGCAACGTTATTAGCGGCGGCGCTAATACCCGGTTGTACACTCAGAATGGGCCGGAGCGGTGTGCGGTGCCGGTATTCTCTTACCGGCAGCATTTTTTCTTTACCTCCAACCTCCTAATGAGGCCCATTGTCATAAAAGTCAGACAAGCCCAAACCTACATCAAACCGAGTGGATTGGGAACATCCCTTGCAGGAAGGGGACTGCCGGCCATCAATCGCTCATCCTCCTCCACCCAGTTAGCTCCAAGACCTGAGCAATCTTTTCAGCATAGGCCATACCGACTTAGAACAAGGTCCTGACAAAGGGTCAAAACATTTTTCTGACTCTGAATCAGAAGAAGGATCAGATAAATCTCTCACCCCTCATTTCAAAATTGCATTAATTGAAGAGGATGACCATCAGATCGAGGCTGAAGAGTGCCTACAAGAGGGGTTGGAGAGGTTAATAGCAGCACAAGAGAGACCAATTATTCCCCAGGGAGTCCTTCAACCTTGCAAGGAGGGTGAATATCTAGGAATTTGTTTTTGTACATAATTCCATTGGGGTCATGTTTTAAAACTATGTTACGTGGGCTTTTTCTGCATTTCTTGTTTTTAGAATCCAGCACTGTGAGGGACTGCATGACATGTGTGTACATTGTAGGCACATGCATGTGGTACATCGTCCACTCCCCCAGCTTCTGTTCACACTTACTGGGACTGTCTTGTCTAGAGTGTGTGGTCTGTTTGAGGGTGAGACAACAGCTGGGGATTGTTGTTCTGTCCATTTACTGTGGTGTCCAACAGGGGTGGTTGGTGCAGAGTCTGAAGAAGTGGTTGAAGGGACTTATTTGTGTGGATGTTGCGGAAATGGGTCGCTTTCTGGTTTATATGCTATGGTTAGTTGAGCATGTTGTTTTTGTAATGAGGAGCTGAGGATTGCCCTTTCACAGGTGGCCTTTGTTTGCCAGTCTGTCATTCTCCCTCAATCCCTATTGTCCTTCCTCGACCCCAACATGTGCAATTTTTCCATCAATGTGCCTTCCAGGCTCTCAGACAATGCAGCATTTTTTTCCTGTCTCTGTCTTCCACTCTTCACCACCTTCTCTCTGCCTTCAGCCACTGTAATAGCCACCACCTCTCTCCCCATCTCATCACCAGCCAGACTCCTCCTTGCACCACAATTCCCCTATCCCTCTCTCTCTCTCTCTCTCTCTCTCTCTCTTCCCTCCAGGGCTGCACGTACATCACTCTGTGCCCTGTCTCCCTCTTGTGCTCTGTCATCCTTCACATCAGATACCACAATTGTACTTCCATGTACTCCCCATGCCTTCTCCTCCTCACTTGTCCTTTTTCTGCCCCTGCATCCCTGGGTGACCCAAAGGCACACGTGACACTTGACATTGGGTGTGCAGAACTTGTATGCTTGCAATCAATGGGTCGACATGTGCCTGCACCCTGGGGATGACTGACACCTTTTTGCAGAGTGCATGTAATGCTGTGCTTGAAATCTCTTTGCTTCACTGCCAGTGATTTCTCTGTCAATGAGTGTAGATGTTGTAAGGTTGATAGTTGCTCACGCTCTACTATTTGGACTTCCGGATGTTGACACTGGGTTGTCCATGGCAGTTAGCTTGTTCTATACCGGAGCTGTGAAGGCTGTCCGGTTTCTTTACTTTGATGCCATGCATGTCTTTGCAAGCTTAGAATGTTGTTTCAGGTGGAATGCCGTGGATGCGATTTGATATGATATGATAAGTTATTTATAACGTGCCTGTAGACAAGTGTTTCTAGGCTATACAGGTGGCTACCTTGTGCAGGTAAGTTCGAGGAACCCAGGGGGGCACGTGTTGTGGTGTAGTTGGTGACAGGGAGTCTGCACTGTCTGGGGTGATTTTTTATTGCCTTGGACTGAGGTAAGTGGGTCCTGCTTCATGGGTGTGGGCACACATCGTGATGGTAGGCTGGTGAGTCTATGCTTGCTGTTTTTGCATGGCCATCAGGCGGGCACTGGTTGCGGAGTGGTGATTGTGAGGGATGGAGGCTGTCATTGTGGGGTGTTTATTGTTGAGTTATCATGAGGTGAGCATGTCCAACTGCATGGGTGCAGAGACACATGGTGATGGGAGTCAGACGAATGACTACTTGCAGTTTTTGCATGTGTCTTGCCTGCCACGCGGCTTCCCATTAGGTCAGCTTTTCATGGCATGTCTACCCACCCTGACAGTCCACTCCTGTCACTTCAGCCCCTTCTGGGGGCGCTATCTCAAGACAAATCCACAAACAGCACAGCATTGCATGTCATTTTGGGGATGCCATGTTCATACCAGACGCCAGGAGCATGCCATTGGCCTGGTGTTGTTGTTGCTTGGTACATCAGCAGATATTTTGCTACCTGTTGACGGCTGCTCAGTGAATCTCAACAGTCCCTTCAGTCCGCGGGCTCATTGATCCCTGTACAGTCCAGTCCCTCTGCACTCTGCCTTCCCTTCCTCGTGCCTGTTACCTTCTCCCTTTTGTGTGCCTGTGTCCGTGACCTCTGTTTCTCATTCCTTTCTTTTGTCTGTTTGTCTCATTTATGCCAGTTACCTGTGTACCCTGCCATCCTTTAAGACTGCTGCATGTTTCCCCAGTTGCCTTCTGCCAGATGCTGTCTTCACTGCAATTGTTGAGTAGTTTGCATTCCGTTGTCTTGGACATGCCATCATTGTCTCCTCTGCCAGTGTTTACTGCACTGCTCTGATGCCATGTTAATCAGGGACTGCCACATCATGGCATTGGAAGCGCTGCCAACGTGATCCTGGGTTTCAAACCTCTCAGTGATTTCTATTTGGGAGTCCTCTCAGTGTCATTCTGACTCCAGACAGATCTTAGTGTTCACAATGACCCATCACCAGAATAAGGGGTAAGTGGGACCTGGTCCTTCACAACATGACACTTGGTGGCCGGGGTGGGCAGTGTAAGTGCTGTGGGTGGGGAAGGTATGAGTGTGTGGGTTGTTTTAATTGCATTGGCCTGAGGTGGGCGGGACCGGCTGCATGGGTGCAGGGACACATGGTGATGGGTGGCTGGAGAGTTAATGCTTGCATTTGTTGCATGGCACCTAGAGGGGCACATGTTGCAGTGTCAGTGGGTGCATGGGTGTGTACTTCCTCTGACCATGTGTTGTTTTTATACTGAGGCATTCTGCGTGGGACGATGGTTGCTGACATTCTGGAGAACAGTGATATTGGATGCCTGCACACAACACGTCAGCAGAGTAGACTGGTTTGTAAGCCTATAGAGGGAATGGAGGATACATTCCAGGGTAAAGCTGCAGAATAATTGTTGTGAGGGAAGGGGGTGGCCACTCAAGCAGTATATTGTTGTGAGTCACACATAGGGTTGGCAGGGCAGTCCACATAGGTGTTGGTTGTGTTTTTTCATTTTGTGAAGTGCCTTCCCACTTGTGTTCTCCTGTGTGTTGGTGGGGTCTGCACACACTGTTGTTTGTGGTGGCCATGTGAAAGTGGTCAGGGATGTCATTGCTTGAGTTGTGTGCTTTGGTGTGTGCAACATGGACACTGTTGTTTACAGTTGCTATGACTGTGTCAGTGTTTGTTGAAGTTGATTTCATGGCTATGGTCATGCACAGTTTGCCTCTCCCAG
This sequence comes from Ambystoma mexicanum, assembly GCF_040938575.1. NCBI lineage: Eukaryota > Metazoa > Chordata > Amphibia > Caudata > Ambystomatidae > Ambystoma > Ambystoma mexicanum. Next base: position 84,154,656 of record NC_090933.1, read on the forward strand.
ACACACATTTTCAGGATGTTGTTATGGGCACATTGGATTGGCCCCAAGTCATCATTGAATGGCACCAGGGATGTGGCTTCACTGTGTGTGCTCCACAGGGGCAGGTTTGCATACAAAGTTTGTTTGGACAAGCTGATTTCAGGCAGCCTCTCCCTTTGCCCTTTGGCCAACCAAGGACAATGGTAGTGCCTGTGGCTGAGGGGGATTTCCCTTCTGCATATTAACTGGTATGCCATGCTGTGTGGCAACATTGTGCAGGACATATACTTCTACAATGATTTTACATACTATACGTGGGCATATATCAATTCCCCAGCAGAGTGATCAAGGGAGCTGAAACGTGACTTAAACACCACGAATGTGCACTCCACTATGCCCTTAGTGGCTATATGTGCTGCATTGTACCTTACCGCAGCTGGTGTGGCAGGATTCCTGAATGGTGTGTGCAGGAATCCTGATAGTGGGTAGACACTGTCCCGTGCAAATGTGTACATGGTTGTTATTGGCATTTATTGTCATGGTCTGTTGTTCAGTGTGTCATGTGAATGCTTGCATGTGCGCAACAGTTGATACTCACCAATGAGCCAGGTGAGGCCAAAGGTTCCCGATACCAGGGCTCGGTAGAGTGGTGACTGTAGGTAAATGTAGCTGTCATCTGTGCTTCCAGGAAAATTGGCATTGACTTGCATGATGACTCTGTTTGCATCACAGATGACCTGCACATTGATGGTATGCCAATGCTTCTGGTTGGCTCTAAGTACATGTTGGAAGTGTGTAACCGCAAAGATTCCTGGCATACTCGCTGCCTTCCCTGCAGTGTGCATGGCATGAATATGTGGCTATGTACACACACACACACGATGTGATGCAGGCCAACACCTGGTGGAGACAGCAGGATTGTGAGGCCTAAGATATGCCACCAACAATGGCTGTGTTGCACTGGGAGGAGCCGGTGGCTATGAAATGTAGTGCTTCTGGCAGCTTTTCCAGTGGTTGAGGGCATGGGAGCAGATGGCGTGGGATGCAAGGTCTTCTTCCCACTCCCTGACCAGTTCTAGTATGATATGGGGTGGGAACCTCTACCTTACATACACTTGGTCATCTGGTATCCCAAACAGTGTGGTGCGTGTTGGGAAAATCTGGGGTCTCTGTATCCTCCTCCTCCTTCTGTGCCCAACTATGATAGCTCCCAGTATAACTGCATTCATTGTGGCTGACGGACGTTGGAATGGTGTGCATTGTGTGCTTTATACATGTTGTTTCCTGTGCCGTTGCACTTTACTTGTACTATCATGTGGCAGTGAGACCAGGAGGTTTGCACGTGAAACCATGTGTCCCTGCACCTATGCTTTTCCCGACAGGACGATGCTTGGTGAAATCCATGAATTCAGTTATGTTTGCATTTCGACGGGAGTGTTGTTTATTTGCGTTTTTCATCCCTCAACAAGCCCAGGTTTTTCCTTGTTCTTCTTCATTTTGCCAGGGGATTTTCTGCCAATTGTCCCTGGCCAAAGAAGACTGAATAGTAAAATGTGTGAGGCTTGCCTTCTCATTTGACCAGAGAAGAAGCCAGAAGAGGATTGGTTCCAGCGCCCACTGGTCCTCCAGGAAGCCTGCGCCCAGCTTCTGGTGCATAGCCTAACTAGGAGCATATGCCGGAAGTCCCAAAAGGCCCTTAAGGAATTTATTTTCCTGAATCTGTAGTTCAAACAATTTCATACAGCCCCAAAGAGAAGAATCATAAAGGAAGGACAGCGGCCACTTCCAATATCAAATCTAAAGGTTTGGCCATGACACCAGGCCATTAAATGGGAAAGCCTACCCAGGTATTGGGCCATCTTCAATTGTTGCTTGCATAGATGGGCTTTACCCGTTACTGTTGCTGAAAAACGAACACCCAAATAGTTAAATTCCCTAACTCTTGGGATGACTGCCCGATTACAAACCATGGGGTTCATTTTCACGGTCCTTATCCTGCCAACACAAGCCATCACCACGGATTTCATGGTGTTGATTTTCAAATCCAAATTATTTCTAATGTCAGCATAGGCATTGATCATTTTCTGAAGGGCCACTGGGGTTCTGGCTATCAAGGCTGCGTCATCTGCTTAAGCTAAGGTAGGGAAAGCCCTACTGCCCAACCTCAGGAAATCTGCCTGTGAGTCCACTAGGGCCTTGTGGTGGCCATTAATATACAAGGTGTAAAGAACTGGAGCCTGAACACAGCACTGGCAGACCCCCAAACCAACTTCAAAACAATCCGTACATAGACTTGGGAGGATAGCTCAGGGGCAATGTGCTCACCTTGGAAGCAAGTCCACGCAGAGCAACACAGGTTCGATCCACGGGTCCGTGCTTAGAAACTTCTGGGTATTAAGCACGTTATAAATAACCAATTACAATTACAATTGCCCCTCCGGCTCGCTGCGCACACTCGCTCGATTTCTAGCATGCATTCTGTGCAACACAGTCAAGATCTCTTACGGGCACTTCATGTACCCGAGCACGACCCACCCACAACTTCATTACTTGTCTGCACATTGCAGTTTTCCATTTGAGGGGCAAACGTGTTCTGACACAGGCATTTTGGTGTGTATAGCAAGACGATCTGTCATCATGTGGTGGTGAGTTCACAATTGTCTTAAAATAGAGATTTCCTATTTTAAGCCTCCCCTGAGCAGGGGTGACAAACTCAATTGTTCCATGGGTCTGTTTAGTTTAAAATGCACCTCTCATGGACCACACCATCAGGACTATGAAAATGAACAGGACAATGAACAGTAGCGGCTGGCGGATCGTGAAAAGTGGTGTGGCATAAAAGGTTTGTCCCAAATTAGAGAAAGCTATCTAAGTGGGAAAGCCTGAAACTGCTCAGGAGTGTTGGTGGTCTTCCGATCGCATGAGACCTCTTCTTTAAAATAAACAATAGGTCCATCTTCCAGTAGTACAAATGCCAAATCACAATCCACAGCTGCAAACTATCGATATGCCCATCAGAAAATTGTCCGACCCATAGAAACAATGCATCTACTTTACACAAATATATATATATTTGTGCGTTACATCATCACTGTCGCAGCACTTGACACTGTTGGCACTGCCACACTGAGAAACAATTTCCATTGGTAAATGACATACCAAAGAGGTGAATTTAACACCCTCAAAGCAGGGTGGAAGCAGGCGCATAAACGGCAAGCGCTTCTTCTTCTTTTGCATTGATTGTAAGATGAAGGACCAAAGCAAGGGGTAAATTGCCCCCCAGAGCATCTGGGCCCTTCCTACCACCTTCACCAACTGATTCTCCTAGAAGACAACCTCCCTTCCAGAAGCCTGTCTTCTCCAACATTCCTTGACCCAAAGATGCCCTGGGCGTTCCTTTATATGCAAATACATCTCTCTCTCACACACGCACGCACGCACACACACACCCCCCCCCTCACATCCCCTGACGACGCTCCCCCCTCCCTCAAATATAACACGGTATCTTAAAATGCAGCCCTGATTTAATTTCAGAGTGCATGTTTCCTGCAGGTAACCTTGTTAAGTACTTTTTGGAGAAAGCAGGAATGCACAAGAATGCTGCACAGTGACCTTGAGGTTGACTGCCTAAGGAACCTGAGCTACTAGTTTTATAATAATTGTATAGTCCTCTTTGTTTCAGACAATGAACAGGCTTCAGGTGTTGCTTACTGGTACTATTACTTTCTAGGCAACAGTGATGTTTGTGTGTCTTCTTGAGCACAGAAAAATTGCGTTCTTCATTTATATATGGCGCCAAAACCTTCCAGGGTAACGGAAGAAACAAATGACCATTTGCATTTTGCTTAAATGATTACTATTTCTATGTGTTCATGTTGTTGGTTCCTTTGTTGCTCTTCTCTGCGTTGTTTCTCTTGCTTTCATTTTCAATTCTTGGAAACGGCTTTGCTTTTAGTACAATGGAGCTTTGCACCCAAGGCACGCGGCATAGAATCCGCTACTGATGACAGGGCCTTTCTCTACCCTTACTGAAACTGAAGCATCTGCAGCCGTGGTGCCTTGTCCTTGATCTCCTCTGCTGGACTGCATTGCTCTGCACTACGCATTGTAAGTGGAAAGTCAGAGAAAGGGGCTCCAGGGACCTGATCCTGACCGCAGGCCACATGTTTGACACCCCTGGCATAGATTTAGAAGAAGGTGAACATTAGTCAGTGCGCTCTACCCGTTTAGATTTCACGTTTGTATAAATAGGCAGGTTTTCATTCAATCATAAGAAAAGTCTTTGCTGCCTGGCTTCATACAGACTGGTATTCACTTGCCAGTCAGTGATTTAATTGAATTTCACTCTATGTGACCTTTCTAATAAAATAGTTTTCTGGACTATGAGAACAACAAGTCTGACTTACTTTGATAATTAAACATATAAGAATTTATAAAACCTAGAACTATTTAGTGAGTCCAGCGAAAAGGCCTCTACAAAACCCACATTTTGACCAATTACCCCTTGCATAGAGGCAGCGACAACTTCAGCTGGGATTCTCTTTTAAGCAAATCTTCATGATTTCTTTTGAATCTGGCCCATTGGATCACTGGTACACGGTTGTGGATCGTACTTCGCTTCCCTGCTAACTCCCCAATATCCAGAGGCCACCCAACCAGTCTTTTCAGGATTAAGAGAGTCTTTAAAACAATTCTGGGAACGTACAAGTTAACATGTCCTAGTCAATAAAAATCCAATATTGCAAGAGAGAGCTAACAGCCTTGTCTTGTCTTTCAAATTACTTGAGACTCTCTAAGGAGGTTACCATCGGCCCTAACTGCAACTTTGTTATTAATATGCCCTATGTTGTGAGCGTATAATCTACTAAAAGGATTCCTCGCTGACTAGATCAAATTCTCTGTTTTCTTTCCATATGTATTATTCCCACAGGGGCCTTTTATTTTTACCTATATCTCATAGATTAGCCAAAATCCTTGAAAAATCAAGCAATAGACTTTGGCCCATAGCTCCTGATCTTAGATTTTAAGGGCGCTGTGCTAGTTTCTCTGTGTGTGAGGGGGGATTTCTCCTGGAATGGACAAACCAGGGATTAACCCATGACTATGTTGGATGAGACGTCAATGTAATTTAGTGAATCGATGCTAAGAAGCCATTTGGATTGTGATTACAAATGCCTGGTTTTGAGAAAGGACTAGTGCCGAAACATGTGTCAGCTGTAATAATGAGTCACACGGGCAGAGTGAGACCAGACCACGTTTATTTGATCGACCTGCAACCAGCGGTGCTCCACCTTCTGCACAGCCTCCCTCAACTGACCTCGCTGGAATCTCACCCACCCCTGCAAGTAAACAAACACACAACGGCCGTGTGTGGAATTCTACACATGTAGAATTCCACACCAGAGCTCAGCATATACTATATTACTACACTTCTCCCCCCTTTACACACTTAACAACACACACCACACACACACCAACACAATGGAACCAGAGCAAAGAGGGATGGCTAACAGAAAAGAGGGAAAGCAGAGACAGGGGAGAACAGATGACGGAAACGGAAAAAAAGAATTTAACGTGCAATAGCACCCAAAACATATTCTCTGTACCTAGAGGGAAGTCTCCTCTCTCTGACCGGATAAGTCTTGCACTTTCCTGAGACAGAGTCACCCTCGCTAGGGGTCAACACTGTTGATTCTGTGTCACCCGGATCACTGCCAACTAATTCAGAACTCGTGGCTTCCAAACCTTCACCACTTAGATCCACTGCTTTGGTAACCGCCGGCTCAATGGAAATGGGCATCGGAACAGTGTCTGGGTCACAACTTCTTAAGGGCTCTCCAACACCAACCTCGCCCAAACCATTTGGGTCAACTGTCACAGAAGGTACCACCTCATGCAGACCACTGGCAGAACTCGCCTCAGTACCATCATCACGTAAAACAACACAATCACTTGTGGAAATTCCGTCTCCACGGAATACACCACCCTTTTCCACAACAACTACCCGTCTAAGGCTCCACTTGGAACCGTCATCCAATTTAACATATCCACGCCCTGTTTTGGTCACGCTACGTGGTTGCATGTACTTACTTAAACCCTTAGCCACAAACCTCGGGTTTCTGATCACAACCCGATCCCCTACTTCTACATGTAGAGGTTTCCTAACCCTCCACTGCCTTTGCCAAAAAGATGCTTGCTTCTGTCGAACTCTATCCAAAACTTGAAGCATGTCCACCTGCGACCGGGCATTTCCACCCAACGCCGGAACCCTATATTTAGACCCAGGCTTCCTTCCCCGCATAAGCTCGAACTGAGAAAAACCTGTGAGAGTAGAAGGAATCACCCTATAAGCCTTGAGGGCTTCCGAGACCACACTGCTCCACGGAAGACCATTTGCAAGAGCCAACTGTATGGCCCCCTTCACAAAACAGTTCATACGCTCCACTAGGCCGTTTGCTTCAGGATTATACAAAGACACCCTATGATGACGGATACCCAACTTGTTGAAAAATTCCTGCATCGCACCAGACACAAATTGGGCCCCATTGTCCGTAACTACACCGGCAGGAATGCCCTCTGTGTCAAACACAGCAGAAAGAAACTCCACCACCTTCTCCGACGTCGCCGATGACAAGCCAGTAGCCTCCACCCACCTAGAGGTGTAGTCCACCATCACAACGATGAATCTCAAACTACCACCCAAGGACTCTATGGGGCCCATTATATCAACCGCTACTTTGGACCACACATCCTCAGGAACCTCCACGGGGTAGACAGGCTGGGAAGTTGTCACCTTGCTCTTATCACTAGCCGAACATGCTGCACAATCCTTGACAACCGCCTCGACATCATCATCCATCTTGCGCCACTGGAATTAATCTTAAACTCCTGGCTGCACGCCAAGGACGCTCGGATAATTCCGGCCACACATGATCGTAGAGCCTAGATAACTCCTCACTGCGGGTACTGCTCCTGTGCGCAGTCCTGATGTTAATCAACACCGGGTCCCGGCAACACTCCTCGCTCCAGACTTGTTCACAAACCGCAGGGGCAACACCAGCAATCAAGGTACAATCATCACCCGCCACTTCTTGAGCCTGATCAACACAACCTGAACGCGGAAAACGCAACAGACAGTCTGCGACCACGTTCTTCACTCCGGGGACATATTCCACTTTAACCCCTTGGTTGTTAATACATGTACCAAGGGCTTGTGATCTGTGCGCAGCATATACTCGACACCCCACAGAAATGTCCTAAAATGTTTTGAGGCCCAGGCAGCTGCCAGGGCCTCCCTCTCTATCACTGCATACTTTTGCTCAGCCTCCTTGAGTACTCTGGATGCAAACGCGATGGGACGGAACACACCACCTTCCCTCTGTTCCAAGACTGCCCCAAAGCCGTACTCGCTAGCATCCACCATCAGAACGGTCTTCCTCGAAGGACAAAAAGAAGCCAAGGAGGGAGCCTGGTCAACCTCCATCTTGAGATTCTCAAACTCGCTCTGGCACTGATCAGACCAAACAAAATGAACTCCCTTCCTGAGTAAAGTCCTCATACCGATAGTTTTATTGGCGTAGGCAGACACAAACCTGCTATAATACTAAGCCAACCCCATGAAGGATCTAAGCTGTTCCTTATTGGCTGGGGGGGGCGCATCCCATAACACCCTTACCAAGTCCTCTTTGGGATGAATACCATTGACATCCAACGTGTGTCCGAGGAATGTTACACTCTCCACACGTACCTTACACTTGCTTAGTTTCACAGTAAGACCACTTCTTCTTAACACCTCCATGACCTTACTGACCCTACTGTCATGCTCAGAGCGAGACCCACCCCAAACTAAAATATCATCTTGGAAGCATTCCATGCCCTGGGTACCAGCAAATAGCTTCTGCATCACTCTTTGAAAAACGGCGGAAGCGGATGCCAGCCCGAAGGGCATCCTGCAAAAACGAAACGCCCCAAAAGGAGTGACGAAAGAGGTCAGAGGGCAGGAATCAACATGTAGGTCAATCTGATGATAGGTGGATGAGAGATCAAAAGTAGAGACAAAGGAGGCTCCACCCACCAAGGAAAGCATTTCATTGATGTTGGGCAGGGGATGTCTGTCGATCCAGATGTTGGAGTTAAGATCCCTGAGATCGACACACATCCTCATGCTCCCGTCCGACTTTTGTGCCAACACTACCGGGGCCAGCCATTCCGAACACTCCACCTCTTCAATCACTCCAGCCTCAGTAAGTTTAGTGAGTTCTTCCTTCAAGGCATCCCGAGCCATCACAGGAACCCGTCTGCCCTTGTGCACAACAGGGGTAGCACCTCTCTTCAGGACTATTTTGTAGGCAAAACCCTTCAACCTGCCCAATTTGGAAGTAAAAACTGTGGGAAACCTACTCTCCAAAGTTTCTGCTGTTAAGGGTACGGGCAAGGCAGTAGTATCCCTTTCGCCACCACTCACACGCAAAACTGGAACAGATTTTCCTGGACGTATTTCTATTTCCAGAGCAGCCTGCTCGTCCCATCCCACCACCGGATCACCCTTATGGGCCGCATAGAGTTTACCCCAGGTTTTACGTCCTTGAAATTGTCATACCCACTCGAAACCCAGAACCTTGATGGGAACGCGCCCGTAGGTGCAAGGGTTGATGTCCGGAGGAGAAAGATCAGACACCCTCTTCTGGAATTTGGAACAATAGAGTTCGGGAGAGACCATAGTTTAGGGGGATCCCGTGTCCACCATCAAATCGACAGGCACGTCATTAACTCTGAGAGTGGCCCACGGACTCTTTCTTCCAGGACCTATTCTCAACAACACACCCTCTTTGGTACTCCCACAGTTGGCTTGAGAGGACCCTATGTAACCCACCACAGTCACACTTTCCTCCTCGTCATTCGCATCCAGCATTCTCACAGTTTCTCTAGTGGACACTGTACTCCTGCACGTGCGGTGTAATGCCCTCTGCCTTTACACTTCCTACACACTACGGCGGAGGCAGGACACTCCTTCGATCCAGGCGCATGCCCATGCCAACCACACCTCCGGCACACATCCTTCAAAGTAAACCTCCCTTTGGTGTCCTTGTCTCTGCCTCTAGAGTCCTCACTCCTGCGGGGTAGTACGGCATGTACGATCTCCGCCTTGTCTGTCATTTCCTTCACACTCTTCCTTGATTCTTCCATGGCCCGAGCAATTTCAATCACCTTCTCCAGGGGAGGATCCTTCTCAGTCCAGAGCCTCTCCCTGACTCTAGAGTCACTTGTCCGTATCATAATCTGATCACGGATGTATTCTTCTGCCACACCTGTGAACTTGCATGTAGCAATTAGAGTACATAGGAGTCGATGCTCTCACCAGATCCTTGTGCCCTTGAGAAGAAATGGTACCTTTCTAGTACCACATTAGCCCTCTTTCCGAACTGTCCCTCCAACTTGCCGAGGGCAGTTTCATATGCAAGCACAACATTTTGGGAAGCATCACCCCCATCACCATTCTCGGGGGAAGGGGCAAATACACATGGTCCGTACCGAGGCAATTAAGTAGAGCCGCTTCCTTGTCATCATCAGAGAGTCTTGCCCCTCCTGACGCTCTAAGATACACCTTGAACGTGTCAATCCATAGCTCCCAAGCAATGGCTGGTTCCTCAGGATTGGGTAGGAAGGCAGGAGGAGGACGTGCATTCCTGTGCTGCATTGTAGAAGGAGAATGAGTCTGCAAGATCAGGTAAGGTTCCTCTGTCAATAATACAGACCGGGTATAAATGTCACGTATTTGAAGTGATGCGAAGCAGTATAAATAAATAACTGTGGGCCAATAGGAACTCTAGGGCATGGGCCCTCGGGGCTCCAGTGGAAATAGTCAAAGCAGTTATAAGAACCAGTAGCAAAGGTTGATTCTTCCCCCTCTTTTTTTTTTTTTACTGAATGGAGAGTCTAGTTGCTGGAGACCACACCATTTCACCAACCCTTAAGGATTAAAGCCTCTTCATCCACACATGAAAAAAACGCTTGCAGGACAGAAAGGGTTAACGCTTCACAAACGTCCCTGTAAATGCTCAAAAGTTCGCCCTTTCCTGAAGCCTGATTGCAGTTCGTGACCCGATTGGAGGACGAGTTCCTCGCCGATACCAGCTCCTCCCACCCTTCAGTTTGGGGCAACGTGAGAGAGTTCGTAGGGGCAAAGAGGACCTGCGTGAGCCAGATGCTTACTGGCTCTCTCACCTGAAGATCTGGATACATGGTCCGACACCTGGCGCACGCTCTACCCCGGCCGGGGAGCGCAGCCTCGCCAGCAGGTTTCAGCGCTGGGCTCCGTGACGTGTCGGTCACCCGGCGCTGCATTATGCCTGGGCCTTGGGGCTCAGGCCTGCACGCCAGAGAGGGAGCTGGGTCACACGTCGGCGGGTGAAGGTGGGCACCTCCGAGCACTGCTTCCCAGCTGCTACCCCACAGGGGCGGCGCCGACCGGGGAAGACTTGCAGCAACCGCTGGACGTATAGCGAAGGCGCGTGGGTCCGGCAGGTCGATCACACGGGCAGAGTGAGACGAGACCATGTTTATTTGATCGACCTGCAACCAGCGGTGCTCCACCTTCCGCACAACCTCCCTCAACAGACCTTGCTGGAATCTCCCCCACCCCGTAAGTAAACAAACACAGAACGGCCGGGTGTGGAATTCTACGCATGTAGAATTCCACACCAGAGCTCAGCATATACTATATTACTACATCAGCCAGAGGACATTTTTGACTAAGTCAATACATCTATTAATAATACTGAAACTAGCACGCTGCTCAGCGCCCTTATTTGGAAACACCAAGTGAACTTTAATTTGTTATAGGAAGTTTGGGGTATAACTTCTAGGTGTTCCCAGGAGCAACAGGCTGTATTTTCTAACCAATTGACCTAAAAGGCACAGTGACACTCCATCATACCCTAAAAACTGTTTCCAAACTGTGTAACGGTGTAGAGGGGTTAAGAGTCATGTTTTTAGTTCATGTGAAAGGCATATCACTATGTGGCATCCCGTACTAATGTTTCATGTTTGCATGTTCATGTCACAAAGGGCCGAGTGGGATATACAAATGACTGGACAGTGAGTGTCCATAACTGGGGTGGTAGCTACTACTTGTCATCTATCATGATTGGGGCTTTCCAAGGTCCAATACTCATGTCGATCTACCGTTTAAAATTGTCACAAGTTCGAATTGATATGGTCTGTCTGAAATCTTTCCAATTTACACCTTTCTGTTTCTGCAATTATCACTTCGTTTCCGTGGGACTTGCATGGGCTGGATCTCTGCATTTAACAGTTTTTCTGGAAACCGGTCACAAGCAGGAAGATTTATTAAGATCCTTGCTCGGGGACCATTATGGGGAGCAGGCAAGATGGCATGAGACCACGGGAACCAGATGGCTGACTCATAAAGGACTTGAGCCCCGTAGGCGGAATAAGGAAGAAAGCGCTACAGTGGATTCCTGTTGTGTTTAGGGAGGCAAGAGCTCTGTTCCAGGGCATGGAGGCAATAGAGGGTGATACATGGGTCAAGGAGGTCCAATAACAGGGTAAGTGTGGGTGGCAGAGAAGCACGTTAGAATACCCAGGATCATACTGGCAAAACCGATAACGAGCACCCACAGAGGCCTGGCAGGGCTGCCCTTTCCTCCCTTGCAATTAATACACCAGAAACCGTGGAGCTGAGGAGCGGGTTCAATTCCCCCTGGGGGCAGTATTGGAGAGTCTCTGGGAATATTGTGGATATTCTCTGGCCTGTTTATTTGCGTCACACTCCAAAAATGGCAGAAGGGATGCAGGGTCCAAACTTGCCCTTGAGTGCTCGGGGAGAGAGTGAGTTCCATACCAAGGCAGACATTCTCACTATTTTACAGGAGATTAAAACCCTTAGGATGGATCTGCAGGGGTCCTTGTCTGAGGTCAAAGGTTGCATGGATAAGGCGGATGATCGTCTGGAGGCTAAAGAGAATAATCAGATGTCTGTGGTTGTTCTGGAACTGCACCTAGACTCCTGTATCAAGCATTTAGAAGCCAGAGAGAAAGACTTTGCCCAGATGTTTGAGTATATGGAGTACCGGGAGAGGCTCTGCAACATATGGGTGTGGGGGATCCCGCACACTGATGGTGAAACATTGAGAACCTTTGTAAAGAAAATAATGTGGTACTGCAGCTCTTGTTTGCACCTGGTCAAGGTAAGGAGATACTCTTTGATTGTATCCAACGGGCGGGGCCCTATGGATGGACCAAAAATCGATATTGGTGAGATGTCAGTATCATAACGATAAGCTGAAAATCATCAGCAGAGTGAGACTGAAGGGAATCCATATATATGAGGGATCAAAGATCACAGTGTTTCAGGATTTATCCAGTGGCAGATTAGCAAGACAAGTAGGCATTATTTTGTATTTGTATTCCTTCGTGGATTACATATAATTCAGGAATGATCGATAAAGTAGATGGCATGGGGAAGAGAGGGTGGTTGCTTGAGGAAAAGGTCACCCTGATATGGTTGTATTCCCCCGAACCTCAAAACACTTGAATTTATTGAAAATACTCTGGCACAGGCTCATAAATGGGCAGTAGGCATTTGGAAATTAGGCAGGGACTTTAATATGGCCGTTAGGACTGGCTATTAGGAAAAGGAAAGTCAGCAAGGCAAGGATGGCAGAAGAGAGGGAGCTGTCTCGGAGCCTGGCAGACTTTGGTTGGTGTGATGCTTGGATAGTGACTCATCTAATGGGTAAAGGTATACTTTCTTTTCTAACCCACACAGGCCATATTCTAGAGTCGACTATTTGTTGCTACACAAGGGGAAGAGACACCTCTTATGTAACGTTACCATAGTTCTGGTTGGATGGTCGGACGCTGACATTTTCCAAATGGATTTGAGATGTGACAAGGAAGAACTTAACCATGGTAGATGGCTATGTAATGACAAGCTACTAAAAGACCAGATTTGCAGGAATTTTAGGAAGGACTAAATAAAGCAATATTTTGCTACCAATGACAATGGAGCGATAGATCTGCAAACAATATGGGAGGCAGTGAAGGCTACTGTTAGAGGTCTCATTATTATGGAATGGGCTAAGAAGAAAAGAGAAAGGTCGGAAGCAGATTCTAGACTCCCAGAGCAAATTCAGGACTTGAAGCGGAGGCTGGAGGATCCAAGTGACAACCAGATGGTGTTGATTAATGATACTAACTAAAAAAGACAAAGTTTGAGAGAAATTGATGTTAGCCTGTCCTATCCTATTATGAAAAGGTGGACAAGGCGGACTCTGTTTTAGCCAGGATGATAAGACTTCAAATAGTGGACAGGAAGTCTCAGAATATCACAGACGTAATGGGCCATACTTGGAATAAGCCCTGTGATGTGGTGCAAAGTTGTACAGACTATTATCAGCCTTTGCAGGCGGAAAATAACAATGCCAATCAATAAACCATAGGGGCAATCTCGAGGGAATTGCCCCCACACCCAAAAGTTGACTCCAGAGGAATCATATATACTGGAAAGGGATATCAGTAGTGAGGAAATAATTGTAGCCACCAAGAGATGAGGATGGGTTTAACACACCCTTTCATAAGACACATGCAGCAGTCCTCCCCACTTTCTTACCTAGGCTTTACAGTGGCCTCTGGTAAGAGGAAGTAATTTTTCCTTCATTCCTCAAGGCTTTAATTCTTGTATTACTGAAGCAAGGTAAATATTGTTGCTGAATCTTGACGTCAAGATATTTATGAGGATTTTGGCCACACACTTGGAGGTTGCCCTCTATAAATTGGTGCATCCAGATTAGGCAGGGTTTGTGAAGGGACTTCAGGAGGCTGACAGCATGAGAAAAAGCCTGAATTTACTGACACTTACAGAGACAATTCTAGAGGAAGCAATTATTTTGGCCTTGAATACAGAGAAAGCGTTGGACAGAGTGGATTGGGCGTTCCTTCGGTAGACATTTAACACATTTGGCTTTGGAAAACATGGGCAGACCTGGCTAGACAATCTATACTCTGAAGAGTCACCTAGGTGGTCCTCTGTCTCCTTTCCTATATGCCCTGGTCATGGAAACTGCGGGGAAACAAGATGGTTAAAAGCTTGACAAGAAAAGGTGTAGAGAACAAACATGCCTTGTTTGCAGACGACGTTTTGATAGTCATGGAAGATGCAGGGAATACAATACCGTCAGTTATGGAAGAGCTTGAAACCTTTGGGGGCCATTCTGGCTTTCAAGGTAAATTATAATAAATTGGTAATATTTCGGATGGGAAAGTTGTGGGAAGAGTTTAAAGTCTTTCTTTTGGACTTGCCATTTATGCAATGCTGAGGATAAGATCTGATACCTTGGAATAATGAGAACTACATCTAAAGAGAGTATGTTCCGAGAGAATTATTTTAAACTGTGTTTGAATATTACAAAAGAGGTGGGTAAATGGGATACACTTGTCCTATTGTGGATGGCTCGACTATGCATTATTAAAATGAATAACTGCCCACGTTTTTTATATCTGTTCCAATGCTCTGATACAAGAATTGAGAGATGTTTTCATGCAATTAAGGAAGCTTGTACTTACATGTTTGTGGAAAGAGGCCAAACCCAGATAGCATATATGGTTCTGATTCTAACCAAAGAAAAAAGGGGAGTGGGATGTCTGAATTTTTAAACTTAAATTAAGGCTTCCCCATTAAGAGCATTGCATAAGAACCTTAATCCATCTACGATCAAACAGTGGGAAAAATGCTATACTATCACTGGTGTGCCTGGATGACTGGCTGCGGGCTCCAAAAAACAGAATAGCTGCAAGAATATTGAGCCACCCGGTGAGTACGGTCTATGAGATGTATGGGGGGAGGGGATAGATTTGGCCGTCTCCATTGAGCAGCTTCGGGGCCCCTCCCATAAAGGATTTGCTGATAGAGCCAAACAGATTTCAGGCTTGGCATGCAGGGGGCCTGTAGAAAGTGGGCCAGATGTGGATCAAGGTCCCATTAAGGCCAATTCCTATGTTGGAGGAATCCTTGGGAATTAGTCCCTTATCTGTGTTCCTATACCTACAAATAAAAGGAGTGTTCTTGGATAAGAGGTGGTGTGCCAAGCGAAGGAGGGAGCTCACTTAGTTTAAATTTGTATTACTTTCAAGTGACAGCAATAAGAGCTACATATCAAAGCTACATAAAGCATTGTTACTTGTGGAGTCTCAGGAATATTTGTGTATTAAAGATCAATGGGAAAGAGACACAGGGCCATCAGTTGATGACCATCTTTGGTGATTGTTGTGTTACTCAGTTGGGTGGTCTTCTATAACTACGCAGTATAAACCTCACGCCTAAGTCTTGCCCGCCAAGCAGAAGTGAGTACCACAGCTAGAGATATATTCCAGATGGAATTTTTGACACATAGGCTTAATGACTCAGAAAGAATTATCCAGAGGGAATGGTATCTGTTTGTGGCGAATTGAAGAGGGAAAGAGTCAAAATAAAAACGAATTTGTGTGTGGCGACATCAATTTTGCCAAAGGTGAGAATGTTGGGAAACATGTAATTACCCTGGTTGCAGACCACATAGTGGAGAGATGGGATATGTAAGAATTCCTTTCATGATGCTCAGAGGTGTTAGAGGGGGGGGGGGTTAATGGGGATTTAATATAAAAATGGTTTTGTGTTGTGTGTTTGTTTTTCAGGGTTGCTAAGAATAAAGTATGATTTGGACAATGCTGAAAATGCCATTTTTGACAAAAGACTGGATCTATGGAGCATGTTTTACCTTAAAGTTCTTTTAAATACTGAACTCTGTGAAATGGCGGGGAAGCCTGAAAAACAACCACACAACACAGGACCACTGTTAATAAAAAAATATATATTTTTTAAAGTCCTTGCTTGCAATGTTTTGGGAATGGAGCTATTGTCTTTTCCATCCTTCTGCGGGGGATTTGAGTCAGGTGAGGGTTTCGCAATTACCCTCTGGGCGAGTCCCTGCTATAGTATTGAGGAGGGCCCCAGCTCCGGGATTTATTTGAGTTTAGCCAGCGTGAGTGAACCCCACCCAGCAACCGGGACTGCAGGAGAGTGACTCAGGGATCTTCCCCATTTTGTCCCAGGCCCTTAATCCACTGGCTCAGGGAGGAACCCTGTCCCCGGAGCCTTTCTTCTGGCGGTATTTGAAGCCAGGCGGGCGACTTGGTGACAGTTCAACTACTCCTTCGGGCATTCGTGCATTCCCTGCCATCACAGGCATGTACAGATTAAAATATTATTTCTCTCACATTGAGGCTTGTCACCTCTCCAGTTTGTACAGACTGCTGTGCAATAAGGGCAGACACCAAAATGTATCTGAAACGCATCTCATGGACAGAGTACGTTCCACATTTTTCTACCATTCAAACTCACAGCTAATATTGAGTTGAATGTCAGACCCTGCTGCTGTTACAGGATTTGGGACTACAATACCTGCTCACTGCTATGGTTGTGATCCGCATCTTGTGTAAACCCTGAGCTGCAATGATTGTGATCTTGTCCTTAGGTCTCAAAAATGCTTGCTGTAGCTTGGCGTGATGATTTCTGTCACCACAAAGGCTTTCATTCACACGTTCGTGTTTTGTGTGCCTTTTCTGAAGGCTTTTAAGGGAACAGTGAGCAGTGACCTAGTTATTGTGGTCCACTGTGCCCTGTTATAGTGAATGAGTGCTCAGGCAGTCTTGCAACTGGAATCGGTGGGGGGAGGGAGGGATTAGGGGTCGTCGAGTGGTTGGTTGTGAGGCTACTGGGAAACCAGATCCAGAGGTAATGTTACCCTAAACGAGTTTCATGTGGACTTTAGCCTTGGTATTCTGCATAAGAATGGCATTGCAGTACAGTTTTGGGCCCTTTCTTTTGGGCATGAACAGTGGGTTTACATGGGTTCGAACACGATCTCTGTAAGAACACCCCAAATAGAAGAGGTTGGAGGGGGATTAATGGGGATGCTCACAGGGGTTAGATGTGGATTTAACTGACAAAGCCTTCTGTGCACTTTGTGCAATTCGTGTAAGAAAAACACAGTTGTTGTATGGGCCGGTGCTCCTGCGTGTAGGTCCCCTTAAGTTGCTGTACACTGTATGAAACTGTAATGCTGAGACTAGGCCTTTCAACTGGGAGTCCAACAAAAGTTACCTCCTGCTCAATTCTGTGTAAGTGTAATTGATATTCTGCCTGCATGTAACTGGTCTCTGTAACAGCACCTCAATGCCTTTTGGTTTTTGTGCGCTTTATAAATGAATAAATACATAAATGTACACTGTCAAAAGCTAAATGTCCACAGTGTATGTCCTGGATTCTGTGGATTTAGCTGTGCCACCTTGAGGCTCACCAAGCCAGAATTTCAATATGGCAGCAGGCGCTTGCCATAGTGAGTGTGTTTTAAATGTCTAACTTTTTTGACTGGCAAAATCTTGTGTAGTTTAACTATAATTACTTTAAAAATAGAGTTTCTGTATATATGGCAACATCAACAACACCCTACATTATGTGTATGTGTGTGTTTGTGTGTGTGTGTGTGTGTAGAGGTTGTTGCTTTTGCCACTCAAATGTAGTGCATATGAGGAATGTCATTCTTCTGTGCTTTTTTAGATTAGCACTTTCACTGGCTTTCGGATTTGCATATTGCATATATGGCATGAAGTGCCCAACCACGTGGCTTACCTTTTCTTCTGTATCTGCATCCGAACATTGGTGTTCGCCTCAAACTGAGGTCCTGAACAACTAATTATAAGTAAGAGTACAGGCTGAAAACTACATCAAGCTGAATTCCTTTTTACTCACTTCAAAGCACACATACAACTAGTTTGTCTAATTGTCCTTGACAGCTAATAGCGAACCAACATTAGAAACGGATTCACCCAGATAATATTATCCGAAATTGACGTCTGAGTTCTAAAGTTGTATGCACACATATTTGTGTAAAAACATCTTATGATCAAGCCTAAAGAAGCTCCTAAAGAAGCTCCTTTTGGCAAACAGCCTGCAGCACTTGGAATGAAATCCCTGCGTCCACATTAGCAATACAGACAATCATGGAGCTAAGATGTAATTTGCAAATAAATCGTACACAAACAATATTGAATGACCGGTAACAGCAGAAAAAAATGAAAATTCGAAACTATAATAACCCACATGTCAAATAAATGGCTGAAATGTACCCGCTAAAGAAGATGAGTCACGGTAGGATGCTGATGGTCCTGAAGAATGCACTCAAATAGACAATGTCGCAGAAACCGGTCAACCAACTGTCCTTTATGTTTTTGTGCACCGTATTCAAAAGCAATTATAACATACTGTTTAGTCATCTGAAATGCGCAGTCAGATGAGGGTTTGATAAAGCAATTGAAAACTCCCCATAGGTCTACTCATTGATATAGACACAGTGACTTTTTAAAAATAAAATCATTTTCTTTCTTCTTGCCACATACTTTTTCTAGACACCTTTACGGTTTTCGCATTGGTTGTTGGATCATGCCATTATAGATGGTTTAAAAAAATGCATTTAAACACACAAAATATAAGATCTGAGCACTTATATAAAGTCAAAACTCGATTGATTCCCCTTTCAATTAAGTGGCACACCACTGCATTCCAGGGCGAGCCTTTCCTTTTGGGAAAGTTTCATTTTTTTCCTATAGGGGAATAGAGTGTGAGTGGTTGCACAATTTTGTCAGGGGCATTGTTCTATTGTGCCTGTAAAGGTGAATTCAGAGTGTAAGAAATAACTGTCTCACTCGATCTGACCTTTTGCAAAGCTGCTCCTTTTGAGTGAAACGTGTATGCTTATCACAAGATCAACATCGAATCATCTCAGATATAACTAATACATTTAGAACATGCCTATTATTGAATTGTCTTAGTTATACCCACTGCTCTAACCATTGGTAGTAAAATAATGTTCCTTTAAGAGGCGCACAATGTTTTCTACAGTAATGTGCTTGTTATATGTGTTATACTGCTATTAGAGATTAAGACCTTATTAGCAAAGTTACTTTGGAGTTTTGACCTAAATCGCCCCAGACCGGATTCCTCCTTGGGCCTTACTTCTCATCCTCAAAGCCTTCCTGCCATGTCCCATTGGCCAAATGTTTGATCCATGTGTTGTCCGCTAATGGCATATTTATGGTGGTATTGGCTTCTGGAAGAGGAGTCGGGGAGTTGGGTTCTCCCCTGTGCCATCAACCTTGCATCAGATTCTGCCCTGTAAAGGTAATCCTTCGTCCTGATGCTTCTTTCCGCCCTAAGATCTCCACTTCGTGCCATATGAATCAGAAGATTATTTGAACAGTCTTTGGGGGTTCAGCTTCTTTGGACAAGGATGCAATCCAATTATTGTATATCGCTTTCAGTGAGTTGTGGTTCATAGGGTCTGTTTAGTAAAAACTACCGGGGTGTGCATTTATTGGCCTCAGCCATATTCTTACTGGGATACTGCTTGGCATATTCATATGCAAATTGTGTGACGAGAACAGTGGGGAGTGTCGGGAGGATAGCTCAGGGGCAACGTGCTTGTCTTGTGAGCAAGACAATGCAGCGCAACAGAGTTCCGTATCCTGGTCCCGCACTTAGCGACTGGTTTCCGGTATTAAGTGCATTATAAAAGATTAATAAATTAAGCCTAACTGTGATGAAATGACTACTCTTCCGCAGGAGTACAGGGTTAGGTAGTGGCTAAGCTGCCAACCATGCCCCACACTACTACTAATCCAACAGTGATTCCAATCATAAAGGTAAATCAGAGACAGCGCAACGGGTATACCTCCTTCACCTTTTGTGGCAATGTAGACTTAGGGCAGGCTATACTCTCAGGATGGGTGTGAAGTGATAACAGTAGCAACATAAACAGCAATAGTACTAAGATGCCAAAATAAAAGAATGCCAAATCAAGATAAAAGAAAATATATGTGCTTTCATTAAAAAATAAAAAAACGCAATCAACTAACTAACAACACTAGCAAAACCCAGCCTTGTAAAGAGAACAGAGAAAAAGCAGACAGGTATATTATGGCACTCTGGGTACTTGATCAAGGATTATCAGGCAAGCAATTGCAGCAATATCACTGTTCAAAGGATATGCCTTTTAAGTAAAGGATTAATGTCACAAGTGACTATGTTCCCAGAAAGTAGACCGGGGGACAGGGCATCTTAACAGTACTTTAGTCTCAGGCTTAGATGATTTGACAGCGCAGAACTGGGATCTTTGGTGCTTTCTTACGTTTGCGCCATTTTCGAGAAGTCGCGTTGATCGTGCACTGGTGTTGAGACAGGTCTCTGTATGGTTCAGGTAGGCATTTGAAGCCATGCAGTTTGATGGGATAGGTTTGAGTCAGGTCAAGACAATGGTTCTACTGGGTTGAGTCAGCGTGTGACACAATGGCTTCCACATGTTCGAATAGGTGGTTGAGTCAGGTCGAAACGAGGTTCTATTGGATCAAAGTGGTGCTCAAAGATGCAGTGAGTTGGGTGCCTCCACAGCAGTGGGAATGCGTTCGGGGCTGCTACAGGTGTGAGATGGCGCCAAACCAGTTCAAAGATTTACTCAGGGGTTTGAAGATAAAAAGAGTGCCAAAAGCAGCACGATGGGTTCTTTGACTGAAAGAAGGCATCGAACATGGTCAAAACAGTTCAAAGGCAGCTCAAAGCTGTGAAACAAGATTCCAGGCTGCATTGAACGCCTCAGGTTGCTGGGAGTCACATATCAGGGGCTGTAGGACAAGGTAATTCCTTCCTCCTCTGCATTCCCAGCCCAAAGAGTTTGGCACCTACAGAGCTTCATTCACCTCCAGTCAGGAACCTGTATAAGTGCATTTGGCAAAGTGGCACACTGCAGTTCCCTGGTGATGGTTAGGGGACAGCTCCCTCCTCTGCCTGTATTAATTCTGCCTTCACCACTATCCCAGAGGACTTTGGAATGGACTGCACTCCCAGCAGCGTATTCTTCTTTTTCAGATGTCCAAAGTTGAATGAAGGAATAGGTGGGAAACCCCATCCTTATAAAGGCAAAATGTCACAGGGAATTGTCTCCAAGCAAGCCTGCTGTAATGCGTCCAATCCCTGCTGCTGTAATTCGTGACCCTTGCCTTCTTATATAAAAAACAAAGTGTGTTATGCTGCATGAAATGAAGAGGGCAGAATGAAAGATAGCCCCAACAGATAATAAGGGTGGTGGAACCCCATCTCTGGTCCACTTTTCCTCTCTGGCTACTCCAACTCTGCCACCCTTCCCACGTCTGCTGACTTCAAAGGCCCTTTGGTGTACAACACTCCAGTGTAAGTCTGGACTTTATTATGCGCGTGCCCCTTTGACGCAGGATTCCCAGGAGATCTCATGGTGAGAGCACCTGTGCCTTAACGGGAAGTTGTACCACCTCCTAGAGAATTAAAGGAGGGCAACATCCTACCTATTGTCTCTCTAGGAAAAGAGGAGACAGTGAGGCCAGCTATGACTGTACATCGCCTTGTCATCACTGACATGGGCTCCTAGGGTAGACACTTGCATGATATTGAACTGGGCTGGCTCTAAAAATGGTGTGCTCTTATCAGTCACCACACTATCACCAGGTATGGCTTTTTCTTAGAGATTACCCTGCCACCCGACTGAGAAGGCTCCAATTATTACATTTTAGTTCAGAGGTGGAGGAGTTCAAATGCTAAAACTGCTTTTGGTGACTTTGGTTCACAGCAGCTGTCAAGTATGGTCATGTGATCTTTGAACCTGCCCTGTGCCACTGGAGAGAAGGAGCTGCAGATGTCATAAGACTGGCGCAACACAGGTATATGGATGCACTCTGCTTTTGGCTTGGAGTTTTTTATTAAAAGGGATCTGTTAAGCAGACCTTACTTTTAGAAAACAATAACAGGGCTTTGACCTCCTTCCTTATCACAGTCCACGTTGACACTCGTCCACCATACTCAATAAAAACTCTGACACAAAGGAGTTGCTCTGGGAGGGTTATATAGTTATCAGCTTTAGAGAACGATGGGGCCACGAAAGATTGATGTGTTAGAAGAGCGACTGTGAGTTAGGCTTTACAAGGTAGGGCCAATCCGGAGGCAGATGCCCGCAATAGGTAAGAATGTTGTGAAGGAAGCCCTAGGCTTGAAGGAAAAATTGTTACATGTAATACATGTAGGCAATTACAGGCCCACATAGACCTTTGAGTCTGCCTGAGGCCTAATCAATCAGGATTTTGACCATGGTTCAGTAGCTAAGACTGCTGCTCGACCACTACACAGAATTGTATACAATGGACCATAGGGCACACCTTTCCATTCTACCAACACAGATACTAATGCCATACATGGTGTTCGAGTGGTATCCAGCATTACAATTTCTCAGTTTACATGTGTGTTTGTTTGTTTGTTTATTTATTTATATATCACGCCTAACCCAGAGGTATCTGGGCGCATTTTGCATGGTTACATATGAATAAGACATAGGTAAGAGTGACACATATACAATAGATAATTTACATTGCAATACTCAATAGCTACAAGTACTTAGGTGTTTGGGCACCTAGTGTAAGGTTACATATAAAATAGGTACATAAACCAGGTACATTGGTAAGAGGGATACAGATACAGTAGATAATTTACAGTAGTTTATTAAGGATGGAACAGCGCTACCCTTTCCTCTCACATGTGAAGTCCCAAGGGTGCATCCTGTGCACTAGAGTATTCAATGTTTACATGGAGCCACTAGGAGATTTGGTAGTAGGCATTGGTTTCTCCATAATTCCCTATGTTGATGAAACTCAATTGTATCTATGAATCTTATCAGAGGAGGATGTCCATCAACTAGGGAAGTCGCCATCGCCATTGGAGATCAAAGCATGGCTACTCCTGATCAACCAGAAATTTCACTCCGCTAAGATTGAGTTCTTGTTATTCCTGACCAATAAATCCATCCTGCACTGGATGGTATTGCACCAACATTAACTGGGACTGCCCGGTCCTAGTGTTTTCTTCTTGACACTGAAGTGTCTTTATGAGTGCATGTCACAAACAAAATCCATTGGTGCAATAACAACTGTCACTTACTAGACAGTAAGAGGAATCTGAAGGCATCCTCATTTCTTTCCCCCATATAACCTCCTCCCAGGTGGCCAGAGAAAGGCTGTCAGTATTGCATCCTGACCCTGGGGGTGATATGTGAGGGAGGATCACCTGGGTGGAGAAGACTTGGGGAGTGGGGAAGAGGCATCCTTGGGTAAGACACGGTATCCCCCATTTCCCTTTTCTAATGAGTCCAATATCCCCCAGGTCTTTGTAGGCTATTACCAGTCCCTTCCCTATTGTTCCAGTAAATTATCTCCCAGTAAACACCATTTAGGGAACGGGACGAGGAAGAGACAAACCAGAGCCATGCATGCTCTCTTTATTGACTCTTACACACACAAACACCACTCTGGTACAGGTAAGAGGAAACGGGATGCCGAGTACAACAACCATTATGTAATTTATTTATTTATTTATTTATTTATTGTGCATTTGTTAGGCGCTTATCCAACAAGTAAATTGTGTTTCAAAGCGCTCACATGGAAGCAGGGAGGGAACATGGGATTGAAAAAACAATATACACACTGGGAGATAAAGACAAACCTACTATGCCCTGTGAGTATTCAGAACATGCAAGTGAAGAGTGAAGAGGGGGAGAGGGCTGGGGTGTCCGTGCTTGTGGGTGAGCAGCAGATGTAAGTGCCTAGTAAGTGCTACAGAGCATTAAGCTGCAGTAAGCGTGTAAGTGCAAGCCTACAAAGGTGTAGGCCAGTGGGTACCGAGGCAAGTGCTGTGTGTAAGAAGAAGCTGAGGCGATTGGGTGTGGGAGGCCAGAGCCCTAGGACACATAAGGGCCCTGGTCACCAATCACAGCGACTGTGAGGTTAGCAGAGGAGGGAAGAAGGGAAGAAGAATATGAAAAGAAGAGTCTTGAGGAGCTTCTGGAATTCGAGGAGGTCCAGCTCAAGAAAAAGAGGAAGGGGGAGGGTGTTCCACAAGGGGGAGCCAGCAGAAGTGAGAGAGCGGCCTCCTGCCCTTTGTTTAGCAAAATGCTTTACACACAGAGAGTTGGTTCCAGAGGAACGTAGAGGTCTAGAAGGAGAGTATTTAGTAATAGCAAGTTGCAGATAGCATGGTCCCTGGCCCCAGGCAATCTTGTGGATGATGCAGAGGGATTTGAATTTAAGCCGTTCAGCAACCGGGAGCCAATGTAAAGTTTTTAGGGCAGGAGAGATGCAGTCCCTGGGCTTGAAGCCAGGGATAAGTCTTGCTGCCCTATTCTGAAGAAGCTGGAGGTGTCGTAGAGAGGAAGAGGGTAGATTCAGAAGAAGGCTTTTGCAGTAGTCAAGCCTAGAGAGAACCAGAGCTCTGGTCACATTGAGCTTCTGGGGGAAAGTGAGAAAAGGGAGAATTCCTTTGGGAAGGGAGACTTGAAAGTTGGACTTCTTGGCAAGGTCCTGAATGTGAGGAAGGAGGATAGAGAGGAGTCGAAGATGACTTCACGTTTTCTGGCTTCAGATGAAGGAAAAGGGGGAGATTCCATAGAGGATGGCCAGAGTGAGGGAGAGAAAGAGGGAGCAGGGGTCACAATAGGAAGGATCTCAGTCTTGCTGACGTTGGGGCAGAGATCATTGGAAGTGCACCAGGACTGAATGGCACAAAGGCAGTCCGGGATGATGGAAGAAGCAAAAGATTCAGCAGGAAGTTTGAAGAAGAGTTGTGTGTCATCTGTGTAGCACTGGAAATTGGGAGAGAAGGAGGAAATGATGTGTGCCAGTGGAGCAAGATAAGTGTTAAAGAGTTAGTGGGGAAAGGTTGGAGCCCTGGTGGACACCACATGTGGAGAAGGAGGTAGGTGATGAGAAGGTGCCTAGAATAATCCGGGATGAGCGATCAATTAGGAAAGAGGTCATCCAGTCCAGTGCCCACTCTATGAAACCCAGTGTATTATGGAGTTGTTTTATGATGATAGAGTGGTTGACCATGTCAAAGGCAGAGGAGGGGTCAAGAAGAATGAGGACGGCTGGAGCGTTGGAATCAAGGGATGCAGTTTCCATGCCTCTGGATGCTCAGAATCCAGATTGATAGTCGTGGAGACCATCAACAAGTTCAGTGAGTGAGATAAGTTGGGGGAAGGCCAGTTTTTCCAGGAGTTTCCCAAGGAAGGGGGTGATGAAATAGGGCGGTAGTTAGCTGGACAGGCAGGATCTGCTGAAGGTTTTTTCAGGGGGAGGTTGCACAAGGGAGTAATGAGGGAAGAGGAGAAGGATCCAGTAGTAAAAGAGTGGTTGCAGAAATCAGCAAGAGCGGGTCAAGAGAGACAATTTTGTCCTAGATGGTTCTGGAGGAGCAGGGTAAAGTCTGTTTGGAGTAGACTTTCATAGATCGGATACTCTAGTGACCTCATCCAGTGTGACAGGGGAGACGGAGGAGAGACAAGAAGAAGGAGGGTGAGAGGCAATAGGAGGCAGGGGGTGGACGAGGGGTTGGAGAAGAGGGTAGCAAGGGTGCTCAGTATGTTCAGAGTTTTAGTGGTGAAGTGTGTGGCCAGTGCATTGCAGAGGGCCTTGGAAGGAAGAGGGGAGGAGGAGACTGCAGAATGGTTGATTAGTTCCCTGCAGATTTTAAAATGTTCTGCTGTGTTGTTGGAGGCACCTGATACCCGAGCCTGGATGTGGACCGTTTTCTTGGCATGGATGGAGAGTCTGTATTGCCTTTGGAGCAGGCAGCAGGCCAGTTTGTTAGAGGGCGTGCCTGAGGTTTGCCACTTCCTTTCCGCAGCTCTGCACTTGCGTTTCAGGGCTGCAAGTTTGGAGTCGTACCAGGTGTTACTCTAAAAGGCAGGTTTCAGGTGGATGGTCATGACTGGGCCAAGAATGTCCAGCGTGTTAGAAATGGCCAGTTGGAGGTTACTGAGAGCAGAGTCTGAAGTAGAGTCAGGGGCGGGGGAAAAGGTGGATGAAGGTGGATGCAAAAGCAGCAGCTGACAATCGTTTCATCGGACCCTGGAGAAGAGGCACACCGAGTGGGGAGCAGTGACAGTCACAGCAAGTCTGCCGCCGTGGAAAAGAGCACCTGGAGACAGCGTAACCGGTGAGTCAGAGAAGCCTGAGTGACGGTGGCACACTGAGGTGTAGGCCGTGTGGTTGTTGCAGGTCAGGTCGCGCGTCAGTGAGCGAGATACCACTTGGGCGATGTGAATGCCGGTCGAGCTTGAACGCATACAAATTACTAAATACTTTTGATGATCACGATGAAACAAAACTGCTAAACAAATTGAGTGAAAGGTTTTGTGAATTCCGAACTGTGAAAGAGATGGAAGGAAGGCTAACCTGGAGCCAGGCAAAATCCCTGGGGGAATTAAACGAACGTGTGAGTTTAAACAAGCTTTGGCCAGGTCAAGGGAGGGCCTGAGAACACTGTTGGTTTCTACAAAGTGACTGATTTGAATGAAAAGGGAATTTTTGAATACTGATTTGATTGAAAGCAGTTTTGTGCAATTCCCTGATAAATAATGGCAATGTGCCTATGAAGAAGAAGCAAGCAAGGTGTGTCGGTTGCATGACCTGTAATGGGTGGACCGTGTGGTCCGACAACTGCACCTAGACTGAGTACACTAACCTAACGAAAAACAACTTAATTCACCCACAAGCTTGTGATTGAATAAAGGAAAACTTGTGTGATCTGAAATTGAGGAACTGAACTTTATGAAATTGATGAAAGGTAACCAAGACAGACGAGCTGGGAAGTATCCCAAGGAATTGTGTTGTTTTGGAAAGCTGAGAGACTTGAAAGCCTGTGGAAGGGAACCCCTCTATTTGTAATGTGAACTATCGTGAACTTTGGGGAAGGGAAGCCCCCCTTTCCAACCAAGAGCTGGAAGAAGCTGTGAACTTTTATTTGAATACTTACCATTTTGAAGCTGACATCCCTAAACGTTGTATACAAATAGATATGAGGGCAAGTATAGGTTTTGGACACAGACAGACATTTGCTTTGGACTTCCTGATACAGACTATTATTAGTCTTATTTAGGTAGGGAAATCCCACCTTAGCGTAGCACAAGTTAGGCATTTTTCCCAGCCTCTTTTTAATTTAATAAAAGTGTATAGCCCAAACCTTATTCAGTTGTCTGTGTCTACTTCATGATGCCTTCACGGGATATGGGGGGTTGTTCCAGGTTTATATGTTTGTATTTATGCAGCTGTAATTTCGTTACCACATATTTTTGGCGGCAATGAAATTACAATTTTTTACCACACCACCAAAGAGTTTGACCTTAAGTTGAAGGATTTATCTCCAGCAAGTGCTGACCATAAATCCTCAACTGTTGCATGAATATTAGCAGTCATTTTGCCAATATCGCCATGAAATCAAATGGGCTATACAAATGAGAATTAACACCACCATAACTGCACTCAGAATATAATGGGAAATGTGGCAGACTGAGTGACAGTAATGTTAATCAAATTTGGTGGTAATTCTACACAAAAACTGCAGAATTACTGCTAAATGAGGCCCCTAATACCCTGTCTCCCAATTGATACCTTTTAGACATCTGTTCTTCCATTGGTCCTTTGTTATGTGAATGTAGGCAATGCATTGTCTGTCTGCACATCTCCCAATTGGTACCTTTCAGACAAGTGTTCTGGCATTGGTCCTGTGTCATGGAAAGAAAGAAAGAAAGAAAGAAAGAAAGAAAGAAAGAAAGAAAGAAAGAAAGAAAGAAAGAAAGAAAGAAAGAAAGAAAGAAAGAAAGAAAGAAAGAAAGAAAGAAAGAAAGAAAGGAGGAGATAAAGAAAAAGCTAGAAAGAGAGAGAGAAAACAAAATAAGGAAAGAAAGATAGCCAAAGAAAGAACAAAAGAAAGAAAGAAAAGAAAATGAAGGGAATGGAGAAAAAGAAACAAAGAAGGAAAGAAAGAACGAAAAATAAACAATTGAGGGAATGAAGAAATAAAGAAAGAAACAAAAAAGAAAGAAACAAATAAAGAAAGAGAGGAACAAAGATAGAAAGAAGAAAGAAGTATGAAAGAAAGAGAGAAATAATGGAAGAAAGAAAGGAAAGAAAGAAAAAAGGATGAACGAATGAGAGAAAGAAAGAATCGAAGGAATACAGAAAGAATGAAAGAAAAAGAAAGAAAGGAAGGAAGAAAGAGAGAAAGAAAGAAAGAAAGAAAGAAAGAAAGAAAGAAAGAAAGAAAGAAAGAAAGAAAGAAAGAAAGAAAGAAAGAAAGAAAGAAAGAAAGGAAGAAAGAAAGAAAGAAAGAAAGCTGCCATATTTGCTAGTACACAAGAAAGCATAAAGGACAGACAAAATGTTCTATGTCTAACCACTTTAAAATATAAGTCTCATGTTTACTTTTTTCACTGCCGAATGTTTGTTCACATGAAAGCAGAGAGCTGCTACAATGCAGATGATCAAAGCAGGACCCTTCTTACTTTCAATATTTTAGCATCGAGAAAAACATCAGATAGACTGTCTCTCAGATTTGATCTAGATGACTTTAATCAATTCTTGTCCTTCACAAAGATTAGATTCGACTCAAACCATAATCGGGGTACAGAGTTCATTTGCTGAACTCAGTGACCGGGATATTGTCACATCCGTGTCTGATAATCGTACGTCATGCCTGTTGGATTTGTGGTAGGGGAACTATTGCTTGTAGAGCAACCTAGAGGTGATCCACGTGTTTAAATCGACAAATGGAATTGACATCTGGAGCGCACCATATATCGATGTGGTACATTTTTTCTTCTGGTGGCTCTTAATTTACACTTTGTGAAATTATCTGTGAAACGCACCCGTCCCCAATCGCCATCTTGTGATAATCTAATCTGCTGCGTTCAACCTTAGGTTAGTGGTCTGGGGTCAATAAATCTTAACACACCCCCCACTATGTGACATCAGCCGCTGCAAACCCTATACACCGCACCTTGTGTGATGTTGGAGCACAATGCAAACAAAGCGCCCTCTGTATGCAATGTTTTCATGTGTCTACTTGTAAAGGCACACCACGCCTCAGCATTAAATAAATATCAACAAACCATTTCCCCATGCCATGGTGTTTGTTCCATTTATTTCTGGCCATCAAACTCATACTTTTTGGTATACTTATAGTAACTCCGCCATCGCCTACAACACAACAAGGTATTTCCGCGACTCCAAAATGCTCTTCTCTATGGGTCTCCAATTCATATAGTGTAATGTGTGCAACGGTTTATTATGCAATTACTAGCGGTACCACCTGGCGTTGCCCCGGTATGCACGTTGGGGTCTGCTATAGCCTAGTCATGTTTTATTGTGTCATAACTTCCTACATTTGAAAAATTGCAAAATACGAAATCGCCTATACTGATAGCCGAGGGCCGGACCCGGCTCCACCGCTGTGCAGGGCGCATGCGTGGGGTTGGTCACATTTTACCATTGCCACTACACTCCAGACTGGCATGCCGACTGAGTTTCCTAATATCCTATTTTTGAATAAATTGCAAAATCAGCAATCTCCTTGGAATCACCTATACTCATAGCACAAGGCCGGGCTTTGACCTGTGCAGGGCGAATGGGTGGGGTTGGTCAGATTTCGCTATCACCAGCAAACCCCAGACTGGTATGCCCACCTTGAGCCAAAACTTCAGCCTACCAACTGTTGTCGGGCTGGAGCCAACAAACGCAAAATCACCACTCTCCCGAATTCGCCCATACTGATAGCACAGGGCTGAACTCTGCCCTGTGAAGGGCGAATGGGTGGCATTGGTCAAATTTCACTATTACCAGTGCACCCCAGACTGGCATGCCGACCTTGTGCCAAAATCTCAGTCCACCAACTGTTTTAGGGCTGGAACTAACATCTATACTGATAGCACAGGGCTGGACCCGCCCTGTGCAGGGCGAATGGGTGGGGTTGGTCAGGTTTCACTATCGCCAGTACACCCCAACTGGTATGCCGACCTCAGGCCAAAACATCAGCCCACCAACTGTTGTGGGGCCGGAGCCAACAATTGCAAAATCAGCAATCTGCATTTGCACCTAGATAGAAATGTCAATGTTAGCATGTGCCACACTGTAGCCAAACACAACCACAAACCTACAGCACAGCGACCCACACAAACTTCACTACACCGCAACAACAAGACAACCCACACATAGACTTGCACAACAGTACACGATGACTACCGACCGTAAAACACCCCAAGCACAGCAAACGGACCCACCGGGCTGAGGCTGCCAACAGCACATCACTGCTCCCTTGCACTTTTCCACCTTACTCCCACTAACTCATCCCCGTCCTTCCCTTTTTTCAGAGCCGCCAGAGTACCAGGGGACCACTCCGGTGGTGATAGTGCACGGTACAAATATCCTTTAACATTAACATTAACATTAACAATCTCCCGAAATCGCCCATACTGATAGCACAGGGTCGGACCCCAACCTGTGCAGGACGAATGGGTGGGTTGGTCAGGTTTCACTATCGCAAGCACACCCCACACTGGTATGCTGACCTTGGCCCAAAATTCCAATCCACCAACCCAGATCATACAAATAAACATTCCCAAATATATATATATATATAGGCGTGTCTGTTGATGTTTTATGTGTGCCATTGGGCTCTTTGTATTTTTTTTAATTCATTTATTTTTCAAAATAAATTATGGACTGTATCTCTTTTTTTCGAGTTACTTGACTCATTTTACTGCATTTTCTTAAAGCACATTGCTAAATGAACTTTGATTATACATATAATTTGGATATATTTTTATTCCACAGTTCTTTTTTTCTGGTTTCATTCATCAACCTATCATGGCTGGTATTCAGGAGTTCATGTATGAACCAGAATACACAGACAAGAAAATGCCTGCAGGGCAAAGCCAGCAACAAATGGTTGAGTTGGCTAGGGGAGGGTGTGATTCACCAGATCCTGAACCTAGTCAAATTATAGGGGTTTCCACTTGGTGTACCTGCCATCGTTGTCAAGTGATGCCAACTTTGATTGAAAAATGCCTGTTTCTGCAAAAACTCCAACTCTATGACCTACATAAAGAACATGATCCACCACCATAATGCGTACCTCAGCAAGCAGACTTCAGGGCAGTGTGCCATACATGTTCGGTTTTCAGAATACTGATGGTGCTTGTACACAAACTTTGTGGCACTGTTCATCCTTGTGTTCTCAGCAATGAGAGAGTATTGCCAATATCCCTTTTATAGAATAACATTTTTACAAAATGCTTTGAAATTATGTACCATGCATAAGTGCATTAATCCCCATTGGTTTCTATATTGGACTTGTCAAATGTATCTTAATTTTGTCATGTTCAACCAATCATTGTTCATAGTTTACTTTTTTTAAGTGTACAATGTTTTTGTCACAAAGCTGATTTACCCAGAAATTCATTTCTCTTCAATATATTCCTTTAGACACAGTCCAGCAACTATTTTCATGGCCTTCGATTATCAATATATATAAAACAAAGTTGTGTTTGTTTGTGGGTTTGTATATGGTGTTGATCTTGGGGACATAACTCCTCATGAACGGTGAGATCTGGCGTCATGAATTTTGCATGCAATATTCTTTATTTAATTGCCAAATTAATGCCACTATTTCTAGTTTGATAGGTCATCCATTCCCAAGATAATTTTTGTTTTGTTTTTCAGCATTACATTTTGTGGTGTTCCGCATGCTATCTACAGGTAATTTGTAGAAAGTGCTCATCATCGCATCATGTGCTTAACTGCTCTTGCGTTGTTTTTGTTTTCAAATGTATTTAGAAGGGAGTTAGTGTGTCTTTCTTTTCATTGATTTATTTTGCAATAAACTCTATACATGTTAATTTCACTAATTAATTAACACCAACGTTGTATTTACCTCGAATTTAAATTCTCACATGAATATCATATTTGTATGCTTATTCTGATTATTTGCAGTGTGTGTTTAGCAGCAAAAATGGCCACCACTGCTGGCAACACTGCAAATAATCAGACTAAGCATACAAATATACTATTCATGTGAGAATTTTAATCAGAGATAAATGAAAATGTGGTGTTCAATTAATTAGTGAAATTAACATTAATCACATTTTTCCTTAGAACAAACAACAATATTTGTTCATCTTTTTCAGGGGAATATGAAAAAAACAAACATCCCGGGCGAAGTGCCGTACTTAAGCTAGTAATTGTATATGTCTTGTATTCTAACAATTTTTTGTTGGACACTGTTGATCAGTGCTTTTAATGTTGCACAGTTCTAGCAGACTTTACTTGTTAAAAGATAAGAAACATTTTAAAAATGATATTTCACTTCCTTCGGTTCAACAATTTCTCTTATTTCCATAGATAGTACAGACTCATGGCGTTTAGAGTGTAGATGTGGTGTATTCACCGAAGATTAAGGGTCAAAGTCTTTAGAGTCATACCTGCATGTGTTGTACGAGCCATAAGGGAGGAGTTTGCCAGCAATTCTGGTGAATACACTCCAGATATAGCTGAATTAACCTCAAATCGGCATATAGTTATATGTATCAATGAATTTTTCACAAGTGATAATTTTGTCTGATTGAGAATATTCAGTGAAGGTGTTCTAAAAATATGTCCGTTGATTTAATTTTTCAATCTTTGATATTTGTGTCATTCTTTCAAATGTATTGTGTTACTAGCAACTCACATACAAATTATATTTTCTATCAAACATCGATGTATACATGGACAAATGACATGACAAAGATAACCGCCTGGATCCTATAAGAGATCCCAGTGCTTATGGGCCACCTTTTTTACAATGTGTAATGATCACCTGGCTGAGAGTAGTTTGCAAGGGTTCAAATTCATGAATAAATTAAGTCTAAGCAAATGGGCACACCATAGATACATTGTATCATGCCACTATATAAATTAATGTTGAACTTGAAAGATCCATAAGTGATTGTTAGGTAAGATTTTCATAATTATGATACATCTTCCTAACCTGTGTCAACCCAGAACCTTTTGCTTGGACTTTGTAATTATTTTACCTTGTCCCTAGGTGAGTGGGAATCTTTATCCCCTCTCACCTAGTCTTTTAAGCTTTTTTATGGATGACCTTTTTATGTCTCCTCATAGTGTCTGATTGGAGTAATAGTTTCCTATAACTTTGGACTGACTGTAATGCACTATGGCAGGACGCAACATTTTAAATGTAGTAGCTTCCTCTTTAATTCTCTTATTATTTCTTGGGTGAACTACTGTTCCTAAGAGGTAAAGTGGGTTTCCCATCCCCTTTACATTTTATATAGTGAGCCAGCACACCCCACCTTATGTGGAGTGCTAAGGGCATACCTTGTATCCCCTTTCTTACTTAAATAGGAACATTGTTGTTACAATTGCAAGTTTACTTGAATGGCTGGTGGCAGTGGTTTTTTCTTAGTGACTTTTTTAGTCTTATTGCTCACAGGCTGTTAAATCAGCCTCTGTAATTCACAGAAGGTTCCTTTTTTATTTCACCATTTCTGATTTGCTTGTTGTTTCTGACGTCTTGCCCTGCCATTCTAGGTGGGAACTACCTAAGTGGAAGTTTTACCGGAGAGCCTGCTGTGTAACTAGAGTCTGATGCAATGCTTCCTTCCAATCGACCTGGAGGTCCCGAATACAACGACTCCTACCCCGAGGCTATTGAAATCCACTAGTTCCAAGAAGACCTGCATTTTGAGCCATCCCACGACATGCTGCAGCCATGCTGGGCTGCAACTGCCAATCCTCTGGGACCTCGAACCTGAGTGCAGTGCATGGTCTTCTGAAGACCGAATCCGTCTTAAATGTTGGTGAACTCCAGCTGAATCTCCAGAGACACGATTTGAATCCCTGAAGTTCCCGAACTAGAGTGCAGGACCGAGACAGTGACGAGAATCCGACGAGCGATATTCATTCTTCATCTGGCTGCTCTAAAAAGGCGCCAAATCCTCAGAGCCGCGAGAATCCATGAAGAGACCTTTGCTGGAAGCCTCCTCTGACAACTGCTGCTGCAAGTTCCCATCTAGCGTCCAGTTCTTTCGTCTCCAGGGACTGGGTCCTGTGCTGCTGCACCCTGAAGGCATCCACTCCAAATCTCTTCCTTCTCCTAAGGTACTATGTGGGCTTGGGTAATACTTACCTTAAGTCTGGTGTGCATCCTGTGAGGCTGAGTGAGTGATTCGGTG
The DNA here is from genome assembly GCF_040938575.1 of Ambystoma mexicanum. Classification (NCBI taxonomy): domain Eukaryota; kingdom Metazoa; phylum Chordata; class Amphibia; order Caudata; family Ambystomatidae; genus Ambystoma; species Ambystoma mexicanum. Next base: position 84,188,828 of record NC_090933.1, read on the forward strand.
GCTGGAGATTTGCCCATACCACTTGCCCAGGCCGAATGCTGGAACGCATATAGGGAGTCTTCGCTGAAGTCTCTGAACACGTTTATCTAACTCTGAAGCTAATACTTATTTGTTAAAGAAGATATCCTCTGGAACTTTGACTTTCCTACAACTGAAACCTATCCTGACTTGCCAATAGCTGGTACATAGACCGCTAGGGTCTCTCTTCTGCCTCTGAGAAAATTCATGCTACAGATTAGGGAAGGATTTTATAAGATAAGGATTCTGTCTTGAAAGTGTAACAAGTGCAAAAGTTCTTACTTGCTAAAGAAGTTAGTGTGTTAACTGTATCTATGTAAAGAATATGTTACAATGTGTCATTAAGATAATGCTTACCTTTGAGTTGCATTCTGCTACTCTAAAAAAGTATACAAGTTGCTGTACTAACTTTGAATGGTGTTCCCCCCTTCTGATAAGTAATAAGCATTGATACGGTTTAAGTATTCTTAACTGAATGAGTGTAAAAGCTCACCAATAGGGACTACCTACCTTGAATAATATTTTGTCATTCTCAATGTGTATCATTCAGTTTCGCTTTGCCTGGTCTGCTCTATACAGATCTAAAACAGTCTTTGAGCTAATGCTTGTCTTTGAGTTGCTTGTAGACCCTCCTAAAAGTCTATAGGTCTTACTCACCTATATGATTAGCTGCTGCTCTTCTAAACTTGTAACCAAGGGTTGTGCTTTCCAGAATTGCTTTGGTGCTATTCTAAAATAGTTTAATAAAGTTCTTACTTACTGTTGAAATTGTATTATACACTTCTTAAAAGTATACTTGGTATAACTAGCTATTAGATAGCGCATAGTTATGTACCAATAGGTCATTTACTTACTTTGAAATACATTGTGTGTTTCTTAAAGCGTAATTGGGTTTTGCTATCCCTGATTTGCTTAGTGCATTCTAAAATAGTTATTGAGTGTTCATAACTATCATTGAGTAGCTTGATGCCTCACCAGAAAGTATATGAGTTGTTTTACTAGCTCTGAACTGAGCTCTAAAAAGTAATGTTGCAAGGTGTATACTTGTAACATGGTTGATTTATTATGTGATTTAAATAACTGAGAGTCACTGCATGACTGACAGGGTCTACTACCATTGAATTACTGAGTGTATTCTAAAAGTATTTATTGAACCAAGAGAAAAAGTATTGCTGTGCCTGAGGTTTTGGAGCGAACGGGTTAATTAGTTTGTTAACCTCCTTATGCCAAACCTCTATATAGACTAAATGAATTGATGCAAACCGCATTAAGCAATTTGACAAGAAAAGGAAACACCAGGTGACCAAGAAGCTCTAAATTGATTCTGTATTCAATTGAACAAACTGGCAAATGGCTGTTGAACATATACAGTAAAAGAAAAAGGAAACAGGTATTCAATTAGTGTGTGCCAGTACAGAAATTGACAATTCGATTAGAAAATACCTGAATTAGTTCTGTTTTCAATTAAACAAACAGGCAAGTGACTGTTAAACAAATATAATAAAAAAACAGCATTCAAATACTATATGCCAATGCAAAAATTAACAATTTGATTAGAAAAAATCTGAATAGATATATACAAGAGTTCATAAATGTTAACCCATAACAAAGAAGGAAAGGGGAGGGAAAAAGAAGAAGGGGAAGCAGACACGTAGAGAAAACAAGGTAGCAATTGAATGAAATAACTGGAAGAAAACGTGACAATATGAGAGGGCAAGGTCAATGCGTCATTTCTATGTATTGTTAACAAAATAATGATCTAAATAATCAATATGTAGCTCATAGTCCCAATTGTCATTTATCAATCCTGGTTATAATCTGAACGTGGGTTCAGAACATACAAAAGTAATAACAGTAACAGTACATCTCGGGAACAACTTATTTTCCCGAAGTCAAAACTGCCAACGCAGTGGGGGAATCTGGATTGAGAGCAGGGTCTCGTGTGGTTGTATAAACGAGAAACTGCAAACCCCTCACAGGACTTGCGTTTCGGTGGGAAGAGCCAAACTAAGGAAAGTAAAGGGTTCCGCCTTCATCAGGGCCGTAGTCATGAAATCCTGCAGTGCACAAAGAAACAAAAAAAGGAAGAGAAAGTAGGGTATGACCAGTCAAGCTTGCTTGGTGGGTGTTTCAAAAGACAGAGGAAAGTGTTGCTTAATAGAGAATAAAAAATGTCTTTAAGGAAGACAATAACACGTAGTGTACTCTGTGCTCTCTAGACTGTGACAACCTTGCCCCCCGTGAGAGAGAAAGAGGGAGTTCAAATTTCTTTCATGCATCCCATGCAATGGTGTCTCACCATGTGCACTGCCCATATGGTCCTGTGGATATTGAGCCTGTGGGCACCCAAATGTGAAAAAGTTTGTAAATACCTCTACAGGAACTGAGCATCCGCGGGAAACTGAAAGGAATAGTCCCGCATATGGGAGTGCTCCTGTTGTGTGGTCCAAAAAGGCCACAGAATGCACCTCAGCTGTCCGAAATTAGTCGAAATTTGCCTGGGGCAGTCATTGAATTAGACCAATAGGTACCCGCAGCTCGGCGTGTACAGCTGTAGGCAAAAGAAGGTTGGAGTGACTGAGAAGGAGCTGCTTAAATGTGGCCCTGAATGAAAGAGCTGTTTGTGTAATAACGCAGGCAGCCGTGTTGTGGGTGTGTGTGTGGAAAGGAAAACATAGTCCTGACGGTGGAGGGCATGTACCTTCAAGAGATCTAAAACTTGATCTCTCGTCTGTGTTCCACACTTGGAAAAGTTGTTGCAGAGCCGATGGATAGGTCTATGTGCGTACGCAGGTCCTTCTGCCGGACATCGCGGTAAACGGGAGACTAACCAGCGGAGAAAACACAGGTTAAGTTTGCTTCCTCGGGAGGCGTGGCCAGCTACGGAACGATGCGGACGTGAGCCTTCGAGCTCCTGGGCCCCCTACATACATCCTGCTTAAAACACCTGCCATCCGTGTCGAACTACATTTTTTGAACAGACCCTCGGTGAGGGGAACCGCTGCTATGAATTTTTGGGAGGAAATCGGAGCGAAAAGTGCAACGGCGAGGCGACCAAAGAACAGAGAACTCCCTGAAGCGTCCCGAGGAACCGCTCCCAAGATGGCACCATGCTACGTGATGCAGATGTGAGCCTGCCTGCGTAGCAAAGATACGAGATTGTGAACCGGCGCCGGCGAAGGGGACGAGAGGTGTGGGGAGCGGACCCGGGAAGTCCCATGGCGCGGGGTGGGTGCAGGAAGACAGTAACATACGGCGGAGAGGGGAGCGGAGCTGCGCGGAGGCTGATTGGTAAAGGAGGGCTGCCTCGCCTCCATCCCGGCACCCGTCCCGCTGAGAGGAGTGGCGCGCTCCCCACTCATCCGCCAGCACTCCGGGGGAGAGAAGGTGTTGCGCCTGAAGTGGACGCACATGAGGACAGTCCCGGTGGAAGGGGCCGCGATCACGGACGAAATTCCCTCAGGTGCCGGCCTAAGCTGGGGGAGGAGGCACGGGTGGTGGCGATCAGACTGACTCATACGAACGCCCGACACGCGGCACATGGCTGCGCCTTCGCATGAAAGTATGTGGGGAGCCTACACAAGGAAGGACTGGAGGAACCTCAAACCAGCGCTTACCCCCGTGCCAAGCCCTAAATGGCCCCCAGCGCACACCTGACTGCAAGAGTCTCCCAAAATCGAAAGGTGATGGTGATTATAACCCATCGGACGCCAGACACATTGGCTGCACATGTTACGCAGGAACTCCCTTGTAAAGACCTCTGACATGGGAAAAGAAAAATCCAGAAAAACGGGAACTCAGAGCAAAATTGACCAATTCACCACTGCCGCAGCGAATGCGCCGGTGGAGCAAGACCACAGTGAAACAATGGAAGAAGAAAGAGGAGCAATTTCTCTGAAAGACATTATGGCGGCGATCGCCGATTCCCGTGCCTCCATGGAACAAAAAATAGATGGAATAAGTGTGGATGTCTCGCTACTACATAATGACCTTCAAAAGTTAACGTCCCACACCGGTGAGGCCGAGCAGCACATATCTGGGGCGGAAGACGGACTGAGGAGCCTGCAGCAGCAGCTGCATAGAACTATGGCCCGCCTAAAGGTACTGGAAGCGAGAGTAGACGAAGGAGAGGGTAGATCGAGACGGAAAAATGTACGCATTCTAGGATTGCCCGAGAAGGCCGAAGGTGACAGCATGGAACTGTTCCTGGAGCAATGGCTCATCGATCTGTTTGATAAAAAGAGTTTCTCCAAATTCTTCTCGATAGAACGAGCTCACCGAGTACCCACTGGATGTCCCCCGCCTGGGTCCCTGCCGCGCATGGTGGTGGCAAGGTTCCTAAATTACAGGGACCGGGACGCATTGCTGCAAATGGCACGCACGAGGGGCACGATAACCCACAATGGCTCCAAAATTGCTCTCTTTCCGGACTATACAAGAGAAGTGCAAAAGGCGAGGCAATAATTTGAGCAAATCAAGAAACAGCTGCGCTCTCTGAACGTTAAATATGGTCTAATCTTCCCAGCCCAACTGAAAATCTTCCATAAAGGGACAATGGTCCACTTCACTGACCCTAAAGAGGCATAGATGGTGACTGGAGACCGAATCGAAGAAACAGACCCACGCACCCTGGCAAACCTCCGGCCAGAGACCCCCCTCCGGACCATCCACCGAACCGAGATGACATTATGCCACCTCTTGAGGGGGAGGGCTGAGAGGGGAGACGATGCAGCAGCGATCGCCCAAGCGGCAGACCCTAGGACAGTGGATCGGCATCGAACGGAAGCAACGCAGCAAGGTATTTGACACGGATGAGAAGACATTTAGCGGCCGTTTCGGACGCACGCACCCCCCCTAGTTACTAGGGAACAGTTGTAGAAGTTGAAGGGGTTGTTAATTGTTGTCTGAGCAAACCGTTGGCGAGCTCGGGCTGATGTTCGGGCGACAGATACTTCATGTTGGGGCTGAGTATGGGGAGAGGGTAGGGGAGTTTGAAGTTGCATCAGAATTTGCTTGTTTAGTTCTTTGTTTTAAGATGGCCCGTGGCTTCACTCGGGCACAGAAGTTACAGCACACTTTAGGTCAGGATCTGGCTCCCACCAGAGAGACAAGGTTCACTACCGCAGGACACACACAGCACAACCCGTCACACCCAATACCTATCCGATATGATGGAATCCAACAATAGGAGTAACACCAAGTCCATTAGGATTATGACCTGGAATGTGAACGGGCTGGGCAGTAGCATTAAGTGGCGCCTTGTTTTACAACAACTGAATCGACATGCACCAGACGCAGCTTTCTTAATGGAAACCCACTTAGCTGGCATGAACTGCAACTTCTTCAAGCGAACAAATTACTGCATAGCATTGCATTCAGGCTTCTCCATGGGGGCTCGGGGAGTTCTGCTCCTAATACACAATCAATGACCTTTTAAGCTGTTATCCGTTGCACAGGACACAGGGGGCCGATTTGTACATATTACCGGGACTTTCTGGGAACGCACCATATCCATGCTAGCCATTTACGCACCACCAACCTTACTTACGTCCCTAATTGACGACATAACACCTATAATCACTGCTGATCTCTCGAATTTGGTGATAGTAGGGGGAGATTTCAATGAGGTTATGAACCTGGAGCTTGATCGCACGCACATCCGCACGAGAAACCCCTCCAAGCTTACCAAATTAGACATGTTTACGGACACAATGGGACTGAAAGATGTGTGGAGGCATCTACACCCTGTCACGAGGGAATACCCGTTCCTGTCTGGGGCACATGCCTCATTGTCAAGGCTTGACTATTTCTTTCTCCCGACAGCTGAACTACACCTAGTAAGTGCAGCACAGTTCCTACCCAGAGGCATATCAGACCACTCCCCACACATGATGGAAATTAACACCAATAGACCGATCCCCCACCTACCTGGCGGCTAAATGGTTATTACCTGGGTTTTCCAGATCTATTAGAGCATGTGCAAAAAACCACAGAATCGTACTTTGAAGTGAATAAACACTCTGTGGGAAGCCCAACAACCATATGGGAAGCATATAAACCGGTATTAAGGGGGGAACTTATCTCCTGGATCGCGGCCCATAAGAAAAGACAGGCTAAATCAATCCGGGAAGTGGAAATGCAAGTGCAGAGGGCAGAGGCAGCTAATTTATCCCAAGGCCAACCAGAATCTCACCGGGCATTACAACTAGCACAAAAACAACTACAGAATGTTGCCCTAGATAATGCCAAACAGGCACACACAGCAATGCGTGCCAGAGTGTCCGAAACCGGGGATAAAGCGGCCAAAATGCTGGCATGGCTGGAGAAGCAAGATGAAGGGCTCAGACATGTCAGAGCGATTAGGACACAGGGGGACACACTGTTAACGGCGGATCGGGACATCGCAGAGGGGTTCGCCTCCTACTATAGGGAGCTCTACAAAGCACTGACCTCCCCCATTGATACCACAATCCTATCGGGAGTCACCCTTCCCTCTTTAACACCCGAGCAAAGTGCTCTGCTAGACACTAACATCACGGAGGACGAGCTGTCCGCAGCCATGGCGGACCTCCAACCCGGGAAAACCCCGGGACCCAATGGCTTCCTGGTAGAGGTGTGGAAAAAAATAGGTACAAACATAGTTACACCACACTTACTGAAAATGTATGAAACCTCCCGCAGTGAGGGATCCCTTCCACGAGACCTGAGACAAGCCACTATAGTGGTATTACCCAAAGCAGACAAGTCTCCGGATAGATGCAGTTCATATAGACCTATTTCTCTCATCAACACCGAAAGCGAAATCCTAGCGAAAACACTAGCTAACCGACTCCAACCAATTATAACTTAATTCACCCGGATCAATGTGGATTTATGCCACAAAGATCCATGCGCATGAACATACATCGGTTACATACAGAGATAGAAAATGCGCCCACCATTCAGGGCCCATTAGCCCTGTTGGCGGTAGACTTTGAAAAAGCATTTCATTCGGTTAACTGGGAAGCGATCTGGGAGATAATGCAAAGAATGGGATTCGGGCCCCAATTCATGAGCTGGGTCAAACTACTGTATAAATCACCAATAGCAGTCACAAAAGTAAACGGTTACGCATCAAACCCCTTTGAAATAGGAAAAGGGACCAGACAAGGATGCCCACTGTCAGCCATGATATTTGCGATAGCAATCGAGCCACTCACGATAATACTGAGAAGTAATGAGACATGGAAGGGCTTCCGCTGGTCGGAAAACTGGGAAGACAAAGTGTCCTTGTAAGCGGATGACTTGCTTGTATGCCTGTATGATCCAGTAAGATCCTGTGCCATAGTGACTATATTACTGCAAAAATACGGCACCTTCAGCGGCCTGCAGGTTAACTGGGCTAAGTCCATTCTGTTTCCGCTGGGGCAGGTAGAACAAACGATACCACCACAATGCCCCTACCAGGTGGAGAGGGAGCATTTCAAGTACTTGGGAATACTCGTCACAAATAACCTTAATGATTACGTCCCCAGAAATTTACACCCAGTGATGACAAGACTCACAGAAGGCTCCCGACACTGGTCATCCCTCCCCCTGACACTGCTAGGCAGAGCTGCGCTCTTTAAAATGATGTCCCTGCCCCGACTCCTATATATATTACAGAATGCCCCACTTCACGTCCCCCCAAACGTATTCAGGAAAATAGATCAATCACTCCGGAAGTTGCTGTGGAACGATGGCCCCCCCGCATAGCACTTGCCGCACTCCAAAGGTCCATATGGGAGGGCGGAATAGGGCTTCCCCGAATGCAGACATACTACTGGGCCAGCCAATTGACAATAGTGAACGACCAGTTGCACTGGGACAAATTCGCGCCGCAAAACCGTTCATTAGAAGCTGGCACTCCTGAAAACCCTGTCATGCAATATCTCTATAAGATAAGGGCCCGACCAAATACTTCCAATATGCAGACACATATAACCCAAATTTGGACGGACGCACACAAATTCGTGGGATGGGGCAATAAGCTGTCACAAGCCCAGCCATTATGGAATAACAGAAACCTCCCGGGTGTATACAATCTTCCCAAATGGCCGCATTGGTCTCAACATGGAACACTTACATTGGGTGAGAAAAGGCACCGTAATCCCATTCACGGAGCTGGCTCTCCGTCTTGCACTTCCCAAACCGAACAATACCATTACACTCAATTGCAACACGCATAACAGGGCAACCTCCCTGATATGACCGCATTGCCGGAATTTACCCCAATAGAAAGGAACCTTTTCCTGGAGCGAATCACCCAAAAAGTGACGTCGGTCCTATATAGTGCCATAACCTCCTTTGGCACGACCGAATTGCTAGCACTACAGACCAAATGGGAGACTGATGTGGGTACAATACTACTGGAAGAATGGGTCATGGCATTGATGTTCCCTAGGGAGGTAGCCATATCATCAAGGCTTAGGCAGATTCAGTTAAAGATACTGCACAGAGTATACTATCCTAGAGTAGCCCTCTATAAATGGGGAAGGATAAACGACCCAACTTGTCTGCGATGCAAAACAGAGGAAGGTACCTTCTTCCACATACTGTGGACATGTACACACATTCACCAATTCTGGGGCGCATGTTGTAACGAATTATCTAGAGTCATAGGCAAAGAGATTCCTAGCGATCCTAAGTTACTACTGCTGGGAATAGACGATGAAGATGACCTGACAAGATATGAAAAGCTGTTTGTGTTCACCACTACCGCACTTATCAAAAGAAACATTGCTCAAAAATGGGTGTCGGAGATGACTCAGATGACTCCGAGTTATGGACAATGGATGACAGACGTAGACATCTGTGCTGCAATGGAGCGCAGGGTATACACGTCCAGAGAATGTCCAGCCAAGGCGCAGAAAGTATGGCAAAAGTGGGAAGACGCCCATTGAAAGGTGACTTTGCACAAGTGGACAGAAATAGAGAATGTGGCGCCCCTCGACGTCCATGGTGGCCTCAAAGCGGGGGAATCGAATGTAGCTCCTGCAAAGGGGCCGTGTACTCAGATTCAAAATGTTGTAAGAAACCAGGGTGGGAAACAGTCAATGACCTGTATCGACAGTGTGCTGATGTTGTTTGTTTGTTTGTTTTCAAAACCCAATAAAATGTGTTATCAAAAAAAAAAAGTTTGCTTCCTCGAATACCCGTATTTTTCTGGCTGTGCATGAGTATGTGAAGCTTGCACGGTTGTAACTCTGTGCATTCGGAAAAAAATGAGAAAAGGGGGGTGTGGGAGGGGGTGTGGGGTTACAGCAGGCAGGGGGAGGGAGGAGGAGGAGTGTTATTATTGGTGTTTGTTTTACCTGTTCGAATATGCTGGCAAACGCGTCTTGCAGACAATTCTGCTGGGGTCGGGTTTCTCTCGCCTCAGAAACCATACTTCCGAATGCGGAAATGGTTGGGCTGAACAGTGTGTGGCTGTAAGGCTAGGAGAGGGGAGGAGCGACCAGAGTGCCGCATTCCCATTGGTGCGCGTCACTAATGGGGGGAAGTAGAACCATCCTGCGCCACCCATTGGGCCAAGGGGCGCGGAAGTGAGGACGCTAGCCAGTACCTAATTCCTGAATGTAGAATGGGGGAGGGAGGTGCGGCTGGAATATCGTACCTCCATTGGTGCGTGTCATGACTGGGTAGGAGTCACATGGTCTGTGGACACACACCACCCGTTCGGACTGAACATTTTTTGCGTGAGCTGTGACGTGTATCACTTGCGGAACAAAGGTAACAAGTTATACAAAAAATTGTTGTTCACATAGATTCCGTGGTGGCAAATGTGCGGCAGCAACCTAATTGTTTGTTGGTGCATAACACATGTGGACTGCGCCATACTCATATGTATGCACAGTGTGAACGTGTACCCATGAGATGCCCACAATCAAAACAAACCAACACAGAGGTATTGCTGTTGTAATCCCAGAGTGCGCATCACGTTCTAAAAAGCCATGGTGCCAGTTATGGTAGTGATGGACAACCAGCGTCATTACCCATTGTTGTACAGTAAAGATAGTGATTGGGTGCTGAGGCGGGCCCAGGTCTGGTCCCTTTTGGAATTGTACATGTACATAGATCATCCTGTTCACACTTAGGGGATATGCAGCTCATTGAGTTCACTTTCGACATGTACACGTGAGACACCGACAGTGAAACTGTTGGTTTTATTGTTGTAATCCCGGTGTGTGCAGCACGTTCTGAAAAAAAAATGGTAGCAATTGTGGTAATGATGGACAACCAATGGCATTGCCCATTTTTGTGCAGTGGAGGTTATGATTGGGTGCTGAGGTGGGCCCAAGGCTAATTCCTGTTGGAATGATTCATGTATGTGTATCATCCTGTTCACATCTGGGGGATATATAAGTAATTGAGTCCACTTTCAAAAGTGTTCACTCTGTGGATCCACCTGGTTACAAGATTTAAAAGCCTGGTCTGGGTATTCGGGCCAAAATTGATTTTCTCAGGAACCCACCATAAGAGGTCATCAGCTGTATGCCGGGTCATCAAATAGTGGGCTACCATGGGTGAGGTGGTGTGTTTACACCGGATCCTAGAGCGATGCTCAGATATCCTGGTTCCTACCTTCCGCATGGTTTGCCCAATGTAATGATACCCACACGGACATTCGATGCAGTACACCACCTGACTGCTTTTACAGTTTGATTGGTGTTTTAGGGTCCACTGCTTTTCTCCAATTGGAAAGTTTTGAATTTTCTTTGTAAACCTGCCTACGGAACATGACCCGCAAGGGTAGTGTCCTGTTACTTTGTGGAGATTCCAGAGCCCTGAATGGGGGGTGTCACATACATACATTGAGTGGACTAAGTGTTCCTTGACATTCCTTGCTCGTTTGAAAGCGAATCTCAGGGGCGGTTCATCTGGCAGATGTAGTTTGACTATCGGCCAGTATTTGTGAATCACCTTCTTGACATTAAAGGACTTCGGACCATGTGTGGGCACACATGTGTTCCTGTCTAGTTGTTCCTGATTTTGAGGGGGTCCTGATTCCAGAAGTGTTTCTTGATTAGTAAATCTAGCTCTTTTTCTTGCAGTCGAGACTAGTTTTTTAGCGTAACCTCTCAATTTAAGTGGTGTCCAGTCATTTGGTCGAATTAAAACTGGTCGAATGACATTTGGTCAACGCAATTTGGTCGAAAACCAAATGGTCGATTTTTTTTTTTAATTATATATATATTTTTCGGGTTTTCGTTTTTTAAAAAAAGGGTTTTTTAGAAAAAAAAGAGGGTTGGGGGGGGACCCCCCCCCAAAAAAAAAAAGGAGTGAAAATAAAAAATAAAAAAATTCGACCATTTGGTTTTCGACCAAATTGGTTCGACCATTTGTCTGGTCGACCAATTTTTTTCGACCAAATGTCTGGTAACCAATTTAAGTCTATCCGCCAGAATGTCAGAATTTGTATAACAATCTTTTACTGAGGAACAGTTCCTGTGGACCCCCAGGAATTGTCCATACGGAAGATTTTGTTTAACATGACGGGGATGGTCACTGCTGTAATGCAGGAGAGTGTTGCGGTCAGTGGGTTTTCTGAACAAGTCGCATGTGAGTTTCCCGTCATGACAGGCAATTGTAAGATCCAAGAAATGTATCGCGTTTTTATCGTGCTCCATGGAAAAAAAGATTTGAGAGATAGTTCATCACCAGTCCATAAAAAGATGACATCATCAATATACCTGCGCCATTCTTGAATGTGTGCTTGCCATGGGTTGGCCTGGTTGTAAATGTATTTTTCTTCGAAGGAAGCCATGAAGAGAATGGCCAGGCTAGGGGCGAACGTAGCTCCCATCACTGTCCCCTTTATTTGCAAAAAGAAAACTGGTTATTGAAAGTAAAGAAGTTTTTTGCAAAGAGCTAAAATGATGAGTTTGATGATGAATTCAGGTGGAACCCGAGATTGAGTATTGTCAAGAAAAAAGGTGTTCATAAATGCAGTCTATTGCAGCCTCCTGTGGGATGGACGTGTATAATGATTTTATGTCCATCGTTACCAAAAATTGGTGGCCAGCGTCAAAGGGAAGCCCCTCAAATATTTGGATCGTGTGCACGGTGTCTCGCAGGTATGACTTGGTCTTGACACTCATGGGTTTGAGGAAGAAATCCACGATTGTACAGACAGGTTATAGTACTGACCCACACCCCAACACTATAGGTCTCCCTGGTGGGTCCGGAGCATCTTTATGGATCTTTGGGAGGGTGTATAGACATGGAGTACATCCTTGAGATGTCGTCAGGAAGGCTGCTTCTTTTTCCGTGATCAATCTCTTTCTGCCACAGAAGCAACTATCTCAGAAATTTCTGTTTTAATTTCTTTGGTGGGATCCTTCTTGAGTGGGCGGTAACTAGTGTGGTCATCCAGGAGGTTCATAACCATCTGGGTATATTGTTCATTAATCATAAGAACAATGCCACCACCTTTGTCCGCTGGCTTAATTATTAGATCCCGGTTATCAGCCAATTGTTTGAAGGCCACTATTTCGGCCAAGCGTCAGATTCTGGCGGGCAGGGCAAGGCTGTTCCTGTTTCTTATTTGTTTAATGTCCCTCAGTACACATTTTATAAATGTGATTAAGTCCTGCAGAGTCTGGCTATCTGTTGGAGTGAAAGACGATGGTGGGCGTAGACCTGTATCCAGTTCTCTTTCTTGTTCACCATGCTCTTTAAAGAAAGCATGTATTCTCAAAGAACTGAAAAATCGTCTTATTTCAACTTCCATTGTGTACCAATCAGTGGCAGTTGTAGGTACAAAAAACAACCCCTTAGATAAAACCGAGCTTTGGCACGGTGTCAGGGTCGTTTCTGCCAAGTTGAAGATTGGTAACAAGTTATTGTTTGGGATTAGCGCTGGGGTCGCTGTTGTCTGAAGCGCCTGCGTTGTCGCGGATAGGGCATGTTCCAAGGGGGGGGTTTGCATAGGTGGCCCCCATCCTGCTCCTTGTCCTCCTCTGCCTAAAAAAGGAAACTGTGAGGGCATGGGTATTTGGAGCTGCGGTTGACCAGTATTAGTATAAAAGCATATATAACATGGTGTTACTCCCCAAGAATAGCTGACTGCCATTCTGAATGTATTGTAGGTTTGACTCCCTTGACTGTTTAGTGTATTCTTAGTAAGGATATACTTTGGGTTGAAATCCATAAGTATTGAGATGGTTTGTATAATTGTGTTTATATGATGTTTACAGTACTTACCTTTCCCAAGATTTATTTTGGTCTACTTGTATTTAAAAAAACAATGTATTTTACAATACATAGTGTTTCAGTGTTTCTTTGGACCTTATGTAAGGTACAATTACTTTGTACCATGCTCCAGGCCTCTCTCCCTCCTACGATAAGCCTAGCTGCTCTGTCCATGCTACCACATTCTCAGGTGGTACAGCCTTATACTAAGAGAGGAGCTTATGTACTGCCTTAAATAAGGTTTTTATTAAGTCTTGGTAGGACTTTAGAAAAACTGTCCTAAAACTGATCACATTCATAAATGAATTGTTGAAGTGACCATACCACATATAAGGTATTTAGGAGATAGCCATGTTCATATTTTACATAATTTCTCTATTTTGCTCTATATGGGCTCCATGTATACAGATGCCAATACACGACCTCTCGATTTTAATGTCATACAGTATATAGCCCTTTTTCAACCATGTGTTTGTTGCTTAAGGTGCGTGTTTAAACATAAAAATGAAAGGTGTTATTTAGTGTGACTAATAGTGATTATGATGCAAAAGCTCCTGTATGTATGACTGCAGGTACTCAGTACAATGTTGCTTACTTATCTTATACTTGGTTAGTGTTTTCTTAGTTTGATTTTCTACATTTCATCTATTGGGAGTAGTCAAGCATCAGACATATTCAACATTTTTGGGTCATCAAAATATAAATAAACAGTCACACAATAAGTAACAGAATTTAAGCGTATGTCAACACATGGATGTGCTCTTCTGACTTCATTTTGAGGCCCCTTAATCTATTGTAGTATATTCAGGGAAGCCGCACCAATGGCAATGTAATAATCTAGGGAGCCACTCATTTCAAAATCCATTCACAGCATACATCAGCAAGTCGAGATTCCTGAAGCTAGTAATTTGAAGGTGGTCCCTGGAAATAAACATATGTCACCTGTCCTGCAGCTGGAGCTATTTCTCCTGGCTCTATGTTGTTTTGCCGACAGTAATTCCTTCGAAGTACATTCCTTTGAAGGAATGTTGCCGACAAAACTCAACAAATTTCTTTTTTCGGGGGGTCCCCAAAATCACCCTTTTTCCCAAACCACTCACCCTTCGCCTACCCCACTCCACCCCTTTGACCCATTTACAGATGCCAATATATATTTTGATGTGTTTTTCATGGAACTCTATTGAAGTAAAGTACTTGGATAGAATTCTTGTCGATGAAAGAACACCATACCATTTCTCCTCACATAGTCTTCCTCAATGAAATGCAAAGCTCTCTTTAGTCATTCCCTGACAAGAGGTGTGAGCCATCGGTAATGAAGGGTGTGAGAATAGCCCTACTTCCTAACATAAAGTACAACACAAAGGAATCTTGATTCAGATACCACAGCGCAAATGTCCACCGAAGACATGATCTCTACTGCTAGTACTTTCAAGGCTATATCTGGGAATACATATATGTCACCGGTCATGCAGCCAGCTGGAGACATTTTTCCACACATTATCTAGATACCCTTCCCCTAATCAAAGGCAAGGCTCATTTTGGCCCAGCATTGACAATGGGTGTGGGCCTGCACTCTTGGAGGATGCTTGAAAGTCCAGGCTTCCAAACATAACGTACAACGCAAAGGACTCTTGCATCAGTCAGCATTGGTGAAATGTCTGCTGCAGACACTGTGTCCACAGGTAGTATTTTGAAGACCCTGTGAATAAACATATGTCACCAGTCCTGTAGGCAGATGGAGTCATGTCTCCTCTACGCATATCATCTTGACACTCTCCCCACACTGAAATGCAAGACTCATTTTAGCCAAGTTCTGACAATCGGTGTGGGACACCGGTCATGGAGGGTGCAAGAACGACCCTACTTCTGATCACAATATACTACACAAAGGAATCTTGCATCAGATGACCTTGGGCAAATGTCCACTGCAGATGCCATGTCTACAGCTAGTACTTGGAATTCTGTCCCTTCGAATAAACCTATGTCACCAGTCAGGCAAGCGGTCAAAGACATGTCTCTTCACATAATCTTGACACCCCCTCAATCAAATGCAAGGCTCAATTTCGCCAAGCTCTGGCAATGGTTCTGGGCCAACAGTGATGAAGGGTGTGAAAATGGCCCTATTTCCGAACATAATGCAGAACTCAAAGGAATCTTGCATCAGATAACATTGGCCCAATGACCACCACATACATATTGTATATAGCTAGCACTTTGAATGCTGTCCCTGTGAATAAACATAAGTCAACAGTGCTGGCAGCCACTAGAGACATTTACCCTTCCTGACAACATCACCCCCGCCCCCACCTCTAAGTTTCAACATAGCGTATTAGCATAACACGTCAATGTATTTTCAGCCCCCAACAAACTCTATCAGACAGAATCAAAGGACAGTATTTTCTCTAACCATCCCTATTTCACATATACATCCCCTTATCCCAGTTTGTAAAGGTGGCTCCTAATCCAAAGGAAGGCACCTTCTCTGCTGTTGACTACAGTAATCATCCTCACTCATGACTTTGTCTTTATTTCCGAATGACTCCTTAAATCTTATGCCGACAGGTATTTCATTTCTTTTTTCATCTTGTTTATTTAAATTAAAAAAATTAAAGAAGAAATTAAGAAATTGCCAATACCATCAAAAACTACTAAAAAAAATCAGACCTTTGCTTAACCAGAAAAACAGCACCACCATAGCTAGAGCAACGATACTCTCCCGACTAGATTATGGTAACGCCCTACTCCTAGGCGCTAATAACAAATGCCTGAAGCAATCCCAAGTGATTCAGAACAATGCCATAAGGGCTATCACGGGCAAACCAAGAAGGGAGCATATTACAAGTGACAGAAGAGACTTGCATTGGTTGGCCATTGAGGAGAGAATCATATTTAAGTCTCTCACACTGGTCCATCGCTGCTTGTATGGTAAAGCCCCCGCATACTTAAAAAAGCAATTCAAATGGCATGAGCCATGCCGTAATCTGAGATCTACTAACAAAGGCCTCCTTCAAATAATTCCAGCAAAAAAGGTGAAAGGACTAGCCAGGGCTTTTACGAGCAGAAGTGTTCTAAAATGGAACGAACTACCCATGACCTTGAGGCTGGAAACAAACCATATATGCTTCAGAAAACAACTCAAGACTTTCTTGTTTAAATAACACCCGGCTAGGCATCTATAAACCTTCGTATTTTGCCTGATTCGACTTGCATGTGTGGTTCCACCACTGTCGCGTACTCTGCTTCCTCATGTCCTGTCTTTTTGTAACACGCTCTGATGCCCGCGGGCTGCAGGGCTATATAAATAAATAAAGAAAATAAATAAAGAAAATAAATTAAGGAAATGTATTAATTTTCTTGTGTTAATGTTCTCTATTCCTAAAGTTTCTCTAGATTTCTAATTTTGTAATATTTCATATTTGATTTTTGTTTTTGCTGTGTAACCACCATGTTCTTTTGTAGGTTAAGCTTCAACGTTCTAATGTATTGTTGTTTCAATCAGTTACTTTCATGCAACCTCATTTTTCTTTAACTTTTTTTATTAAAGAACTTCATTTCTCTGCATTAGTTTTGGACGGCTGTACTTCAGTCATGAGGAGGATAATTGTCGTTGATGCTCAACTGTTGTTTTACAGATTCCCAAGTTGACAGCCGCACCAATGAGGTCTTTGGTGCGGCATGCACTTTTTATTGGAGATGTGTTAATTTTTGACATTTTTTTTAAAAGGCTCAATCCAGAATGGCTTGCATGTTACGTCCAAATACTGTTCCCATTGTCTTTCAGCATACACACAGGCAGGTCTGTATAGAGTTGAAAAATGTTTAGAATGCCTATTCCTCTCAACAAGGCTATAATATTATGCAACATGTTTCCTGTAAAACTCAATTGCTAAATTCCTTTTATATTTCTCAAAGCTTTTTTTTAATCATTTATCATAACTTTGAACATTGTGTCATATACATCTGTTTAGATTCATAAATTGGATTGATCCAATGTATTACTACAGATGTCAGTAGCCTTATTGTAAATTAATTTCAACATATCTAATTATCAGTTATTCATTTATATGTGTTTCGCTTGTCCTTGTTCATTAAGTAGACACAGCAAATGGAAGTGCACTCAAGTACTTTGGAAGAAATGACGCACACTTCATTTAACCCACCAGTAAAACTAATGTCTTACATAGTGATTGTTGTTGTTTTAATATGTCTGTGTGGTACCTATACGGTTGTCTTCTCTTTGAATTGTATCTTGACACATTCTTCTTCAACAGGGCCAGTCTTTGACTTGTACAAGTTTACCAGAAACCACTGACATGTCACTTGGCGTTCAAGTATGTTTTTTTATAGTTTATATGCTGACAGTCGATGGATACTGTGTTTCTAGTGATGTCTAATTTATTCTGCTTGTCATGTGCTATATCAGAAGCTATTATATTTATTTTTAGATCTTCAAGAGTAATGCGTGATTTGTTTGGTGATTTTGTAAGAACGTTGTCAGTCAGTAGTGTATTACAGCAATTATTTTGTATTAAATATACCCATGTGTATAACAGTTTGTGATGTATGTTGACTGGAACAATATTGTGGTATTTACATATGTAAAACAAAATATTGAAAAAAGTGTACGGTAAAATATGAAGTTTTATATTTCAATACTTCCTCTACAGGGGACGATCGGGCATCATTATCTTTAACATCACCATCGTAAACCGCTCAGGAAGAAGAGGTATGATAACATGTTATTTATTGTTACTTTCCTATGTATCATTACGAGACTTTTACCAGTGTATATACACTGGGCCTCATTAGGACCCAGGCGGTA
Organism: Ambystoma mexicanum; assembly: GCF_040938575.1. Lineage (NCBI taxonomy): Eukaryota > Metazoa > Chordata > Amphibia > Caudata > Ambystomatidae > Ambystoma > Ambystoma mexicanum. The sequence goes on from NC_090933.1 coordinate 84,206,880, forward strand.
AGGGGTTTACGGCGGCGTAAACAGCGCCGACCCTTACCGCCAGATTCCGAGGTCCCTTAGCGCCATGGAGGATTTAACACCTGCTTTTAGCAGGTGTTAAAATCCATGGCGCTAAGGGACCTTGTTGTTAATTACGCCACCGTAATTTACGGTGGCGTAATTAACGCCTTCCCCACTCCCATTATGCCCTATGGGGCAAAAATGGGAATGGGGAAGGGTAAATGGGTTAATGGGGACTTACCGCCCCGCCAACCTCGGAATGGGGCGGTAAGTCCGCCAACCACCATGGCGTAAACATAGTTTACGCCATGGTGGTAAAGGTACGACCCAGGCGGTAACTTACCGCCTGGGTCGTAATGAGGCCCAATGGCATTACGTGTTTTGCCAGATGTACATTTATTGGACATAATGGTATTTTAGTTTAATTCATTGTTTAATATGATCCTGTCTATCATCAACATATTGAACAAATATGAAAATATCATGTCTGCAATGTTGTGCCATTCATCAGGCATGGTTCACGTGAGCAGTTATGCATTTCTGTTTATGTGTCTTTTACAGTTGTTCTTTATTTTCATCCTCACTGAAATGAACTATTTATGTGTTTCTATACTCATGACATAGATAGTGAGATATCCAACAGCTATTTTCACTCCTACTTTTTGATTGTGATCGTCCATGTTTTTATCTTTGATCCAGCAGAGGAAACTGTTGTGCTCATATCAGTTCCATATGACACTACCAAGGTACAACGTGTATTTCTTAAACCCTTTTTTGTTTTTAAATAAAATTTTATTGGCATATTGGTTATAACATCACACAATAATTGACTTCACATTTCTCCTGGGTGCAATTATAACAATAACCTCCCACCCCCCAGCCGACCCTGCCTTCCCCTCCCTCAGCCATAGATCAAGCAAGAGTGTCCCCAGTTACAATAGAGCTCGTGAAAAGTTACTCAGGTTACTGTCAGGACCATACTCATTTGCACATTGAAGCCTTGGGCTTGACTTTAACCACCTTGCGGCATGTGTCTCACGTGGTTTACCTTCTAACAAATATACAATTCCTGGTGTGCCATCACATTCGGGGTCCCTCTCAAGTGTGAGCTTACCACCTCAGTCCAGACGTCCATATTGTTAAAAAAAGGGGAGCCAAAGTCCTTCAATGTCCGATTTAGACTCATCGATGAGTTGCGTTAAGAACTCCATGTCATATATAGCACAGACTTTGGTAAGCCATTCTCTTTCCCCTGGCATATGTGGACTCTTCCACTTCTGGGCAAAGCAACACCTGGTAGCCACCAACATGATTTGCAGTATGTGACCTTGTGTCTCTTCGTGGTCCTCTCCCACGTCAATCCCAAAAAGGAGGAGCCATGGGCACATGGTCCTCCCCACTCCCTCCACCCCCTTTATCCAGGACAACACTTCTCCCCAATATGTTTGCACCAATGGGCCTTTCCACCACATGTGTATATAGTCTCCTTTCTGTATCCGACATTTCCAACAGTGTGAATCATACCCCTCTTTCATCCGGGCTATCCTCTGCGGGGGGGTAGTGACACCTGTGTAATACTTTCAGGGCCTGAAGTCGGAATTGGAGAAGGCTGTTGAGCGGTGGGCTCATATACACATTTTGGCCCATCTCCTGTCATCGATTTCTTCCCCTAAGTCTCTACCCCACTGTGTCCGCGCTGGTGGGGGATCCCTTGGAGCCGAAAGAAGAAGGAGTTTGTACAAGCGAGATATCACTCCCTTGGATCCCCGTCTTGAAATGGAAAGTTTTTCAAAATCTGTTAGTTCCCTTCTAAGAGTGTCCCCCCAGGAGGGATCAGAGAGCACCCTCTACACCCCCCTAAACTGGAGATAACGAAACAGGGAGAGGTTGTTCAATCCCAGGTCCTCCTCCAATTCCCTCAAGGTCATAGAGGAACCCCCCACCCACAACTGACCCGCCCCACTAAGACCAGCCTCGTACCATTGTTGGAATGCACCAGGGTCAACAACCCTATCCCAAATAGGGGGGCCCAGATGCAACTCAATGGGGTAGGCCAAGTTGTGAGCCACCTATAGTAACCTACCTCCTTCCACACTGACCAACCGACCCCCAACACAGGATGATGTAAGACGCTTCTCGGTGTGCGCACCCTGGGGGCCCATAGCCATTCATCCAATGGGATAGGGGCCAGGACCCTGTTATCCATCGCCACCCACTGCTTCTCTGTCCCCGGAGTGAAGTGGTCCACCAGTATCCTCAGTTGGGAAGCCTTATAATATGTCTGTAGGTCTGGGAACCCCACTCCTCCATCTTCCTTGGGCCTGGTCAGTACCTCGTGAGAGATCATGTGTTTCCTTCCCACCCAAAGGAATCGTAGGAGAGTTTGTTTTACATCCTCTAGGAATGTCTTGGGAACCTGTACCGGGAGCATTTGGAACAAGAATAGAAATTTGGGGAGAATCATCATTTTCATCAAGCTAAGGTGTGCCATCCACGAGAGTCCCAAGTCCGCCCACCTCTCTACATCCCTCCTGACTGGTGACCAGAGGGGGAGAAAGTTGCTAGAAAAAAGGTTGTCAGGATCGTGCATCACCTGAATGCCCAAATAACAAAACCCGTCCCTCTGGAGTCGGAAGCGGAGCCCTACCCCATATTCTGTCTCTGTGTCCGGCAGGTTACCTGCTATGAACGCCTCTGACTTCTCAAGGTTAACTTTGAACCCAGAAAGGTTTCCATAGTGTGCCAGACTTTGCAGTACCCAAGGTACCGTCTGGGATGGTCTAGTGATGTAGAGTAATGCGTCATCTGCAAACAAGCCAACCGTGCAGTGTGCGTCCCCTATACGTACCCTTCTGATCACCTCATCATCATGAACTGCGATCGCCCAAGGTTCCATGACCAGGGCATACATAAGGGGGGATAGGGGACAGCCATGTCGTGTGCCCCTTCCCAGAGGGAACAGCCCCAATTCAATCCCGTTTACCACCACCTTGGCTGAGGGGGCAGAATACAAAGCCGACATCCAGCCCAATCATCCCAGCCCCATACCCAGAGATGAGAAAACCTCCCCCATAAAAGCCCAGCTGACCCTGTCAAAGGCTTTCTCGGCATCCAAAGCCAGTAGAAGGACCCCCTCTTCCCGGACCACCCTTGAGTTGAAAACTTGAAAAGTCTTTTGCATATTGTTGGAGCCATGTCTGTCCAACACAAATCCCACCTGATCCAGGTGGATCAAACGGGGGAGATACCTTTCTAAACGGGTCGCCAGTATTCTAGCGAAGATCTTGGCATCTAGGTTTAGGAGGGAGATAGGCCTGTACGAACCACAGTCTTCCTGGTCCTTTCCCGGCTTGGGTATCACAGCGATTAAGGCCTGCAAGAACGTAGATGGGATTGTGTCCTGATCCCTAATTTGATTGAACAGTTTGGCCAGTGGTTTTGCCAGGGTAGATCGACACTGTTTGTAAAAGTCAGCCATGTACCCATCACCTCCCGGAGCTTTTCACGTTTTCAACCTCTTGATGGCGCCCTTCACCGGATGTCCTCCATCGATTCATCCCCCTGTTTGGTGTATACTTCCCTATAGAAGTCTGCAAAACAATTCACTATGTCCTCCCCTTTCATGCACATGTTGCGCCCCTTGTCCCTGATGAGTCCCACGTTCCTCTCCTTTCTGCATTTTCTGCATCCCCTCACTCTATGTGCCAGAAGAGTCGCCACCCTGTCCCCCCACTCGTAGTACCTTTGTTGTGTGTACCTCATCTTCCTGATCACTTCCCCTATGAGGACCGTGTTTAGTGCCTGTCTCTTCTCCCGCATTTCTCCCAGGAGTGCTTCCCGGTGTTCCCCCTCCTGGATGAGCCGGGCTCGTAGAGCTTGTAGGGCCTTCAGTTCATCATGAAGTCTGCTCTCAATAAGTCCCCTTTCCCGTTTGTGTCGGGAGCCCTCATCCCCGAAAAGTGGCCTTTGCCGCCTCCCACACCATCACCATGTCGGTGTCTCCATTGTCATTTATGTCAAAGTAGGCTACCATTTCCTCCCTCAGGAAAGTCCCTGAAAACCCAGTCCCTTGAAAGCGTATCATTGCAGTGCCATCGAGAAGTCCTCAGGGTCGCTGGCAGAGACCAATTTACCACAAGGAGCTCGTGATCAGACCAGGTAATTGCTTCCACTCTCGGTAAGCCGACCACCCCTCTCCCTTCCTCTGAAATCAATAGGAGGTCAATTCTTGTATATGTATGGTGCGGGGGAAAAAGAAGGTATACCCCCCACACCTGGCCAAGATCTACGCCACACATCAACCCAGTAGTGGTCTCATAGGACATTCTGCAGGGCTACGTTATCTCTAGTAGTTCCCCTGATCCCAGTGCCCTTTGCCAACCACCAGTCCAGTTGAGGGTCCATTATAAGGTTGAAGTCACCGCCCAATATCACGGCCCCCTTAGCCCAGTCGTCCATCACTCTGAAAACCCGGTTCAGAAATATGTGTCCTACATTGGTTGCATATAGGGTGGCCAGAATGATCCGCTCACCCTCACAGGTGTCCTTAATCCCAAGAAACCGCCCCCCAAAACCCCTCTTGGTCTCCACTTCTGTGCGGTGAAATGATTTACCCAAAGGTATGCCTACCCCCTCCTTCTTGGTGTTCTCATGAGAAGCCCAGAAATTCCTCCCGATTTCCCACCCCTTTATTGCCGATTCCCTCCCTTGTTTATAGTGGGTTTCTTGCAAGAAGAGGACCATTAACTGTTGTTTGCAAAACATGTTGCTAGTCAGCGATATCTTATTCTGAGAGTTCAAGCCCTTGACATTCAGTGTGCCTACCCTTCCTTCAACCATTGTCGTCCTTGATCTTGTCTCCCAAAGCCGCCCCTCTGCATTCCCAATTTGGAGCCCATTGTAAAGCATAAAACCGTAGTTCGATCAGGCTGATCCCTCTCCCACCCTTCCCACCCAACACCCCCTCCTTTCCCACCCTCCCATACCCTCCCACACCCCAACCCACTGTCCCTCCCACCCGCGTGGCTCCATGGTTTGGCCCAACTGACCGCCCCTTTTACAGTCCCCCCAAACTCTCCCCCCACTCCCCACCCACCCTCCCCTTCCCACACGTGCCCCCTCTTCTCCCCCCCTCGAAACCCCTTTCTGATGCATCCGTCTCCATCCCCCAAAGTTTGTTGGGATCAGTTAACGAACCACAACGGGCTTGTCCCACACCCCGGATTACTCGGCTAACGGGGATCCCCACCCCAAAGCCTCATGTCCGTACTAATGCACTCAGTGTGACTCAATGACCCCAAAGTGGGGCCCCTCAAATTCCCCCTCCCCCCGACAACACATATCCAACTGGGCCTGAAGCCCGTCACATTTCAGACAACCAACATAAACCGGTAAGTAGCGCTCCAACCACGTAAGCAACCGCAATGTCAACACAACTTGAGAAACAGGCCAACCCCACCAGATCGTCCATGCTAGCAACCCCCCCTCCATCCTCCACGCTCCCATGGGGGCAATAGATCAACCAACAGCTTGCAAAAAACTTTGAAAACATGTTCAGCATCACTTTATATGTCTCTCGGAGGCAGAGGAGGAATTTCCGGGTCCCTTTCACCTTGGATTTCCCCTTAGACATGTCTAGACCGTTGGGCCCCCAAGCGGGGCCCAAGTCCTCTCCATTTCGACCTCCCGAGGGACCTGCACGGCCACCCACCAGATCCTCAGTGACCCTCTGAATGTCTTCTTCAGACATAAGGTGATGCTTCTCCCCTTGCCACTCAAATGCCAGATAGTAGGGGTGACCCCACCGGTATCTGGGCCCCTTCTTCTGTAGCCCTCTGGTCAGGTTCCCACATGTTTTCCTCATCAACAGTGTGAGGGCCGAGAGATCCTGGAAGATGGCGACCGTGGAGTCCCCATATTGTATGCTCCGAATGTTCTTGGCCTTTTCTAAAATCCTTTCTTTGTCTCTGTGGTAGTGGAATCGAGCCAACACCAAGCGAGCCACCCCCCCCCCAGCATGATGGACTCTGTCCAGAACAATCTCTTCTCCAGGATCCACCCCCAAAATAATTTGCAATGTGTCCTGCACCTTGCCTTCCAGCCCAAGCAGGCTTTCACCTTCCGATTCCGCCAGGCCGAAAATGCGCAGGTTATTTCTTCTCTCCCGGTTCTCCATGTCGTCCACTTTAAAGCAGCGTTCTTCCTCACAGCGCTGCATTTCCATGAATCTTGCCTCCATTTGAGTCTATAGGAGTGCTGTGTTTAGCTGATTGTTTTCAACGCCCTCCATGTGATCCTCCAATGTGGATACCTTTGTTATTAGGTCTGCCAGTTTGTCTCCCATATCAGTCCTTATCCCCTTGATCTCTTCCAGGATCATCTGGATATTACTTTGCATCGTGGAAGGCCCTCAGTCGCCATATCGCTGCTTTCCAGGTTGGAATTGGTACTTAGACAGGGCTCCCTTCCAGCTCATGGGGCCCTTGCCTCAGCGTTACTGCGGTAGTCAGGTGCCGCAGTGCTCTTCAGTCTTCTACGCACCAGCAGCTGTTGGGCGTCTTGGACCTGGGGTGCCACCCAGGGATTGCATCGATGACTTTGGCTAGTAAGATTAAACGGCTGGATCTGCTGCCTCGTGTGCAGGTTTGGGTTCCAAGGCCCCCCCGCCCCGACCTCGACCACCTACCCCTAACCTGCTGGGCCGAGCCCTAGGGCACCTGTCTGCTCAAGTGTAGAATTTCTTCAGTGGGTGAACAGCAAGGCGGGGCGACATGAGGCCTGGTGAACTCCTCTGCACAGGTGTATAGGTCCGATGACAAGCGGAAGGCAGTGCAGCTCAACCTAGGTCGTGGGGCGAAACCTCCTTCAGGCCCATTAGCACCATGTCACCATCCTACCAGTGGAAGTGTCGATGCTGGATATCAATCCACTGCGCCCTCTCTGCTCAGCTTTTTCTCAGGTGGTCAGTGGAAGATTTGAAGAAACATCACTCTGCTATATGCGGTACTAGAGCATTTGTCCCCTACCTCCAGTCGTGAGGCACGGACTTCGCTCATGACGAGCTGCTTGGACGGGTGCCTCAGGTTCAATACAGGCCTGTCAGCTGTGTGTCAGTGTTACATTGCCCCCTCAACCGGAGTCCAGGTGGCTGCTCTCCCATGGAATCCTTTAAATTCAGTCAGCATATGGGCCTTCCCCCTCACTGTGCCCTTTCTAGCTGTTCAGGGCCCTCCTTCCACCGGGTGGTCCAGGCCTCTGGGCCCAAAAGTTACTGTGGGGGTTGGAGGGGCGCCGTCCCCAGCCTGCGCCCAGCTTCAAGCGCATTACCAGGTCCTCCAAAGCACTTCTCTAAGAAGTGACTGCTGAGCATAGTCTACAGAGGGCTGGTCGCGCTCACTGCTCTTCCGGCTTTCCTCCGCTTTCCTCCTCTTCAGCGCGCCGTATGTAAGCCCCGGGTGCACTCCGGTCTGGGCCTGGGTAGGCCCTGTGTTTCCATGGTCGTGGCGGTGGGTCGAGGGGGAGACCCCTCCCCCTGCAGGCAACGCCGCGGGGAGCTCCCCACCTCTTCTGGTTCATGGAGTGCCGGCACCGTTCTGTTTCTTCCAATGGGTTGGGAGTCCCCGCTTCAGCCCACCACAATCACGGAGCATGGGGCTCCAGGCAGCCACCCGCGGGACAACCGTTCCGGTTAAACAGGCTGTGCAGGACCATTCACCAAGCTACTCCAATGAGGCGGAGGCAGCCTTCGCCGACGTCTCCCTTCCGCGGCGTCCGCAGGCACCGGTGCGTATTGCTATTGCAGCCTCACTGCGTGTCTCTGCCAAGGATACGGGCATGGTGGAGGGGTGGACCCACACACCGTGACGGTTTTCACGGTACAGGGGCCACCACTCAGCCCCAGAACCACACCAGCTGAGGGACACCAAGTCACGTCACAGGCAGCCGAGGATTTGATAGGGGTTAGTTCCCCTTCTCCACACAAACTCTGCAGATTTCCCGGGGCCACGAACTGAGCGACAAGCTCAGGCAGCCATCTTGCCTGCGCGCCCTGGTGGCCTCCCTTAAACCCTTTTTAATTGCTGTCGAAAGCGTAAATCGTTTGAGTCATAATCAATACTGTTACTATGCAGTTTATATCCATACTTTTACTAGAATGTATAGCATCATGCAATTCTTCTTACTTTTTTTTTTTACTTATCTCTTAACTTGTTGTACACAAGGATCATACTGTAACAGGCAGCCATCTTTACACATCGTACGAATACAAAAAAGGGGAACAGGTAGATTGCTAGCTTTTTTTTCATGGTATGTAGCCTTTTTGAAAGCAACAATAAAACAAGTGAAATATATTGCTATGTATGTGAACCAAAATGCAATGTATGTTAACCTCATCATCTCATGCATTTATCAACATACGTTTTATGCTTCAATTATGCTTTGTGGTTTATAAGGAGTAAACTCCTAATCCAGTACCAGAAAAAGGAATGGGGCCCCTCAACTGAGAAGTCACACATAGGAAACACACAGCTTCTTTACTGAGGTAGATTGGAATGAGCACGTGTCTCTGGCTTGGCTTTCAAGCTCGTGTTAATGCACTGTGTCGTGCTGAAAGGCACATGTTGGGCCACTGTGGCTTTGGCTTTGGCTTAAGAATAACCTGATCTAGTGCCTAACATATACTGCACAGAGTCAGCTTGTTCCTGATAAGGATCCATTTTCAAATGAACTCCGAGGGTCCGGTAGTACTAAGAAATCTAAAGAGAGGAACCCACCGAGGAACTTTCTCTTCCCTGTTTTTATAAACACCTGCACCTGCTTGACGGAGAAAACCCATTAAAGACTCCAGTTTTTTTTCATCTCAAGAGCAGCAGACATGTGCTCAGCCCAAAGTGGGCCAACATGTCCCTTTTAGCACAGCACAGTGCATTAACACGAGCTTGAAAGCCAAGCCAGAGACATCTGCTCATGCCAATCTACCTCAGTAAAGAAGCTGTGTGTTCCCTAAGTGTGACTATTGTATTGGGCAACCCACAGCTGGCAATCCCTAAACAGTCCTTTGTGCTTTATATAGCCCCTCAACTGAGAACAATCACAAGCAAATAGCCTGTGCTGCGGTTTGGTTCCCTCTCAGGAGAGTCTATAACCACCTTTTAGCTCACTATCTTTCACATAGGAGAAATATTAATTTGCATATCAGTCTGGTCCAGCCCACAAGGGCAGTGCAGCACCAAAATGGTAGGCAATTCTCATCTGAATAAGAGTATCACCAGCAACCCCAGATATCTAAAACGAATATCTGCTTGTATCCAGTATCAAGTGAGGGGTTCCCACATTGTTGTACTCTTTCTAGGTTTTTACTCTATTTGTCTTTTCCTGAGACCCTCTCTGGGTTTCTCTCCCCATTCTCCCCATGCTATCTGCTGTACATTGTCATTCTCTCTTTAAGTGTTATGTTTTTACTTCTTCCTTCTCTCCCCAAGACGTTCCCATTAACTTTCCTCTCTTTCGAGCTCTAACCAAAAGTGTTTACGCCTTTCACTTTCTTGCTGTGCATCCTAGCATACTTACACTTTCTTACTCATTCTGCTCTTTTACCCCCCCATCTCCTTTGTCCTCCCCTGTCCACTCTGCTCTCTTTCCCGGCCTTCCTGTTCCATTCTCTCCCATCTGCAATGCACAATTATTCTCGCCACTTCTGCTATCTGCTTCTGACCACTTCACTCTTTTATTCCCCTTCTCCTCTCTTCTCTGTTGTCCAATTTGCTTTCTCCCCGCCCGGCCTCCACTGCCCTCTCCCTCTCCTACTTACTATAGCTGACTGCCTCACAACTCTCATTGTCATCACAACCACCACCACCACCGTGCACCTGTGATTTAAGCTCCTTTTAATGGGCAGTGGACTCGCCAAATGGCCCTGTGAACTGTAAAGTCCAGTCAGATGTGGTGCTCGTCTGATGCGCACTTGAATTTGTTTGCCCGATCCAAACTTGGGTTCACAGCTGAAGCCTGGGGGCCACCACGGGTGACACGGATCAGCTGGGCAAACCATTAAGGAAGGACTCCACCATCTTGCCTTTCATAATGCCCATGTCCCTGCTCAGTAAACAGAAACCTACGTGCATCATTGCCTGCCTGTCTCCTACAGTTAGTCTTTTGAAGCCCTGCTCTACTGTCATAGGACAGTTGCCTTATATTTTCCTTACATTAAACCATTGCTCACTACTGGGCTTCTGTTGTGGTCCTCTCTGTGGGCCCTGCAATTACCATTCCATCCCCCCATGTAGGTGCAGGTTGATTTCTATTGCAAACACATGCTGCATAAATACATTCCTTGGTGTGTCTTCTCTTGGGCCCTGTAAACCTTTCAGCTTGTGTCTTTCTCTGGCTGCTGGGTGGAGCACAGACTTCATTATGGTTGAGAGATGTTGATTTCTAAGGCAAGGTCCACATTGATGAGGAAAACGGTATCACTTAGGGTTTACTGCACAATCTAGGGAACAGAACGTTGGCTTCCCACCTGGCGTCTCTGGGTCTTAGTCCACTCTGACTAGAGGAAGGAGTGACTTATGGATGATTCTATGTATTCTGCTCCTTATGGGAACCTGTGTGGCTTGTTGGCAAAGAGAGCATCCCTTTCCATGGGCCATGATCCCCTAGGTCCTGGTCATGCCCAGGTCTACTCTGCTATCCTGGTGTCATGCCTGCGCCATGGGCGCATCCATTTGCGCTCAATATGGACTATTTGTTTATCATTTATTTACAACAGACTCTTGGATCAATCTATATTTACTTTGGGGACTTTATTTCCCATTTGCGAGACTTTGGTGCTTTATTATTTTTTCCAACAAACTACGCATACCACAATGCACTTGGCTATAAGCATCGATTCCTGGCTGTTCCTATTGGTCATCAAAGGAACTACACCCCCCAGAAGCCCTAGGGATTGGCTCTGCTTCCACCAACTCAGGAACAGAGAGGGAGGTGGCCGATTGTCTGCAGGTGTGCTTAGCCAGGTGCAACCAATTAGCCTGCCTCTGTGCTGGGCTAGGCAGTATAAAAGGCTGCTGCCTGCAGTGGCTCAGCCTCTTGCATTGAGAGACCTTCCTCCACCTTTCGTGTCTTTATACGGATCTTTGTATGCTGTTTACCATCACTCCTGCTTGGACCCTGCCTTGCAGCTTGCTACACCCTGCTGCCTACAGCGCTAGCCTTCTGGGCTCCCTGCCTCAGTCCAGCTCCTCTGAGCTTCCTGCCTTGCAGCCTGTTACTCTTCGCTGCCTACAGCCATAGCCTTCCAGGCTCTCTTCCTCACAGCCCCGCTCCTCCGGGCTCTCCACATTGCAGCCGATCATGCTCTGCTGCCTTCCAGCCTCCCCCCTTGCCCTGCCGGGCTCTCCACATTGCAGCCGATCACGCTCTGCTGCCTTCCAGCCTCCCCCCTTGCCCTGCCGGGCTCTCCACATTGTAGCCGATCACGCTCTGCTGCCTTCCAGCCTCTGCCCTTGCCCTACCGGGCTTTCTACATTGCAGCTGATCACGCTCTGCTGCCTTCCAGCCTCCGCCCTTGCCCTGCCGGGCTCTCCACATTGCAGCCGACCACGCTCTGCTGCCTTCCAGCCTCCGCCCTTGCCCTACCGAGCTTTCTACATTGCAGCTGATCACGCTCTGCTGCTTTCCAGTCTCAGCCCTTGTCCTCTGGGCTTCCTGCTCTGTAGCCTGCCTCACTCCGGCTGCCTACAGCCCTTGTCCTCTGGGCTTCCTACTTTGCAGCTGATCACGCTCCGCTGCTTACTACCTACCTTTTTCCGCTGGGTTCTCGGCCTAGCAGCCCTCTACAGTCCTCTGCAACCTTCTACGGTCAGCGGCCCTGCCCCTCAGGGCTCACTCCTTGCTGCCCGGTCCTTCTGGGTTCCTTGCCGTGCAACCTGCTTTACTCTGCTGCCCTAAGCCCTTTCCTTCTGGGCTCTCTACCTTACAGCCCTGCTCCTGTGGGCTTGCTCATTGCTTTCCTGCTCCTCTGAGCTCTCAACCTTGTTCCTTACTGTCCTCTGCTATCCTATCCTGTTACACGACTTTCCCTTCATTTCCTTCTGCTAGTTTGCTATCAACCTCCTTTTCCTGGATTTGTCTGTAAGTATCTTCTCTTGTCCTGTTTTGTAGACCCTTTTGTACAGAGCTTGTCGGTTGGTTCACATCAGTCAACCTCTGCCCCTTCCCTTGTCTCGTTTCTACATTACAGACACCCATACCTGCTGTTCCAAGTCATGAGCAAACAGCGTGGGCCTCTGTTATAGCAAACTGTGCAGAAGGCTTGAGTATTTCCTAAGGTTCGTGGAATACTCTTTTCCTAGATCTGCATACACCCCAAGAGGGAATTCATTCTGTACCTTTCCTTGCTACTCTTGCCTACTCTTCGTTCTCTTTCCTTTCAGCTGTGTGTGTGCTTCTCTGTCCACTTTATTTAGGCACAACCACCCAAACCCTTTTTGGGTGTCTTGTGCCACTCTTAATAGAGTGCCATCCCTGACACCTGGCTCCCCACCTTTGGGCCAAGGCACACCTAAGGCATTAATGCCACTCTGTTATACGTCTGGCTGCTGACGGGGAGAGAAACCTGAGGTTCCCATCATTTTCGTCCTCTGTCCATGATGGAACTGACTGCCCAGTGCCCGGAACTCCTCCAGACCCAGCAGTCCACCTAAAACACGTGACTTTATTGCAGCTCACACCCCTCTCAGGCAGCACACACATTCACAGACCAAAACAAGACCCCCACTCAAAAGGTGTTAAGGCAGCTCCATAATGCCAGTCTCAAAATGTTGCCACCAATCTGCAGGACATTCGTAAAGGGAAGGCTTCTCAGATGTGGAGCATGAAAGATGCAAATTTGGAGTGAGGCTTCCCCAAATTGTCCCATGATGGATGGTGCAGCATAGGAGGTAGCACAGCTGCATGACGGTAGAGAGAAGCATAGGGACAGTGAAAGAAAGGGGGCAGGGAGAGGATACCATCCAATTGGGTCGAAGGCTTACTCAAACAAAATGCAATCGCACATTCACCCTTGCTAGACACTGACCTCTGCTAGAGCTCATTTTCATCACGGTATGTTTTATAATGATGATGTTTCCATTGGACATGCTCAGCAGTAATTTTCTTCCTACTTTGTGTAACTAGCCAAGCAATGCACGATCTCTAGACGATGTCCAGGGCCAGATTATCCAACATTTGCACTGGTGCTAAAAATGGAGCAAATTCACTTACCATCACTTTTGCTATTTGTGTAGTACGGAAAGGAGCAAACAGGTTTTGGCCCAATCCATGTTACGTAAAGATTTTTTTTCAGTTGAATGAAATGGGTTTCCCCAATTCCTCTTCCAGTAAGATGGTGAATGAAGCAAATAGGACTTGCTTCAACTATAACTAGGAGGCTATCAGAGGGCATTTTAAGGCAAGGCAACATCAGTGAGCATACACACTGATTTTCCACTTTGTCTTCTGTTTGAAGCAAAATATATGCGTTTTTATGTCACACTGCAAATGTAGTACACAGATGAGAGTGCTTCATTTGAGTCCCAGTGCAAAAGTCTTCATATTATGTTAATTGTGGCAAACCCTGTTTGCTCCATTGCCTATTACACAAGCAGAAGAACTATGCAAAGTGCATTTGCTCAACCTTTATCACTGGCTCCCTAGTTAAATAATCTGGCCCCATTAGCAAGTGAATTTGCTCAATTTGTATCTCTGGTGCAAAATTCAAATGCTCTGTCTCTGGGTTGCTGTAATTTAGCTCGCGATGCGCAAGTTGGGAACCACTGAAGTAAAATTACACTCTGTGTGATGTTCTGCCATTTTAGATAGTAGGAAGGTGTTGTTGTGTAAGCAGAAGAGACCTCTGTCCACAAGTGCCACACAGAGAGAGTCCAAATCACTCCCTGCGCAACCCTTGAGGCCACAGGTGGGAGATGTTACTTCCGAAACCACGAACGTCTGGAGACCCCAAGTCACTGCAAAGAAAGCACCGGTTAAGTACACAGCAATGCAGCATTCACAGTGCAAAGCAATATCAACAAACGTGGAACAGGCTTTCCAGAAAAGAGCAGAGATGGCGCTGGTGACCCTTTAGGAATGGGGTTCCGGGACTCACCAGGGCAGCGCTCCCTAATGCGGTGTGACGAGCCAATAAGGCCAGTTAGTGGTGTGGTAGTTGAGCCCACCTGATCCAAGGATCCAGATCCAGGTACACCGAAAATTGTTGACAAGAAGACCAGAACAAAGTGCCAAGGGATAATCCAATTGCAATCCAAGAAACAGTCCGTGATCAGCAACCAGAGTTCATCCAAGAAGCCAGTAGCAATGGGAGATCCAAGAGCAGTCCTTGTTCCAAGCCGAGGTCGTTATCCAGAAAGAACCAAATGCGATAGTATCCGAGACACCCAACAGTGTTGAAACGAACAGCTGTGTAGCATCAAGTGTTTGGAGGAAGCTGTTTAAATACTGGCGCTACGGGACTACTTCCTTGTCACGTGACGTGCAACCGCATCACGTGAATGGGTTACAGAGTCACGTGAGCGGGAAGCGCCAGTCATGTGACGCGGAAGCGAAGCGCAGCGCTGGTCTCTCAGGCACCAAGGGATACGCCAGTGGAGCGGGCGTAATCGCAAGTCTGTGACTTGATGGAACACTCGTGCTGGCACACGGGAAGTCCGTGGCTGTACACGTGAGTCCCGGAACCGGACAGGGGAACGGGGCGGGGTTGATGGACAAGGACGGGCTAAGGGAATACCAGAGTTGCCAGTGGATGTGTGCGTGACAGAAGGCTAGCGAAGCACAGTTTCCAATATGACTGTGATGACAGGCTTCAGTAGGCTTCTACGGGGCTTTTAACTACCAGGGGCAGTTATGGTGCTTGTCTGACTTTGGAGAATTCAGGGTGGATGTATGTAAACTCTTCAGATATTCTCTGGTACTGAACACATTTTCACAAAAGAAGCTGTGACTTGGATGCAGTGCTCTCTGTGGGACTTTGAAGTTCAAGAGTAGTAGAGAATGCCATAATCTGTCAGGAAAGGCAGTTTAATTGAATGGATTCTGAATGATGTAAGCAGGTCTTTGAAAGAAGAATTTGGCTACCAAGAGGGAACGTTACCAGATGCTAGGAACAATTATGTATCCGCTGATATATGGTTTCATATCATGGGATGGTGACCCACAAGGTTAATAACAACCCCATACTGCCATTAAAGCTAGTTAATGCAGGAACACTATATGCACACACATAACAGTAAGAAATTCAATGTTCAGTGCAAATATTGCCAGGACGATACTTTTCAGTCTTTTTATTTATAGTGTCAGTGATTGACCTTATAATGACTTGTAATAATGTATCTTTAAGGTAATTGCAGCTCATGTCCCAATTTGCGCCTGGCTAGGGAGGGGTGGGCATTTGTCCCACAGCCCAAATCTAGAAATAAAGACACAGGCACCAGGGTATAGGTACAAATACTTTAGTGATTGTGTAGTGTTTGTGTTTAAGTTGTACTAAGTACTAGTGTAAGGTGAATGCTTAGCTGGATTGATCCATTCAGCAACACATGGGGCTAGATGCAATGTTAACTGAGAAGAAAAAGAAGACAAAAACAAATAGAGCTTCCATGCCGAAGAGTAGGCCTGGTAGGGGAGAGGGAACACTATGAAAATAAAACGTTAGAAATGGCAAGAGAAGGGAAGCAGACAAAGGCAGCTCTCTGGGGGCTGTGTTATTGAGCCCCCCAGCATAAAGTAGATTTCCAGCTGGACCGTCATTGGGGAGACCCGGGCACCCATGGGCCTATGGTGCCTTTTGGCATGCCCCAGTGCCAGACGGGGCGAGCCCATTGTTCAAGGCGTGGACCGCAGGGGAGGTGTTGTCGAGGTGAAGAAAATAGCTGTCCAGTCTAGGCCACGTGTTGGGTGAAGCCTGAACTAGATGACCAGGATGTGCCATGTCGGCCCGCCTTGTAGCCAGGGAAGGCGGGCCCCAAAAAGAAATCCTCCCGGGCTGCACCTTGTATACGCAATTCGGAAGGCAAGGAGGTGCAGTGGAAAGCCTGCCCCACCCCTTAGGGCGGTGAAGACATGTCCTGGCCCAGGTTAGAAGCGGAGAGCAGCCCACCCTTGCATCTGATGCAACATAGAGAGTGGGGCAGGGCCATGGCAGAAAATCACAGACTGGGGGAAAAATGTGCATCTGGGGACATAACCCCCATCCACCATCGGGGACAGCACCTTCAGGTATGAAAAGGGGTGGCTGACTGCAGCAGTCACCCCTATGTAATATAATGTTTATATATATTATTGTTTGCGTCTTTTAAAATGTAAAGTTAAGTGCATATTTATAGTAATAGTTATGTTTATAGCAATCGTTATGTAGTATAGAAGTGATGAGAGAGGGTGAGTGTTAATGGTTAAGTAAGGGAATGCATATCATTTTTTTTTTTTTAAATTTATATTGCGTCGGTAACTCGCAAGTCTCGGGGCGCAGAGACACGGACATGGAGGACGTTCACATTATATGGTATATAGTGATAAGTAAAGTGTCTTGTATGTAAGGAAGGTGTTGTATAGTGCTTGGGATGGGTGCAGACGCTGGTGATGCAAGAGAGAATGCTGGGTGGGACTGAGAGAATGTGTGCTGATGAGGGTCTAGAGACAGGCAGTTGGAGAGCCCCTGCCTGGGTGATGGGAGCCAGTGGTTATCTCTGTATCATCTTGATGTAACTGACAGAAGATGTAATAAAGGAATTATACTGCAACCTACCTGTGAGCCTAAGGATCCTATTTTATTTCAGATGGGAAGAAAGGGTTGTGTATACCTTGGCATGAGACAGATAAGGGAAGTGGTGGCCTGCCAGAGACCGCCTAGTTGGTGGACCACCCACTGAGGCCATCATCTGAGCTCCCTCAACAGTGGGTGGTGCCAGGTGTAGGTCAGCACTCTATTCCATCAGTCCCTCACTGTGGGTCTCCCTCTAACCACTCTAAGGACAGGTGGGTTGAAGGAGCAGATGCCTTTAGAACTAACTTATGTCAGGGGAAACGTTCATGTGCTTTTTTATAAATAAAAATGGTTCCGCTTTGGGATCCCTAAGAAATCCACCTTGGTGTCTGTGCTCCATTGAAGCAAGGTAAGGACTCAGGACGCAGCCCACCTTCTGTGTAACAGTGATTTTATTTGCAGATGCAGAGCACCTCTCTGCCCAGCTGGCCTGGGGGATGTTGGTGGTTTATTCCCGTGGCTTACTGGCCCTCTTCTGGGGTGAGGGAGGCGCATAGCCTTGCTGCAAACCAGTGGCAGAAAACAGGGGCTACATGATATGTCTCATCGATTGAACAGCCTTTTGGAACATCTTGAACGCTCCCCAGATCCACCATGTTACAGTTTTTAGGACTACAATGAATTCTCTCATGCTAATTCCATGTATTATCCTGCAATATCGAAATCCAAGCTCAGTTCCAGATGAATGAAAAGACACATACATTCTAATAGAACTTCATTGACAATTCTCTCTCTTATCCCCATTAGCACCTGGGTGATTTTCTTTAGCTAATCAGAAGGCTTGCATTGCAGGCCTTAACTGATGTATTTTGAGCCCCCTGATTGGCTTGGCGTATCTCATGCCGCACTAATTCTCACTCTGCTTCCTTTGACTTTGTGCCCCAGTATTCCCGGCAAACACACACTCCGAAAACAATACTTAACTTCCCATGACCCCTCCACAGACTTCCTCACTGCTTTACGGCTCAGGAGCCTCCAATGGGCATGAAGGAATATCTCCAGGAGTTGCCTTTGCCTTTTTAATGGTGGTCATCTATGTTTGCAGGTTTATTATTTATTACTTGACAAATGGCTTGCGCACACTCTCTGCACACTCTCTGCACATTCTGTTTCTCATGTTAAGAAAACAATGGACTGAATGGTAAAGCTATAACATCTTTCCTTGCTAACTTTTGAGGGTGGCAACAGCGCCTTGGTCCTCTTTAACAGCTCATATTATGCTCAGGTCCTTTAACTTGGTTCACAGGCCAAGGTAAATCATCAAGGGCATATATTGCTTAAGTGAAATATGCTGAAATTCATACAGGAAGGTCAATCCGATTGTATGCCCGTGCAAGACTTTTGTACCTCCAGTGCTATCGGGACCTAAAATTCACTGGTGTAATCAGATCCCCTTTGGGATGATTTCATTCAAGTATTGCGTTTTCAAGTGAGTGTAGCCACCTCTTTTTCTTAGCACACTGAAAAAATGCAGAAATCTGCTATTTGTTGTAATCATTCCTCAATGGTTTCTGTCTCTGTGCCCTTCATACACCTAATTATTCCTGCTGTTGGGTTGTTGGCATATTTCTTGAACTTTTCAGAGATTGGCCGGATAAGGCAGATTGTTTTGCTCTGGGACTTTAACCCAAGTGTGTGGAGTTAATGCGCTTGGTCTCATTCAGGATGGTGGCAGTTGTGAGGACCCTCGTTTATCTGGCCATTCCTTTTCACCCAAATGGTTTCTATTCTGATGTTATTGCAGGATTAAACTAGTTCTAGGATTTGCGAATTTCCATATTCTATTGAATTGCCATGTTAGTGAGTTGTTTATTGGGCCTCATTCCGACTGTGCCGGTCCGGTAACAGCGGTGCCGGGAACCTACCGGCACCGTTACGAGAGCCGGCACGGTACGACTCTGCGGGCGGGTGCCGTCCTGCCCACCAATGTCAGACCTGGCAGGCGGAACTGCACCCTCCCGTAGAGTTACACAGAAGCACCAGCACCATTATTAACGGTGCTGGTGCTTCCGTGTTCCCCACTCCCATAGAGTTCTATAGGACTCTATGGGCTATAGGACTCTATGGGAATGGGGATTAACATTTTACCGGTGCCTGACTTCCTGGACCGCCAGAGCTGTAATGACCCGGTGTTCCGGAAAGCCAGGCGTCGGTAGAATTCGCAAGTCTGGCGGAAACTTACCGGTTTTACTGGCCTGGTTACCGTCGGACTTGTGAAGAGGCCCATTGGCCCTCATTACAAGTTTGGCAGTAGCCATGCCGGTAAAACCAGTACGCTGCCGCCAAACTTGCGAATTTCTTCCGGCCCCTGGCAATGGGGAAATTCAGGGCCATTACAACCCTGGTGGACCCTGTATTTCCCCATTGCCAGGGCCCGGAAACTTTTACTCCCCATTCCCTTTCAGCCCTATAGGGCTCAATGGGAATGGGGAGACCGGTAGCACTGGCACCGTTCAGAATGGGACTGGTGCTACTGGCAGTGTCTGTTCACGGGTGCGGGTATGCTCGCCAGGTCAGTCCTGGCGGGCGGGTAGGCACCCGCAAGCAGAACTCGTTGTTTGCCGGTCCGGTCACAACGATACCGGCAAGCTTACCAGTAGCATTGTTGCCGCACCGGCAAACTTGTAATGATGGCCCTTGTCTTTGTATGAATCCGTTATGGCAGATTTCAGAATACCGGTGCACCATTTGCTCCTCTCCTTTTTCGTAAAACATTCTGTCCTATTCCCTTCCCTAGTTTTGGCTACTTGGGTAAAATGAGTCACAGTCATTGATGTTTTGGTGTTTAGCGCTCAGTCCTCGAGTGGAGCCGGGCCTTCCATAGCATTTTCCTCAGGTGCCAGTTTAGGAGATATTCTCTGTACCCTGCCCATCTTTTATCAACTGCCATTATGTCAATGTTTGCACTTCACAATCTGAGGCCTGCCAATGAGGGTAACCTGCCCAGTCTGTACCAACTACAAATAAGACAGAGATGTTCATATCCGCATACAGTAAAGAGTACTTCCGACCTACAACCACCAACACCAGAGGCTTTTGCATCTGCCTTCCAGCTATCACACTCTGCCCTCCTTTCTTAGAGAGCCATGCACAGTGAGGCCAACATTATTGTTAATAAAACAAGATGTAGATTAGGGAGTGTATTAATGGCATAGATGTAACTATTATGCATTCCTTACTTTAACAGCCTTGTATTCTTTATGTTCTTGTCAGCCAAAGGCAGCTTTAACTATCATTCATTCATTCTTCAGAGTAAGACAAATGTCGTCAGGCTCGGACTGACCTATAGGGCAATAGGCCAATCCCCGAACCCAAAACACAAAATGCTATTGTGGGCCAGTTTTTTTTGTTCAAAGTTGCCCGCTTTATTTGGCCCTAGTGCACAATTTGCATCACATTTTATCAAAAACCTCCCCCTTGGGTAGTACTCAAACAGTCGGTCCCAAAAGTGATTAATTGCCATTTGCAACTGACCCACTTTTTAAATTTGTGCCTGAGACAGTTTTATGCCCCACTCCAACCCTGCATGTAGTTTCGATTGTTCAGTCCCCATGAGGTGGATGGTTCTGTATAAGCTCTCCTTTGATTCTCTCAGTTTGTCATCAGGATCTCACCAGAGGTTTCTAGCAAAAACATGAGAGATGGAATGAAGAGTGATATATGGGATTAAGGGACTCTGGTGGAAATTGTGGGAGCTGTAGTTGTTTGGTTTTCGTGCATTTGGTGGCCCATACACCACTTAAGGACAAAGCATTGCTAACAAAAACTACGAGAGAGGTTGCAGTCTGTGAGTGTGCTGGAGAACTTAAGGAAATTATAGGATGGCTTAAGAACGTTAGTGGGTGGCTGTGCCCTGTCAGAGAACCCACGAACTTTAACAGTTGGTTGCGCCCTACGGAAGAGCTTGAGAAATGTAGTGAATATGTTTACCCTGTGACAGAACTCATGAACTGTAGTGGGTGTTTCACCATGTGAGAGAACCCAAGAACTTTACTTGGCTACTGCACCCGGTGAGAGAACAGTAGAACCGTAAGGTGTGTTTTTGCCCTTTGGGAGAACCGTGAAAAATGTAAGGTGTGGCTAAACCCTGTGCGCAGACCCAAAAGACTTAAAGGGTGGCTGCGTGCTATGGGTGAACCAGAGAACCTTAAATGGTGGCTGAAGCCTATGGAATTGCATGGAAAAATATCTGGACTTTAAGTGGTGATAGTGCCCTGTGAGAGAATCTGATACCATTGAGGGGCAGAGTCTTGTGAGGCATCCACGAAACTTAAGTGGCCGCTTCCCTTTTTTGTACTACATGAGAATTTAAGTCTCTGACTTTGCACTGTAACAGAACATAAGAACTTTTTTTACAAGTGGTGTGAAAGGAGAGGAAAAATTCAAAATGGCGAGCCTCCACCAACATTTTTACCAACGCCAGAAGAACTTAGAGGATTGGAAGCATCTATTCAAATTTTATTTAGTAGCCTTGGGGGAGGACGGGAGAGATTTTCGTATGATCTGAAATTCTCAACTATAATATGTTGTTTGTGTTCTGAGGCAGTGAGAATAATAACGAAGTTACCTCATGTGGAGGGTGTCAAAGGAGGGGCGGATGAAATAGCTGAAGGAGGAGGGTTGTATAGTGAAGCTTTGAAAAAAATAGATGTTCAATTTGGGAAATGCGTTTATAGCAAATTTACGGGGGGTTTTCGACATTGTGTGAATTTACTGGGAGAGAGGAAGAATATATATGTGATTAGTTGATGATGCAAACATCCAATCCAAAGATTAAAGGGTGCTTATGACAGGATAAAAATCCTTCACTGCACAAGACCATGATAATAGCAAAGGAATGGAATTAACCAATACATGTTTGAAGGAGGTGAACGCCAGAGTGCGGAAAGAGTATATACAAATAGTGAGTGAGGGACAGAAGGAACACAGAGTGGAAAACGAGGAGGGGAAGGCATATGTTGTAAAAAAGGGAAGTCGAAGAGGGGGAGTTCAAACGCTGAAAGAGTCAAAGCAGGGACAATGCACCAGGTGAGGGTTTGAAAAGCATGCCCTGCAATGAGGGTAACATGCAGGAATATGTGGGAAAAGGGTCATTTCTGTCTGGCTATTCAGACAAATAAACCAGCAGAGAATGATAAAAGTGTGAAATATGTAGGTGACAAGAAAGATGAGTGGTGTAAAAAAGTAGTTAATATTGTAGGAGTGGTAGAGGATGACGAAGAATTATGTGCCACCATAGGAAGAAATCAAGCTTCCAGGGGAGGTGGTAAAAATGTTGTCAGATTCTGGATCACCATATACGATAATACCAGAGAAGGAATACAAAGAAATGTGGACTGCGAAAGAGCATATGCTACATGGAAGTGACATAAGGCCTAAGGCATACGGAAGGGGGGAAGCAGTGAAGGGGAGGTGGTCTTCTTGCATGGAGGCACCAGAGGAAAATAAGGATAGAATTGTAAGAAGGAACAAGTGAGAGCTTTGAAAGAGAATAAATCTGACAAGTTTATCCAAGATCTATGACTGAAATTCAAGAGAGATTTTGGGAAAGCGATAGGAAAGCTCAAAGGATACTGCCACAAAATAAAATTGAGGGCAGAGGCAGTACCATGTGTGTACAAAGTCAAAACATTGTCTTTGGGGGGGCTAAGAGAGAAAGTGAGGGTGGAAATGCAAGGTCTATGTCAGGCGGGAATAATTAAGCCGACTGAGAACAGTGAGTGGTTATCTCAAATTGTGGTTGCTCAGTGTCCTGATGGACAGGTAAGGTTATGCGTCTATTGGATGGACCTTACTAGCAGTGTATGAGTGAATAGCTATCCAATACCGAAAGTGAATGAGATGTGATGAATATGGCTAAGTCAAGGGTTGTATAGCACTTTGGACTTATCATTGGCGATTCACCAGGTAGATTTGCACCCGGCATCACAAGCATTAACAGCATTTATCATTCCGTTGAGTGTACATCAATATAAAAGAATTATATTTGGGTTGCATCTGCAGTGTTTCAGAGAGTGATGGAGGATTTGTTAAGAGATGTATCTGGTGTAAAATGCTTCCAGGATGACATCATTGTGGCTGCAAAGAGTTAGGTGAAATATGATGAGAGAGTTTATGAAGTCTTATGCAGTCTAGAAGGGGCAGGTCTACCAGTGAAAAGAGAAAAATGTCATCTTGGATTAGTGACGTTACTTCCTGTGGCCTTCTTGGATCGGCAACATCACTTACTATCGCCAACTTTGATCAGCTCCTTCTCCAGCTGAAGGCCACAGGTGGCTCCTCTGAGAACATCAATCAAGAAGAAATCACCACATCCCAGCAACACCAAGGACAATACAAGGGAAACAAAGCAATAATGGACTACTAGGCGATCAGGTGACAAGAGCATGTGTCATCCCTTCTGGTTTTTGGCTTCACTTTCAGTCTGGAACTTCACTGCCAGTGGCCATCTTGGATTGGTGACCACACTTCTAGATGCCATTTTGGATTGGTGAAAGCGCTTCCTGCAGCCAATTTGGATTAGCCCCATCTTCATGTTACGCTCACCTGGCTCCCACAGGGGCGTCGGTCGGACCCGGACAGCTGCGGTCTCCACCCACGTGATGCGTACTGCAGCGATGACTGACTGGATCTGCCCTCCTAATCTTGTCTGCTTAACCCGTAGAAATATTCTCCTGCAAGTGGAGAGATGGATTTAGCCACTTGTGGATTCAAGTAATGACACCCCTACAGTCCTCCCCAACTAATCACCTCCGAAATGCCCTCACAGCAATCTCACCTTATATTCTTGAAAGATGAGCTCTCCATCCTGCGTGGATTTGCAGGGGCGCATCGATTCCAGTTACTTCACTGGTTTGAAGGCTCAGGAGAGTTCCGGAGAGTATTGACTCTGAGGTTCCTGGCGAGGACCAATAAGTATTAAGTTCATAGAGTTCAATATGTCCGATGTTCACTCTTGTTCCCCCTTCCTTTCGTGTCTTGCAGCTGGCTCGTGAAAAGATGCTCTTGTGGCAGCTGGTGGCGCTCAGGTAAGAGTCTGTATTACCCGGCGCTGTCCGGTAAATGTTACACGAGGAAAACGTGTTGTTTTGTCTCTCTTTACAGATGCAGCACGTGAAAATATGGAGAGTCACAAAAGGATGCCTCCGGTGGTAAATCAGGTAAGTCTATGGTGGTAAGAATTATATTTGTTGGTTCCCTCGGCTCACCTTGTGGTTTTCTTTTGTCTCCTAGGTGCCGAAGTTCGGCGAAGAAATGATGGAGGCCCTGTAGATAAATAGTCCCTTAAAGGCTTCATGTTGGATTGGAGTCATTTGCAGCATGGTCTTCCTCAGGTAAGTAATGATTATGAGCCTGGCGCCTTAGGCGCCAGGACTGATTCCTACTATGAGCTTGGCGCCTAAGGCACCAGGACTGAACCCAGGTAGACCCTAGTCAGGGCTGCTGAGGTTTTACTAAATGTCTAGATGCCTGCTCCCGGGGCTGATAGGCTTGGTCCAGATGCCTGGGGGTAGGCATCATGACAGCACTACCCCCCAAGGCCCCTCCTAAAGTTGTTCTTGCCCTGGGCCCTGGTTTGTCTGGGAAGTTCCGATGGAATCTTTTCACCAACCAAGGTGCATGGACGTGGTCACTAGGTTCCCATGACCTTTCTTGTGGTCTGTAGCCCTTCCAATCGATTAAATAAAAAAGTTTTGATTTAACCATCTTGGAGTCCAGGATATTTTTTACCTCGAATTCAGGTTCTCCATCTATCAAGATGGGGTCGGGTGGTTTGGTTGATCTTGTTCCTGGTTGAACTGGTTTTAAAAGTGAAACATGAAAGACAGGATGAATGCGCATATTAGAGGGTAATTCCAATTTGACGGCTACTGGGTTGATAATGGCCTTAATAGTGTAAGGTCCCAAATAACTAGTGTTAAACGTCTGAGTTCCCTTCAGATGTATATGTTTTGTAGCCAGCCAAACTTGATCCCCAATCTGGTATTGTGGAGTTTCACTTCTATGTTGATCAGCATTTTTCTTATATTTCTCTTTTGCTTGTTTCAAATGTTCTGTTGCCTCTTTAAAGGCTTGTGTAATAGTAGAATGCAAATGACTAACTGCAGGCATTTCTAAATGCTGAGGCGAATCTAGTTCTGAGGTTCGAGGGTGATGTCCATATATGGTATAAAAGGGGCTTTGTCCGGTTCCTGAATGTACAGAGTTATTGTATGCATACTCGGAAATCCATAAAATATCTTTCCAATTACTTTCGGTCTGGTGTAGCATGCAACGTAGGTACTGTTCAGGGGTCTGTTTGGTCCTCTCCGTCTGACCATCGGTCTGGGGACGGTGACTGGTTGATAACCTCACGTCGATTTGCGCCAGTTGACAACATTTCTTCCAAAAATGTGAAATGAATTGACTACCTCGGTCAGAGACCAATACGGAAGGAAATCCGTGTATTCGAACAATGTTTTCGAGGAACTCCTTGGCCAGAATTGAAGCAGAAGGTAATCCCTTTAGAGGAATAAAGTGGGCCATCTTGGAAAAAAGATCCACAATAACTAGAATGGTGTTAAATCCATTACATGGAGGTAGATCTGTAATAAAGTCTAACGATAAGGTGTGCCATGGTGTAGGTGGAATATCCAAAGGTTGTAAGAGGCCAGCTGGTTTTTTCTTCTGACTTTTGTTTTGGGCGCAAATGCCACAAGACATTACAAATGACTTTACATCTTTTCGCCAGGTGGGCCACCAGAATTGTCTCTTAATTTTAGCTTCAGTTTTTGCGATACCTGGGTGTCCTTCCATCAGGGTGTCATGATAATTGGAGATGGCTAGTTCTTGTAGTTCCTTGTGTGGTAGAAATAGTCGCCCTTGATGATAAGGTAGGTCATTGATGACTGAGTAGTCCAGGCCTTTCTTCACCCAGTCCTGCAGAGCTGTTGGATCGAAGAGTTGTTGTATCTTTACTTGAATATCCTCTAGTGTCTGTAGAGTGGTTATGCCAAGAATTCTTTGTTCTGAAATTATAGGCACCGGTTCCGGGTTCGCATATGCTTCTCCCATCCCTATTCGGGATAAGGCATCTGCCTTGCCATTTTTACAACCTGGTCGATAAGTGATCACGAAATTGAACTCGGCAAAGAACAATGCCCATCAAAGTTGACGCGACGATTGGGCCTTGGCTGTTTTTAAATACTGCCGGTGATCGGTGATTACCGTAATGGTATGCCTGGCACCGAGAAGATAATGCCGCCAAGCCTTGAAGGCGGATTTGATGGCTAATAATTCTTTATCGGTAACCGCATAGTTTAACTCAGGTGCCGAGAACTTTCTGGACCAAAATGCTACTGGGTGAAGTTGACCGGTTTCAGGATCCTTCTGGGTCAGGACAGCTCCCATGGCTAAACTGGATTCATCAGTTTCAACTATGTCTGGAAGTTCGGGGCGTGGATGCTTTAAGACAGGTGCAGACGTGAATTTCGCTTTCAGCTCTTGGAAGGCCTTTTCAGCTTCTTCGGTCCGCAAGAAGCGTTTGTTTTTACGCAAAAGTGCTGTGATAGGGTGTACAACATGTGAGAAATCCGGAATTAATCTGCGGTAGAAATGAGCAAATCCGAGAATGCCCTGTACCCCTTTAACTGAACTGGGGGATGGCCACTTGTGGATTGTGTCCACCTTTCGTGAGTCCATTCGGACTCCTTTTGGAGTCAGGATAAATCCAAGGAATTCAACTTCCGTAGCATGAAAACGCATTTTTCCAATTTTGCATATAACTTGTGCTGGCGTAGTTTCTCAAGGACTGCACAAACGTGCTTCACATGGTCTGATTCTGAACAGGAGTACACTAGAATATCGTCTACCTATACAACAACACAGACGTCAATGAGTTCACGAAAAAATACTGGAAGGCTGCTGGTGCATTGCACAACCCGAAGGGCATCACCTGGTATTCGAATAACCCATACTTAGTGCGAAAAGCAGTCTTCCATTCATCACCTTTCTTTAAACGTACCAGATGATATGCCCCTCAGAGATCTAATTTAGGGGCCGATTCATGGAACAAACGTGCGCCGAAAATCTATGCGCAAATCCGAGCATGCTTTGTACCCCTTTAACTGAACTGGGGGATGGCAACTTGAGGATTGTGTCCACCTTTCGTGAGTCCATTCGGACTCCTTTTGGAGTCAGGATAAATCCAAGGAATTCAACTTCCGTAGCATGAAAACGCATTTTTCCAATTTTGCATATAACTTGTGCTGGCGTAGTTTCTCAAGGACTGCACAAACGTGCTTCACATGGTCTGATTCTGAACAGGAGTACACTAGAATATTGTCTACCTATACAACAACACAGACGTCAATGAGTTCACGAAAAAATACTGGAAGGCTGCTGGTGCATTGCACAACCCGAAGGGCATCACCTGGTATTCGAATAACCCGTAATTAGTGCGAAAAGCAGTCTTCCATTCGTCACCTTTCTTTACACGTACCAGATGATATGCCCCTCGGAGATCTAATTTAGGGGCCGATTCATGGAACAAACGTGCGCCGAAAATCTATGCGCAAGCAGGCGCAAGCGCGAAAAAACAGGCGCACGCGCACACGTGCGATTCATGGAAGTCCCTGCGCATGTTTTCCTCGGGATGTGCGCCAAACCCGTGCATGGCGCACACGTCACTGAAACATCCCGAACGGCGTGCGCGATGCGCACAGTGAAAGCGCACAACCTCGGCGCACACACCAAAAAGGGGGCGGAACACGGGGTGTAACGCGCGGAATGGGGAACAACGCGCGAAAATAAGGGCGTAACTGGGATGTACTGCTGGGAAGCAGACGGAACGCCCACATGCACGCAAACCACACGTATTCATGGAATCGAATAGGGCAAAGCCGCGCACGGCCAAAGACACGCACAGGCCTAAACACGTCCGCCACACAAAGGCAGGCGGTAGCGTCCCTGCGCATCACAAAAGCGCCAATATACAGCAATGATGAATGTCCCATACTGCTATTGTGCCTGGGGTTCGCGTGAAGTTTTTCACGCCATCGGGCCTAGGGGAGCGGGCTACGTGTATTACGGGGGTTCGCATGAAGTTTTTCATGCGATCGGGCCTGGGGGAGCGAGGGGAGTAGGGCCTGGGGGAGCGGGCTACGTGTATTACGGGGGTTCGTGTGAAGTTTTTCACACGATCGGGCCTGGGGGAGCGGGCTACGTGTATTACGGGGGTTGGCATGAAGTTTTTCACGCGATCGGGCCTGGGGGAGCGGGCTACGTGTATTACAGGGGTTGGTGTGAAGTTTTTCACGCGATCGGGCCTGGGGGAGCGGGCTACGTGTATTACGGGGGTTGGCGTGAAGTTTTTCACGCGATCGGGCCTGGGGGAGCGGGCTACGTGTATTACAGGGGTTGGCGTGAAGTTTTTCACTCGATCGGGCCTGGGGGAGCGGGCTACGTGTATTACAGGGTTTCGCGTGAAGTTTTTCACGCGATCGGGCCTGGGGGAGCGGGCTACATGTATTACGGGGGTTCGCGTGAAGTTTTTCACGCGATCGGGCCTGGGGGAGTGGGCTACGTGTATCACAGGGGTTCGTGTGAAGTTTTTCACGGGATCGGGTCTGGGGGAGCGGGCTACGTGTATTACAGGGGTTCGCGTGAAGTTTTTCACGCGATCGGGCCTGGGGGAGCGGGCTACCACTCACCGTCTGCCTTGCGTGTAGAAGAACGCGTAGCCAACACCCGCTGTGAAGTAATAGCGTGTGATCCCCAACGGCTGGAAAACACACACACCGCACCCCACGAAAAGCACGTACAGAGCAATGTAAAGGCACGTGGGATCTACAAGCCCTGCCAGGGAAACACCCGTGCGCGAAACGTCACAGACGCGCTTACGCACTAAGGGCCTTTGGTCCAATGAAATCGCGTATGCGTGCTGACGCGCTTATGCGCTCAGGGCCTTTGGTCCAATGAAATCGCGTATGCGTGCTGACGCGCTTACGCGCTAAGGGCCTTTCCTCGATTTACACGCAGACGTGCAAGATTTTCACGTGCCAAATCACTCCGTATCAAGCTGGCCACGCGTAAGCACACGGAAGACCACGCTCCTGCCCAAAAGGCCGAATTACTGCCCCCCAGAGCCCCGAGCAGCCTCCCACGAGCCATCTGCTGCTGCCTGCCTGCTGCCACCGTGCCCTGCCATTTGGTGCCTGCACATCAGCCATCTGCAGGGGTCCATTTGCTGTGTCCACCCCTGCTGCAACAGAAGACTCCCGACTGGGATACCATCACTCCACAGCCCAGCCCCAGGACCCAGTTGCCCACCCACTCCTGCCTCTGGGGTTGCCATGTCGGGCACTGCAACATCTGGCACCACTAGCAACCCCCGGCCAGAGAGGCAGAGGGGCACCAGCTTCACTGCCACCGAAGTTGGTGTCCTGGTGGAGCAAGTCCTGGGGCAGTATGATGCCCTCTTCGGAAGTAAGCGCGCCAACAAGGAAGGACGGACCGGATCTGGACGGACATCGTGACTGCCATCAACGCGGAGGGGGTGGCAGTCCGCGACTACCAACATGTCAAGAAGTGCTGGGATGACTGCAGGTCCAGGACCCTCTTGAAGGCCCGGCGCCTCGTGGAGGGGGGCCGGGGCTGCATGAGTACCATCCAGATGAGGGTCCTGGAACGCGTAGGCCCAGCGCTCCACGCCCAGATCCTTGAGAGGCAGACCCGTCTGGAGTTGAGCGGTAAGTGGCCAAGCATTGCTGTGTGAGACAGGGCATGTTGCAGTGTGCTTGTTGTCTGATACTTGCCTGTATGTGTGACATAGGCCATGTATGCATGTGTGTGTGCAGGGACGTCATGCATGTGAGACCAGTAATGTGTGAACCACATGGTTGGTGCATGTGTTCAAATGCAACATGGGTTGCCCTATGCGGAATGGCCACATGAAAGCATGCCAGTCTCTGTTCCTGGACATGGGTGGGGGTGAGGGATGGGTGCTGATGCCATGTACATGTATGCTGTCCATGTCTGTGTGTCTGACCTGCGTGTCTGTGACTTGTGAATGCCAGGGATGCATGACACATGTCTGTCGCAATGTTCAGGTTCACTGATGCAGCCTAGTCATCCTTGTATACAATGTGTCTGTGGTGTACGAGGCCAGATGGATGAAACTAGGGTGAAGTGTGTGCATGTGATAGGCATGGCCCATGATGCATGTGAGTTCCAAAACAACATTGTATGTTTCAATAATCCCTTGGACATGTATGCTAATGTACATAGCATGCGCCATGCCTGTTACCGCATGTGTTTTACCTGCACTGACCCATGTGTTGTGGATGGACACGATGGAAGTGATCTTTGACAGTGCCACTCATCTGCTATTGCTTCCTGTCTAGGGGACCATTGTACAGTACCCTGATGCTTGTGTTCTATGTCTCCCTCTACACAGCACCACGTGAAGAAGAGGGCGGAGACGGCGCTGTGGAGCAAAGCGGCGGGGATGCCCCCACGGCTGCAGCGGAAGGGGTGGGTGAGCCCCCACAGGGGCTTGCAACGGCGGAAGACGGGGTGGAGCCATCCAGGTTGGTGGTTTCCACAGAGGAGGAGGAGGCCGCTACTGAGGCGCACATGGGGCCTGGTGGGGGCATCCCTGCTGGTGCAAGTGTTGCAGTCCAGGGGCAGGAGCAGGAGGCAGCACAGGTCGCCGTGGAGGGGCCTGTGCATGTCACTGTCCCTGACACTGTGATTGCACCACCATGCACCAGCAAGGATGCCCCATCCCAGGCCCGTCCGCAGGTAGGGGGGATGTCCATGCCATCTGACTCCCCTCCACCGCGGACAAGGGGACCCCTGGCCGTATGGAGAAGGTCCTTATTAGTGTCGCGTTGCGCACAGGTGCAATTCGTGATGAGGTACGTGCTTCCCGGGAGGAGCATGCACGTCATCACGGAGAGCACCGTGCCGACGTGGCCCAGTTGGGATCGGCCATGGTCGGGGGTTTCCTACATGTGTCAGCCAATCTGGCGACCCTCTCCTCCTCTGTGGAGACTATGCACCAGTCGTTCTCCATGCCGTCTTCCGGCCCAGATGCTACCAGGGCCCCCTGTGGACCTGCCCCGACCAATGCAGCCAGCTCGGTGGGGATCCCATCCCTGCCACAGTCGGGAGTCGGAGGTCCAGCAGGGGTGGACACACCAGCAACTGGACCCCAGCAGATGGAGGATGTGACAGCATCATCGGGCAGGGCACGTGCACAACGGCTTCGGTGGATTCCATCAGCCTGAATGCCGTCGTGCTGGCACAGGCAGTTGCGTCAGAGGCAGAGGCAGTCTCGGCGTGGGAGGCATCATGGCTCGGGGCCATCAACATCAGGGGTGCAGGCATCGGCCGGAGGGCAGGAGAACCCTGGAATGGGAGTGGCTTACGTGTGGGAGCGGTTGGGCCAGCAGATAGGTGCGGAGCGGCAGCGGGCAGAGGAGGAACGGCTCACAATGGTCAGGGCGGAGAACACCATGCGGAGGGTGCTGAGGCGGGCTGAGTGCCTAGAGGGTCTTCGCAGGGAGTTGGAGCTGGACACTGCTTTATCCCTGCGAGACCTCGGGGCCAGGGAACATGCCCGCCTCCAAGCCATTGAACAGGAGTTTGATGATGCCCTGGCCCATGACAACATCCAGTGAGCCGTTGGACTAGGCCGCTGCCCTTGTAAATAGTTATGTAGTTAGTGTTAGGTTTCCTTTGTTTTTGCATTTTTTTTGGACCTTTTGGACAATGGGCCACATTTTTGTATATAGTTTTTTTTATTAGGTAGTGTTGTTAAATAGGTTTCATTTCTTTTGTTGGGATCATGGACCCTGGCTTGTTCATCTGTACATAGTTCACTATTGGATTTTCTTTTCATTTTACAATTTACCCATGGAGCAATGGCTTTCAATTATAATTTCCCATTGGATTTTCTTTTGTGGACTGTGACTTTGGACACCATTCCTTTGGATTATGATTTTTGGTTTTGCATTTTTTCACAGACATGCTTCTATTTATTTTTTTACATTCCCATTTCTGTTTGTTTATTTTTGATTCAATTCATGTTTCCTTTAATACATTTTTTTTTAGCAAACTTCAATGTGTAGTATCATCTCATTGGTTTCATGCATAGCATGATATGGGTTTTGAGATTCACTGACACCCATTGGGTGTATGTGAGGGACATGTGTTCGTTTCCAAACTTGCAATTGGTGTTCTATCATGTTATTGCCATTTCTAAGTGGGTGGATGCAATACTCGGGTGGGCGTTTTGCATTTGGAGGCTGACCATAGGGACCAGGGATCTAGATTGTGATGACATGTTGGCTGGGGAACATGAGTTGGGGCCTGGTGGAGGGTGCCCCACAGTGCTGGGGGGTGGGGGTGCAGGGGAACATGAGTTGTACATGAGTGGAGGCCTGCTGGCAGATGCCCCACAGTGCTGGGGGGTGGGGGTGCAGTGGAACATGAGTTGGACATGAGTGGGGGCCTGCTGGCAGGTGCCCCACAGTGCTGAGGGATGGGGGTGCAGGGGAACATGAGTTGGACATGAGTGGGGGCCTGCTGGCAGGTGCCCCACAGTGCTGAGGGATGGGGGTGCAGGGGAACATGAGTTGGACATGAGTGGGGGCCTGCTGGCAGGTGACCCACAGTGCTGGGGGGTGGGGGTGCAGGGGAACATGAGTTGGACATGAGTGGGGGCCTGCTGGCAGGTGCCCCACAGTGCTGGGGGGTGGGGGTGCAGGGGAACATGAGTTGGACATGAGTGGGGGCCTGCTGGCAGGTGCCCCACAGTGCTGGGGGGTGGGGGTGCAGGGGAACATGAGTTGGACATGAGTGGGGGCCTGCTGGCAGGTGCCCCACAGTGCTGGGGGGTGGGGGTGCTGGGAGACATGCATTGTTGATCAGTAGTGCGAGGTGACATGTGGCTTGGCTGGGGGGCATGCCCATGGTGGATGGGCTGCCTGCTGGACATGAGCAGGGGTGCAGGGTAGTCCCCCGTGGTGTGGGCTGCCTGCAGGGGCAGTGGAGGTTTTAGAGCGAACACCTGGGAGGACCCACACGGCCAATTCACGTGTAGTACTCCCCAGAATCCCTGAAATACACGTACCCTGCTGAAATCGCGTGTGGAACTTCCCGCGCACCCCTGAAATACAAGTACCCTGATGGAATCGCGTGTGGAACTTCCCGCGCACCCCTGAAATACACGTACCCTGATGGAATTGCGTGTGAAACTTCCCGCGCACCCCTGAAATACACGTACCCTGCTGAAATCACGTGTGGAACTTCCCACGCACCCCTGAAATACACGTACCCTGATGGAATCGCGTGTGAAACTTCCCGCGCACCCCTGAAATGCACGTACCCTGCTGAATTTGGCTGTGAAACTTCCCGCTCACCCCAGTAATACACGTACCCCGCTCGCACAGGGCCAATCGCGTGTGAAACTTCCCGCGCACCCCTGAAATACACGTACCCTGCTGAATTTGCATGTGAAACTTCCCGCGCACCCCAGTAATACACGTACCCCGCTCGCACAGGGCAAATCGCGTGTGAAACTTCCCGCGCACCCCTGAAATACACGTACCCTGATGGAATTGCATGTGAAACTTCCCACGCACCCCTGAAATACACGCACCCTGCTGAATTGGCGTGTGGAACTTCCCACGCACTCCTGAAATACACGTACCCCACTCGCACGGGGCCAATCGCGTGTGGAACTTCCCGCGCACCCCTGAAATACACGTACCCTGATGAAATCACGTGAGAAACTTCCCGCGCACCCCAGTGATACACGTAGCCCGCTTGCCGTGCTGGTACAGGGTTAGCGCAGCCCTTTGCGCTGGATTGGGGATTTTGATGGCTTTTCCCTGCGCAAGGGGCGTTCTTGGGGGCGTAACTGGCGCTGCTGCAGAGTCGCTGCGCCACTGTGCGCCACGGCTGGTTTTGGTGGCTGGAATCCATGAATATGCTGTGCGCGGAAATGTATTTTAGCGCACGTGGCTGGCGCAGGGATTCGCACGCGCATACTGTGCGCCAGCCGCGTGCGCCACTTGTGCGCTGAATTCTATGAATTATCCCCTTAGTGTAGATGCAAGCGTCCTTTACTTGTTCTAGTAATTCGGGGATCAGAGGCAATGGGTATCGGTTCTTAACCGTGATCTAATTTAATGCGTAGTAATCTATGCACGTTCTGAGGTCACCTTCCTTTTTAGGCATGAAGAACAAAGCTGAAGATGCAGGGGACTTGGCTGGACGAATGAAGCCATTAGCAAGGTATTGGTCCAAGAATTGTTGTAGGTGAAGGTTTCGGGTTCCGTAAGGGCGTAGATCCTACTACATGGAGGTTGTGCACCGGGTATGAGATCGATTTGACAATCGTTTGATCTGTGAGGTGGTAGGGTGTTTGCCTGTTCCTTTTGGAAAACATCCTGGAATTCTTGATATTCCTGAGGTAACTGCACGACTGGAGTAGCGACTGTGGCCAGGCCTTGGTTCAAGGGTTTTTTTGGGTAACAAGAATGTGCACAATCCGGGAAGGTTATTCTCTTCTCTCGCCAATCAATACAAGGATTATGTGTTTCCAACCAAGGTATCCCCAGTATTATTTGGAACTGCGGGGCTTTGATTAAATCAAACACAGTAGTCTCTCGATGCCCATCCTGACCCAATAGTGTCATCTCTGCGGTGGAATGAGTTACAGGCCCAGAGGCAATTTCAGTTCCATCGACTGTGGTGATGACATCCAAAGTGGTCTTTTTGTAGAGAGATAGATTCATCCTAGAAGCCAACTCGTGGTCCACATAGTTTCCTATGGCCCCGCTATCAATGTATGCCCTCACTGCGTGCATACGTGATGGCTGCCTTGGATCTATAAGGACCATTGGTATGATGAAGTGCAAGGTCTGAGTATCCCTCTTCAAGCTCGGCAAGCGGACCTCTACGCTTGTCGGGCGTGGTCGTTTCCCGAATCAGGCTCTGTTTGATTTTTATCAGCAACTCTGACTACTTTTTTAGATGTTTTTATAGGGCAATCCCGTAGAAAATGTGCTGAGGCCCCACAGTATGGACACAATTGCATCTGCCGTCTTCTTTCTCTTTCCTTTTGAGTTAAGGGTCCCTTGACCTCCCCGATCTGCATCGGTTCTGATACATCTGTTCCTTTGAGGGTAACATTGGGTTTAACCAATACCCGATTATCGAACTTAGCTTGATCAGCCTTTCTATTCAGAAGTCAGTGGTCTAACTGGACCACTAAGTCTAAATATTCTGCACAATCCTGAGGTGGGTTCACAACTTGGGCCAAAACGTCTTTGAGTTCACCCCAAAGTCCACGATGAAATAATGTAATTCGTTTTACCTCTGGCCATCCGGTTTCCATCACTAACCTATTGAAAGTGGCGATATAGGTTAGAAGATCCTGGTTACCTTGTCTTAATGATAAAAGTTCGTTATCCGGGGCCTGTCCCTTGAATGTCTGGCAAATAGTCTTTGCGTGCTCAATTGAAAACCTTGAAAATCCCGAAGAAGAGGGTCATTCTGGTTAAGTAATGGAATTGACCAATCCGCTGCGCTGCCACTAAGATATGATAGTACAAAGGCTACTTTGGTGTGGTCGTTCGGAAAAGCTCCAGGTCTGCATAAAAAGTGCAAGCGGCATTGGTTCATAAACACGGCAAACTTTTTTGGGTCCCCAGCAAAACGTTCAGATGGAGCTAAAGGAATGCTCCCTGGTAGAACCACGTGCACAGGATTGCTCGATGAAACAGGAGCTGGATTCCCCCCCCCTGAGTCCAGGTAATGGTGTTTGCCCAGCTTGGTTTTGCAGTAATTGTCTAGCAAGATCACCAGTGCGCTCCTTTGGCACAATCAGTTCTCTCCTGAGGGCATTAGTCTCTTGGCGCACGGAGTGCACTTCTGCCCTAAGTTCCCCTAACAATAGGGTTAGTTGGTCGGTTTCTGATGTTTCCATAACGCCCGGGTGGGGATTTGTAGATAGGCTTCGCGTTCTGTTACGCTCACCTGGCTCCCACAGGGGCGTCGGTCGGACCCGGACAGCTGCGGTATCCACCCACGGGATGCGTACGGCAGCGATGACTGACTGGATCTGCCCTCCTAATCTTGTCTGCTTAACCCGTAGAAATATTCTCCTGCAAGTGGAGAGATGGATTTAGCCACTTGTGGATTCAAGTGATGACACCCCTACAGTCCTCCCCAACTAATCACCTCCGAAATGCCCTCACAGCAATCTCACCTTATATTCTTGAAAGATGAGCTCTCCATCCTGCGTGGATTTGCAGGGGCGTGTCGATTCCAGTTACTTCACTGGTTTGAAGGCTCAGGAGAGTTCCGGAGAGTATTGACTCTGAGGTTCCTGGTGGGGACCAGTAAGTATTAAGTTCATAGAGTTCAATATGTCCGATGTTCACTCTTGTTCCCCCCTTCCTTTCTTGTCTTGCAGCTGGCTCGTGAAAAGATGCTCTTGCGGCAGCTGGTGGCGCTCAGGTAAGAGTCTGTATTACCCGGCGCTGTCCGGTAAATGTTTCACGAGGAAAACGTGTTGTTTTGTCTCTCTTTACAGATGCAGCACGTGAAAATATGGAGTCACAAAAGGATGCCTCCGCTGGTAAATCAGGTAAGTCTATGGTGGTAAGAATTATATTTGTTGGTTCCCTCGGCTCACCTTGTGGTTTTCTTTTGTCTCCTAGGTGCCGAAGTTCGGCGGAGAAATGATGGAGGCAGCGCCGACCCGAAGGATGCTGTGAAGACTGGTGAGTATGGCGTGGCGCTGCAGCTGGAGGTGCGGCGCGTGCAGAAATTATGTTCTTTACAGGTCTCGAGACAAGATGGATCCAGAATTAGGTGTGGAAAAGAAATAAGTTCGTTTTCTAACCTTGTCCCTTTCTTTCCTCTTTGTTTTAGGAGCTCCGGATTCGAGGCGGGCGTGGCAGAAGACTGGATGCAGGCTGCAGGCACAGTGAGTGTTACACTGCTGGATGCAGAATAACGCGAAGCGTGTGTTGCTGGTCGGGTGTGGTTTAAATAGCCTCAAAAATAGTCCCAGGTAAGAAGTCTCTAGAACCACACCCGAGTAAAAAATAGTCCCTTTCAGGCTTCATGTTGGATTGGAGTCATTTGCAGCATGGTCAGCCTGAGGTAAGTAATGACTATGAGCCTGGCGCCTTAGGCACCAGGACTGATTCCTACTATGAGCCTGGCACCTAAGGCGGCAGGACTGAACCCAGATAGCCCCTAGCCGGGGCTGCTGAGGTTTTACTAAATGTCTAGATGCCTGCTCCCGGGGCTGATGTGCTTGGTCCGGATGCCTGGGGGTAGGCATCATGACACTTCAGCTGAAGGACACAAACGGCTCCTCTGGGAACTTCAAACAGGAAGAATCACCACATCCCAGCAAAACCAGGGACAATATTACAGAGACCAACCACTGATGGACTAGGCGCTCAGGGGCATCCAGCCAGGGACGTCCCAGTTAAAGGCGGAACAGTAAAGGGAGGAGAACAGCTGATGACCAGCACTTCTTATCCTCCTAAACTCAGAAACATCTCAACTCTCTCCCCATCCCTATCATCTCTTATCCTCGATTCCACCTCTCTTCTCACTCCACTACTATTTGTATTCACAAAACCTACTCCAACCGTACCTTCCATAACCTATCCTCTTCTTGCATCTACCCCGAGCAACTATCTTTTTCTCAGGCTCAACATCACTATGCTTCTAGATCTTACTCTTTTTCTGTTGCTCTTTGGAATGCAGAGCCTGTCTGCAATAAAATCACCTTTACCTCAGACTTCTTCCTTTCTCATTCTCCTTCTCTAGACCTCATTACCTCACTGAATGCTGGATATCTCCTTCCGACTCTGCAGCCCTTCATGACCCTGCCTACACATTCACTAACTCTCCCAGCCCCACTGGTAGGGGTGGTGGTGTAGGACTGTTTTCATGCTCCAAATTTCCTATCTCTCCTGCTCCGCTTTTCCTGCTAATTCTCCCTCATTCAAATACACAATGTCCACAATCACTGCCCCCCCATGGCATACATATTATCTCTCGCTATCGGTCACCTGGTCTGCTATGTCAATTCTTCTACCACATCTTCCAGCTAATTGACTCTCCGCCTCCCGATTACCACTGCATTGTCATTGGTGACTTTAACCTCCTCTCTCTCACTGATGCTCTGTCCACTGACTTTAACTCTTTTCTACTTAACCACTCAATCTCTTCTGTCCACTCTTTGCCCACCCATTCAGAGGGAAACTCCCTTCACCTTATTCTCATCTCCTCTCAACTCTCCGCCTCTAATACCTCCACTGCGCCTTCTCCCTCTGATCACTCTATCCTTGTTGCCTCAATTTCCACTCATGCTTCTTCCTCACTCTCTCCATTTACTACAACTTTTACTAAGCACAAGTTTCGCTCCTCTAAACTCTCTGAATACTTCTCTAACCTATACCAATCTCTCACTCCTCCTACGCTAAACCCGCCTTTCCATCCACTTCACTAATTTTAACACTGCTGTTTATGCTCCTGTTTCCTTACTAGACTCACTCCTAAATGCTCTGGATTACACTTCTCATCTGCACCCTGAAAACATAATGCAGAAAAAGCTTTGTACTTGGCAAACGTCAAGACACTCCTCTGATCTCCAACGCTATATCACTGCTCTTCAAAACCTCCTAAAAACACCTCCATCTCCTCTACTCATTCTGCAAATGATCTTGCTCCCTACTTTGCATATAAAATGACTACCATTCACAATGCCCTCACTACCTATATTCTATTACCTCTGCCTTCCCACTTTTCTTCACCACGTCTAACCCCCTCTCATGCAACTATGTCTTCCTTAGTCCCCAACAACCCTGATGAGATAATTGCCCTACTCCTCAAGGCTAACCCTTCCTGTGCCCCCACTGACCCACTGTCCTCACACATTGTAAAGCACATAGCTCCCAGTGTTTCTTCACATCTTACTTCCCTCTTCAACTCCTTCTTAAGCGGCCCGAAACAAACGAACGTCGCTTCTGATTGAGCTCTCGTTTGGAAGTGCAGTTTTCTCTTGTGTTTGTTTCCTGTTTATGACCTTTGCCTGTTGTTTGGACAGCCTGCCTTTGCCCTTGGTCTTGATCCTGTCTTGCTCTGGTGTTCTGTCTTCTTGCTACATCCTCTAAGATCTTGTTACCTACCTTTGCCTATTTGCTCACATGCTGAAATTGACCACAGATTTTGCCTCAAGGACTGCTTTTGCTCGACCCCTGGTACTGCTCTACTCGTCTGGTTACCGAACTTGGATTTCTCAACTGACTTCTTTGATGTGCCCTTTTGCTGGTTTCGTTTCTCCAGGATTTCTGTACCCTTTTCACCTTGTCTCCAGCTTAACTCATCAGCCCAAGACTGTGCCACAGGTACTCGGACAATTGGTTTAGGAGTTCCACGTGCCGTCGGGTCCGGTGGCTACTTGGGACTAGAGACTGGCCACTCCAGGTTGTAGGCGTCCTCGTGCCATCAGGGTAGTTGCTCCTAATACCACTTGTGGATACCGAACCCTGCATTCTGAGTTAAAGTCTTCATCTTCCAGACTCACGACTTGTGTAAACGGTAAACTCATTCTCTACTCTGGCTTATTTTGTTTCTAGTTTTCTCTTCTTCACCCTCCTTATAATTTCTTATGTTTTCCCTTGCAGGGAACACCCAATACTAGGATTGAGAATTCCCATTATGTCCATTCTATTCTGTTTACCTACTCATGCAGGTTAGTCTCTTTTAGTCTTTTCCAAGTAGAATTCATTTCTCATGTAGATTGGCCTGATACCTTGCGTTGTTCCTTACAGGAAGACGTCCAATCTAGGATTCCTACACGCAGTCACTGTCTCCTGAGGATGTCTCCTGGTGCTCCTCTTCCAGTGAATTGCTCTCTGTGGGTGTGTTTCTGTATATCATTCACAGAGTGACATTGCCTAGAAGAATTCTTCGGCTACACTATGGGTCAAAGAGCTGACAGATTCTAATACAGCAACAACAAAGCGGCCTTTGTTTTTTCTGCTTTGAACCAAGGTTGCAAGCAGCAATATTCTATAAAGAGAACATAGTGTGAAGGGTTTGTGATGAGCGACGCAAGTAAAATTACAAGCCAAAGGAAGTAGTTGAACTTTATAATTGAACTTTGGGAGACCAAAAAAAGATACTGTAATGCATCAGCCGTGGAGGGTTTGGCTCTGATGGAGATACACCTAACATGGATGCAGGTGTTCCGTTTTACCACTCTATGCCATTTCCAATATGGCCGCTGGAACATATTTACGTTGCACGCACCATCTCTCTGATGTGTTGTATCGAAGTTTTCCAAACTCCTAATGCCATCGCTCATTGTGATTCCAGTGACCCGCTTTGTGATTTTCTTCCTGTTTTGCTGTTTTCTCACTGCCTATAATTTCGAACACATTCAGAGGCTACTCTTACTCAGGTATTCTTTTGTCGGTTTGCTATCTGTCAGCACACAAAGGTGGTATTGGTACTTTGTTTCTCATCTTCCTTTGTCATCTTTCTCCTTTCTTTCTGCCTTTGCTGGTCTTTTCCTTTTCCTACTTTACCATCAGCTATCTTAACGGAACTCCCGTTCTTAGTGTAGATATATTGTCTCTCTGCTATCTCTCTAAGACCCTCGGCTGTCTCTGCATTGATACTCTTGTATCTCCTTTGTTCCCACTTACCTTTTGCCTCCTATGCAAGCAAGACTGTACCCTCTTTATCCGGCGGCACTACCGTCTTGTGGGCTTGCAGTGCTGTAGCCCCGGTGTTCAGCAAAGCTGCCATCTTCAGTGCTCTTCTGTCTGATGGCTTTCTTGACTTTGCAGTGTTGTCGCTTCATGTGTTTGCTACGCCGCAGCTTCTTGTTCTCAAAGGCGCTGCTACTTCTGGAGATCCAGTGACCAGTCTATCTCCATTAACTTTGGACTAATTGGTTCTCTTACCATTCATGTCTAACGGAGCCAAATCATTGCATATTACTTGTACCATCAACTCAACTCAGGGTTTTTTCAGCCGGCCGGCTTTTTCCCTGAGATTGGGAGCTTGCTCCTCGGGGGCCCCCGGGACTAGGTCACCTTCCAGTCATGGTTGCCACCGGGGAGCTACGCCCCTATTTACATCGCAAACAAGAAAGGAAGGAGAAGGAGCCAAGAAGACCTAGAAGAAAGAAAGAAGTAGAACCTCGTGAAGACTCCTTGGAAAATACAGGTGAGGATGAGTCGAGGGAATGGGACAGTAGATCTGACAGTTCTGACAGATACTATGTACATAGTGGTCCGGCGCCACATCGGTGCGCATTCGAAAGTCTCTGTTAGGTATGCCGCTGAGTGTGAGAGAAAGAAATATTGAGATCGAAGTGGTCATTCAACGAGTTAAGTTGAACCCTGTGCACATTCGAAAGTCTTTGAAAGTTTAATGTATATCACAATTGGTCCGAGCCCAGCTGAGGGAGACAAATTGAACGAAACGAAGGGATCTG
The DNA here is from genome assembly GCF_040938575.1 of Ambystoma mexicanum. Taxonomy (NCBI): domain Eukaryota; kingdom Metazoa; phylum Chordata; class Amphibia; order Caudata; family Ambystomatidae; genus Ambystoma; species Ambystoma mexicanum. Next base: position 84,248,222 of record NC_090933.1, read on the forward strand.
AGCCCGACAGAGGGAGATCCGGGGTGAACCATGAGTCACTCACAAACTAATTCTCTGAACTTTGTTTTGAATGGCATCTACCCCAGAAGAGGGGGATACAACATTGAACTTTTGTTTTGGAAAGGATCTGAGCCCGACTGAGGAAGATCAAGAGTGAAAATCCAAGTTGAACACTGGTGAAAGGAAAAGAAAGTTTGCGTATTGTTTATGGTACAGCAGGCCCTCTGGGTCAAGAGACTTGCATGAAGTGAAGAGACTTGGACCAGAAGGTCCTGAACTGGGTAAATTTAACTATATCCTTATGCCGCAGAAGCCAGAGTGTGTGCTTAGCTCAAGTGACCCTCCTTGTCCCGTACTGAAAATGTGGGGAAGGGAGGCCAACGGCCCGAGCATCCTGACATATTATTTTATGAACACTTCTTTCTTTTTCATGAACATCACCCCACATTATTTGTAAATTAGTGGTAAAGATTGGCAACAGACATTTTAGTACAGGTCCTTTTATTTTGACAAGACTCCACTAGGACTGTTTTATTATTATTTTATGGTTGTAGCTTGTTCCCATCTATAGATTAGGTTTAGATATGTGTTTATCACACCCTTGTGCAAGTTCAATAAACACCCTTGAACTGCGGTCACTTGTGTCTGTTTTACTGTTGATACCATGCCTTCCTTACAGGATGTATTTCAGATTGTTTGAGTTCTTTACATGTCTGTGTGTGGTGCCATTCTATATGGTATCATAGAGGTGGGATACCCAAGCAGGTCCCTGCCCAACCTCAGGACAAAGTTTACTGGCAGAATGTACAAATAGCCAGATTTGATCGCTATTTATTCTGCTTGAAGTACTGCCACACATTTGCCATTTAAAGTGGGCTTGTAACAACACATAGGACTGGCTCATCAGGGCATGATGGTGCTGGTGGTGATGCTAGTGATGTTCCGTCTGCCACATTATGATGTGAAGTGATTTCTGCTGTGCGTCAAGGTGGCCTTTCCTTGAAGAGACTGCACACAGGTGGGGGCAAGCTTCTTTTAATGCTTCATCCTCAGCATCTGAGATGTCATTCCCAACCTCCTCCTCATTATCACTGCTTTCCAGCAGCAAGACATGTTCCCGTCTGAACTCTGATGGATAATAATCTTCTGATCATCATCATTTCTGTCTAACATAATTTAAAAAAATGTTTTTAATTTAATACGGTTCACATCAGAAAACAACAATAATACACAACCCCACAATTTGATGAACAAAATAAACATATGCTCACAGTGGGATGAAATGACACCAAAAATAAAGGAGTACTCTGTTGACTGCGATACATGTACTCACACATGCATTGCTCTCGACCGCCAACCATTGCTCGTTCAGCTGCCGTCTGCTGAGGAAGCTAGCCTAATTGCCCTATACCATCTACAACTTCCTCCAGTGGCTGTTTGTGTCTCAAGAAGTCTCTAAATGGCTCCAATATGTCTGCAGGTCTCGAACAGGCTGGAGCCAATTTACAAACTTCAGTTTCGATATCATTACACCAGGTCAACTGTGACATCCTTCTACTCACAGCCGGAGGCTCACAACTGGTCCAAGAAATCAAAATGCACCGCTTGGCTAACACTAAGCTAATCGAAAGAAACTTCTGTGCGCTCTTCCCCAATCCTGGGAGCCATCCAAACATAGAACACACTATTTCTCTAGGAATCACGTAATGTAGCATATGTCCTGTCATATCCAGTTCTTGGTTCCAAAGTTCAGTCAGCCTAGGGCACAGCCACATCATATGCAAGAATGATGCTTCCTGCTCTTTACACCTGGGGCATCTACCATCTACAGCCTCATCATACTTGTTCTGGCGAGACAGTGTTGTGTATATATATATATATATGAAGCAACACTTTATACTGGATCAGTTTGAATCTAGCATTTAAAGCAACTTTGCGAGTATACCTGTACATAGACAACCACATCCTACTATCCAACTCAGTACCCACTTCATCTGCTCAATCCATTCTACAATTAAGGGCCACTCTAGGGGTTGATTCCTGCACCTGAATATATAAACTTGACACTATGCCTCTTGCCCCTGCTGAGTTGGCCACATAGTTCAGAAGTGGGGTTATATCAGATTCTAAGAGGTTATTCGATGTCCACCTCTGAAACGCATCCCTCATACGAAAATACTGAAATGCAAGCTTAAAATCATTGCCCAGTTTCCGTTGAACCAATTCCCAAGATACAAACCGTCCCTCCGGATAGAAAACATATATGTAGTTCACACCCTTTCCAGACCAGGAGTACTTAATAGCAGTATCATAAGTAGGAGCCACACCCTGAATATCTGAAACCTTCAACTGAGGTGTGCATGGAAACCGGATCTGCAACCTCTTCATCAGTAACCTCCAAGCGCTGATAGTGCATGCCACTGGATCTAACTGACATTTCTCGTCCACGCTAATCTTCACTAATGCCCCTTGCATGGTAGACAACCCTTATTTCAACTCGAGCATGAGGATACATAGGAGAACTTGGCATCCAATACTATATGCTTGAGCGGATAAGAAATATAATTCCAGATATGGGGCATTCAGCCCCCATGTTCATGCACTCTACAGAGCTTCCCACTTATTTCTGGGCTGTTTAGGGTACCCATTGATTTTCATCAACAATGATCTGACCATCTTAAAGAATGAGACTCATGGCTAAACTCGGACATTCAAGAAGAAGTACAGAAATGTTGGCAAAATAGCCATCTTTATCATAGCTATGCGATCCAACTGCGTGAGCGGGAGGGTCACCCACCGGTCAATACTCTTCCCCAGCATATCCAAATATGCTAAGTGGTTATCCTTCAACAATCAGAAACAATCCCTACTACCCATTTCTCTGAACCCTGACACCCTCCCGAAATGTTCAATCTCTACCGTTAGGGGAGACAGATTAGTCACTGGATCCTTAACGTAAAGAATAATGTCATCAGCGTACAGCAAGGTCAGTTCGTGTGCGTCCCCTCTGAGGATGCATCAGCCTCAGGGGAACCGCCAATTGTTCCATCGCAAGTGTAAAAAGAAGTGGCGATAGTGGGCACCCATGCCTCTTCCCCCACCCCAACCTAAAGGCAGCTGAACGATGGCTCATTGACCCAACCCATGCCGTGACATCCGTGTAAAGCAGATGCACACATTGTAAAATGTTTTGTGTGAGTCCCACCGATTCCAATACCACAAACAAATAGTCACATGCGACTAAATCAAATGCCTTCTCCATATCTAATCAAGCCCCCATGGCCTGCACCTGTGGGTCTATTTGTGACTGAATAGCAAAAAATATCTGCAAGTTGAGTGCAGTGGAGTGCCCTGGAATAAAACCAGACTGGTCCAGATGGACCAGAGATAACAGATAAGGAAGAAGTCTTTTTGCAAGAATTTTGGAGAAGATCTTGATATCCAATTTAATCTGAGATATCGGTCTGTACGATGCACCCTCAGAAGCATCCTTGTGTGGTTTTAAGAGCAAAAATATTACACCCTCTCTCATAGTGGAAGGGAGACTACCCATCTCCAACACCTCCTGCCACAGCTGAAGCAAGTATTTAGCCACGTTCGGGCCAAATGCGTAATAGAATTTGGCTGTGATCCCATTAGATCAAGGTGCTTTAGAGGATGGCATGTTTTCATGGTGGCCATTTTCTCATCAAGTGTAATTGGTGCCTCAAGACTCAGATGAGCCTACTCATTCAGTGCATGTAACAGGCTCTCATTAACAAAAGTGCAGAGCATTACCTGATCCATCTCACCCCTGTCCTTATATAAGGATTCATAAAACTTGACAAATACTGCTAGGATAAGCTCTGGGTCGGCTACCATCTGTCCTTTGTCATCTTTAATTGTAATTAATTTATCCAATTTATCCACCGAATTCCGTTCACTATTAATATGATAGCAAAATAGTGCCCAGGCCTCCTCCCCATATCTTCGAGCCCTTTGAGGAATTGCCAAATACTGCACCTCCACATCTGTGTCAGCCTTGAACTGGTCCAACGCAGTTCTAGTGGAGGACCTAGTACCATCCTCATCTGACCGAACCGTATTAGCTTGCAGATCCTTTAAGTCTCTTTCAAGCAGATCTAGCCTGCACCTAACTGTCATCAGCACACCATTTTCCAAGGCCAAACACTGACCCTGTAGATAGACCTTGAAAGTCTCCCAGCGGTTCCCATAGAAACAACTGATCTGAGGTTGCCTGTGAAAAATTCAGTAATCGTATCTAACACTGCCCCACTAAACACTATGGGCCTCATTACACGGTAGGCGGTAGGGGTTTACCGGTACCAGTAAGGGCACCGGTACCGGTAAACCCCTACTGCCTTACTACGAGTTCCCATTGCGGGACCCGACTTAAAACCAGCCGTTAAAGTAGGGTGCCGCAAAGGGACCTCGGAGCTAATTACGGTACCGCAATTTGCGGTACCGTAATTAGCACCTTCCCCATTCCCATTATGCCCTATGGGGGCAAAAATGGGAATGGGGAAGAGCCTTGGTGAATGGGGAATAACCGCCCCGCTCACCTTGGAGTAGGGCGGTAATTCCGCCATCCACCAAGGCGGACACGGTAAAATACTGGCGGCAACATGGCGCTATTAGCGCCATGGTTACCGCCTACCGTGTAATGAGGCCCTATCTCATGCAGTGCCTGTGCCTTGAAGTGACAAAAGGCTGTCTTAAAATGTCACCCTGCTAGGTCAACTTCCATACCACTGGCGAGTGATCCAAGAAAGTCGTTGGGAGGAAATAACTATCTACTGCCGTGTGCTATAACGAGGAGTTGGCCAAACTGTAGCCTATACGCGATCACATATCGTGCACAGATGAGTAGACAGTGAAATGTAGCATTTCTGGATGGAATGTTCATCAAACATCATGCAGCCCCAGCTCAGTCATACCATTCTGTTTCTCACAAGCAGCTAAAGATGGCTGCTTCGCCCAACTCCCAGATCTTTCCAATTGCAGAATCAAATCAGTGTTCAGGTCCCCAGCCAGTATCAAGTGAGTGAGGGGGTACAAGTGACCTAGTACCATCCTCATCTGACCGAACCGTATTAGCTTGCAGATCCTTTAAGTCTCTTTCAAGCAGATCTAGCCTGCACCTAACTGTCATCAGCACACCATTTTCCAAGGCCAAACACTGACCCTGTAGATAGACCTTGAAAGTCTCCCAGCGGTTCCCATAGAAACAACTGATCTGAGGTTGCCTGTGAAAAATTCAGTAATCGTATCTAACACTGCCCCACTAAACACTATGGGCCTCATTACACGGTAGGCGGTAGGGGTTTACCGGTACCAGTAAGGGCACCGGTACCGGTAAACCCCTACTGCCTTACTACGAGTTCCCATTGCGGGACCCGACTTAAAACCAGCCGTTAAAGTAGGGTGCCGCAAAGGGACCTCGGAGCTAATTACGGTACCGCAATTTGCGGTACCGTAATTAGCACCTTCCCCATTCCCATTATGCCCTATGGGGGCAAAAATGGGAATGGGGAAGAGCCTTGGTGAATGGGGAATAACCGCCCCGCTCACCTTGGAGTAGGGCGGTAATTCCGCCATCCACCAAGGCGGACACGGTAAAATACTGGCGGCAACATGGCGCTATTAGCGCCATGGTTACCGCCTACCGTGTAATGAGGCCCTATCTCATGCAGTGCCTGTGCCTTGAAGTGACAAAAGGCTGTCTTAAAATGTCACCCTGCTAGGTCAACTTCCATACCACTGGCGAGTGATCCAAGAAAGTCGTTGGGAGGAAATAACTATCTACTGCCGTGTGCTATAACGAGGAGTTGGCCAAACTGTAGCCTATACGCGATCACATATCGTGCACAGATGAGTAGACAGTGAAATGTAGCATTTCTGGATGGAATGTTCATCAAACATCATGCAGCCCCAGCTCAGTCATACCATTCTGTTTCTCACAAGCAGCTAAAGATGGCTGCTTCGCCCAACTCCCAGATCTTTCCAATTGCAGAATCAAATCAGTGTTCAGGTCCCCAGCCAGTATCAAGTGAGTGAGGGGGTACAAGTGACATTTATTAATGATTGACCGACAAAACTCAACGTCAACGTTTGGGCCATAAATGTTGACAAAGATCAATACTCTGCGCTCTAACACTCCTGAGATAATAAACTTCTCGGGTCACTCTCCTGCTTCAGCACCCTGAATCCCAGAGATCTATGGATAAGAATGGAAACCCCTGTAGAGAACCTGAAATACGATGTATAGCCTTGTTTATTCCCCCAGGATCTCACCAATGCAATGTTCTCAGCCCCAACAAGGTACGTTTCATGGAGCATAAGTACCTTTGCCCGATGTCGCTCACAATACGTAATAACTCTCCTCATCTTAGTGGGATTATTTAGACCCTGTCCATTTTAGTTAATAATTGTGCATGCCTTCATCCACCTCATGTCTTTCCCCTTCTCCACCATAGCAATGTCAACAAGAGGGTGTCCTGAACATGTGGTATACTGCCCAACACACTCTTCATACATTCTACGCAATGTGAACGAATTTTAACAATTAAATCTCCCACCCAACACCCCTCCCCATCCCTACCCCAACTGCCATTCCCAAACATGCTGTGAAATCCCCATCTAGCTGTCCATCCTCCCCCCTAGACCAGTGAAAGTAGGTAACATCCCATGGATGCCAGGGGCTATGCCTCACACTCCCGAACCATGCAAGAAAGGGGAGTGACTCAAGGGTGGAACAAACTCATCACATACTTACATCCTAGTTACTTAAATACCCCCATGCCAATAACACTAAGCATGGACAGCATTTGCCTACAAAAAGAACAGCATGTCAATAACATCAACATCAAATGCTCCTGCAGACCATACACAAGAGACTCCTGTAATTCTCATCCAACAACAAGCTCATGACCAACATGTGTCTTTAGATCCTCAATGTTTTTGGGAAAGGATTCCAAAAAGGACTGCATCTCTGCCACATCGGTGCAAAAGGGTGTTTTATTGTCCTGAATGACACACATCTTAGATGGATATAGCATGGCCTATTGTAACCCATGCTCACGTAACTGGTGATTTACAGCAACAAAATGAATGCAGATTTCCGGCACGGATGACGTTAAGTCAGTGCAAATTGAGATCCTGGACGCCTGATGTTGCAGATCCCCCAACTCTCTTGCTTTTCTGAAAATGGCATGCCGGTTGCTATAATTCAAAAGCCGGACAATCACTGGTCTAGGATTCTAAACGGGCTTCGGGGCCTGCGATGACACTCAGTGAGCCCTTTCTACTAGGAATGGCTGGGAGAGGGGCGGGACAATCAGGGCTTCCTTAATAATGGTTTCAACAATTCATACATGTTTCGTGGCTTTATGGATTCCAGAATCTTCAATATGCAGATATTATTGCGTCAGATCATGCTTCGAAATCATCATTTTTGGCCTCCACCCCAGCCACCTCTTGCTCCAAGGACCAGCTGGCCTGACACATCTCCTGACTTGCATCCTCCAGCGTCCCAATCCTCTGCTCAACCTCGGAGACCTGCCACGTTCCCTCTCAATCCTCTGCTCAACCTCGGAGATCCTGCCACGTTCCCTCTCAATCCTCTGCTGCATCCGGTCAACCTTGAAAACAAGATTGTCCAGCTTTCCAGTCATTGTTTCAAACCCTGACTTCATCTGTTCCAGGAGCACAGCTATATCTATATGGACTTGCAGGTTATCACTGCTCGATCCCAGCACTGCCTTATCCATCACCTCAACACATCTATTGCACTGAGGGGGTCAGGGGGGGGGGTTTCCGATACACCTCCATATTTGTAAAGGAGAGCTTTGCTTGCTTCTTGGCCCCTCTCAACATTGTTGCAGCCCAGCCATACAAGGAGTGCGGACACCCAAATAACCCTGTAACAATATACTACTGGAGCACTCAGCGGTCCAAAATCTGCTGCCGCCCCCAGCAATGAAACCCACGATCCTCAGCCTAACACATCTGTTTCAATATCAGGCCCACAGATAGCAGCCCACTCCTCACTGGGACTCCTTATCCTCAAGCAATATCAGTTTACAACAGCTGGCAATTTGGCATAACTCAGCGGTCTAACACTCTCATCACCAAGATGGTATCACACTACCCTGCACAGCATTGCTGTGTAATCAGCTAATGGACCACCAAATGTTCTCTCTCTACCTCACTCCAGTGGCCCCAGGCTATCCTGTATTCCAGGCATCCTCAAAGTCACAGCACATCCTCATACGGAGTGGCCGTCACACCACTGCCCTGTCCCTGGCAAGCCCTCGCTCATGCACATACCACATCTCACTGGTCTTCCCGAGATGGATAATGTGCAGTTCTGCACCCGGAGGCTCTGTGCAATTCAGGCCCAGCACCACTATCCACCTCTGATCCTTCCCAGCTTAGCATTCTGGGACAGACACTGCCTCTGCATCTCCACTCTCCTCGCCAATGCCGGCAGTTGCCCTCATGGCCGCCCGCTCCAAGGTCACCTCCAATAATGCACAGGCCCAGAGCTCTGAACTGCCAGGTTGCCGCTCTCTGCTCCCAAGGGACGCACAACCACCAAACTTCCCAGCTGATGCCGTCCACTCTCCGATTCAGGATACAGTAGTTACAGGGAATATAGTCTGATCAAAGCAGGCATGGGCCAGATCCGTGCCCCCACATTGCATGGAGCTCAAGATGGAGTTTAGTTGTAATGGCGCATGGACTACAGAGCAACCTGATATGAAGGTGTGAAACGTGAGTTAGAAGATAAACTCAATGGACTATGTGCAACGCGGAACTCTGCAGCACACAAAGAAAATCCTTATTTTCAATTGAAAAGATAAGTTGCATTTCTTCCGTTACTCTAGCTGGCCTTGGTGCTGACATGTTTTTTCAAATATGTTCTTCACTCACTGACGTTAGTATCACCTGCCTCCCCAAATCCCTACTTGTTTCTCCCACCAAAATCAGGTGATTGTGAATCCCCCACAAGCTGCTCTTGAGGATTCCCTGCTTCTCCTGCTCCTTCTAACACATAGTAACCTATGGCACATGTCTCTTTAGTGCAGTCAGTTCAAGTGACGAACATGGACTGGTGTGTCAGCCACTTGGCCAAATCTCTGGTACTCTCTGCAACCAAAATATGTATAGAAAGATTCCCAATATCTGCCCTTATGTATTCCCATACATGCCAGCATTCTGTGACCAAAAATCTGTAGGAATCTTAACATTTCAAACATAGCAATTAGCATAATAATGACATCACAGGAAGTTATTTCATAACTTGATCCAATGGCATGACAGGATGACATCACAGTAAATTATGCCATGAGAACTTTGACCTTATGAGATCACAGGAAGTGAGTCCACTTGGCATATGTCCTTGAAGAGATCGCTGGAAAGTACTGCCTGTCCTCTGACCCATCATGAGAAGGAAATGTACCACATGAGTGACCTGTGAGAACTGTGACCAGCTTCTTCCTCATGAACACATATGTTCCTCTGCAAACATCCATTGAAGTAATAGCACTTCTGTATACCCCAAGGGAAGAAATAGTCGCAACGACTCCCGCAAATATAGTTTATGAGGCGAGCGTTGCAAAGCACACATTTAAAGCCCCAGAACAAAAGTAATATAGAGAGAAATATGTGGGTGTAGGAGTGTTGGGAAGTAACCTTTCGTTGTGTGCCCTTGCTCTGCCTGTCAAACACCTGAAAATCTCCTGGCAAGGTAAAGGAGGTGGTAAATCATCCATTAGCTCACGCGCAGGTGGCATCTGAGGAGTTGGTACGCAGCTGTTCCCTAAAACATCTGAAAAATAAATGCATCTGTGCCGCTGTACCCACAAACATCTGAAGAGGAAATGCAGATGTGCCATAACACATCAGAAGGTTGTGTGTACCTGCATCCTAACACATCTGGAGCAGGTGCAACAGTGCCTTAAACTGTGTCCATAGCAGGTGCAGAGAAGTGGTGCAGAGACTTAGCCAGGATTGTCTAGCAAGTGGGGCATGAACCTAATGCAGTTGGGCCTACTACAGTGGCATTAACATCTGTAAATGCCCATACAACACTGCTGAGTGGGCATTTACAGATTTTGGGTGGCCTTGCCTGCCCTGTTTACACCTCTGGTGCCCTAGTGCATTTTGCTTTGCGAGAGGCACTGAAATCAGGAATGGTCTGCACACAGCTAGCAAAGGAAACACAGTGTGGCCCCAAAATTTAGCATGCAGCAGCAGCAGTCATGCCAACCTTCCACAGAGCAAGTGCACTGTCCCCTTATGAACTACTGCAGTAGTTGCAAACGGTGGCCGGAGTAAGTGCACAGCTGATACCCGCCCCCAAATGAGGAAATGGCAGGGCCTCGGATAGAAGTTGGCTGTGGCGTTAAAAGCAGAATTCCTTGTACAGTTGGAGTCTGGTGACTTTGTCAGGGATTATGAATAATTTGATAAATGGTGCTCTGTATTACAATGCTATTCACACAGAATTGCTTTTTCATTGCATAGGAACCATGCAAAAGCATCATGGTAACTGGCACTGCCAAACTTCCTGTTCAAAACTAAAGTTGCACACGACTTTGTGGACAAGCATATTGTGAAAGATATGAGCGCCAACCCAATTGTTTTGTAGTGTTTACAACGACAACGGAAATAGTCCCCTGAAAATGAACACGTCCCAATTAAGTGCTAGCTTTTCCTGGCCCCTTGCTCAAGAGCTGCGCATGTCATGCACCAAAAGAGCTTGGGTGATGGCATCTGCGCTTAGGGATGGCTTCAGGGAACTGTATATTCTGCGCACCAAAGAAAGTTTATTCTGCGTGCTTGCAAGTGTGTGTGTTTATGTTACAAAATCAACCCATGCGGCCACGCTACTACCTTTGTATGTATGTATGTATGTATGTATGTATGTATTTAATCTTATAGAGCGCCGGAAGCCCGCAGGCATCAGGGCGCTTGGACAAGACAAACATTTACTAAATAGCTCAAGATGGAAACATTTAAACCCACTGCTGATATTCTTCGCAGGCCGGAGCTTCTGTCATTTACTTAGCTGTCCTTAGGTTTAGTGGTATTATACTCCACAGCACTGAGCTCAGCAGCCCACCTGCTGAGTGATGCGATGTCTGGAAGGAGCGAGTGCACTGGGGCGAGGCTGGGTCAATGATTACTGTGCGCCACTGCAGGGGCTGAAGACATTGGCTTGGTGGTGGGCACATCATTTTTTGGTTTGTTCTATATGGCACACAGATCCTTGTGTCTGAAATAGGGAAGGCTAGTGAGCTTGGACTGTGGGTGGGGAGTTCATGAAGAAAGCAGGCAGCCTATAAATGCTTCTGCGATAGTTCAGGTAAGACCCTTTGCGGTGCCCTTGTAATGGAGGTGCTGAAATGAAGATAAGGTACCAACAACTGAATGCAGTAGGGGCAGCCCCCCCACTTAAAGCTAAGCAGAGAAATTTGTATGGACTGATTTAGTATTGTAATTATGTGAAAATAGTATTCATAGTGGTAAAGGATATTAGTATTCTAAAGGGTGTCATGTTTATAAAGTCAAAAATGCATTTATCATGGTTTAGTAAGTAGGCAAAGTACAAAATGCATATTATAAAAATTGAGTAGGAAAATGACTAAGTTTTTTTCTATACACAGACAGAAAAGAACTCTTCCATTTACATAACTGACAATGCCTTTGACTGACAACAATGCTTTTAACTGATAGTGCTGTTAAATGGGTGGAAAAAGATACGTAAATGAAGGCATGCTGCAGAGCAGGGTAGCATGAGTCAGTTCTGAAGTTGAAACATTCAAAGCCATCGTTCCTTCAGAAACCAGATAAACACTCTGAAACCAGACAATTAATTGGGATGTGTCTGGAAATTTAGCTAAAGGAACCAGCTGCATGACCATATTTTGGGCAGAGCCACGAGGAAAAACCTAGGATGTGTGCCAGAATATATTTCATTTTGAAAGTTTAAACAAGATAAGACATAATTGCCTGTGCACAAATGTTTAACGAAGAGTTTTTCCTGGACATGTTCAGGAAAGGTGGCGGTTTGAATCTTCTCTCTCTGACAAGATATAAAAGGGAGCTCCGTTTTTAGCTAGGAGGATGAGTTTGTGTACTTGACAACGATGCTGTTTTGTGCTCTGTGTCATCTTGGCATGAAATAAAACTTGATAAACTTGACTCTGTCTCCTTGCCTGCTGTCTGGTCACCTTTGCTGAGATGTCGGAGAGCTCCAGAGAGTGCCAGAGAGGCTCAGAGAGCTTCAGAGAAGGTCCCAGAGAGCAACAAAGGGCCCCAGAATGCCCAGGGGGGCCTGACAGAATGGAAGAGGTGACAAAGAGCACGATTGGGGTCTTGGCACCTCCTCTTCACTTGGCGAGCCAAACCAGGACAGATAGGATGATGGACAGACTGATCAAATTACTGAACAGAGTACATCTCTTCAAGCCAAAAAGAGCCAGGACAGGACGATCAAGACTAAGAGACTAAGATGAGCCATACTGTTCTGCCCAAGATAAGAATGGAATAAAGGGGATAGGAAATAAGATAGGGATGGGGCAGACTGCAGCTGCCCTAGCCGATAGGGACAGGGACACAGGGAGGGAGAACAGTATGGCAGAAAGGGGAATATATATACATATATATATTTGTGGTCATTTTATTTCAGGGAAAAATAACAATGGCGGTCCAGATTTGGAAAAAAACCAAAACATTAACAGCATTTAAAAAATCAATCACAAGAGTAAAATATTCATTGGGGACCCCAGCAATAGGTAACTGAGGGAGGTGGGATATGAACAAAAAATAACATCAGAATAAGAGTATAATGTGTTTATATAAGAAAAATATATATATATATATATATATATATATATATATATATATATATATATATATATTGACTCAAGGTACCTGAGCAATAGAGAGAGATACCAGGAGGATACCTGAGAAGAAAGAGATACCAGAAAGATACCTGAGAGAGAGAGGATACAACCATTTGCCTAGCATTTAAATACGGCTGGATGGAGTTTGCACCCAAAGCCCAGTTAAATTTGGTGATTAGGAGACCAAGAGAATTGAAAGATTCCTTGAAAGGGGTGAACTTGCATTTTGTAAAGAAACGCACACATTTAGGGGCAGATATGCATGCAGCCGGCCGGAAGTCTTGTCTGATTTTTGTCACATGTCATGTTATGTTGTGCGTCTAATTGTTATATGTTATGGCTGCTCATTTGATTTATTTTATGGCGTAACTGTCTGCGTGCACTGTAAAACATTGGAAATAATACAAAAATGATATTTTCAAGCTAAATAAAAAAAATTGGCTTTCAGCCAAGGTTTTGGAAATGCCAAAAAATAACAATAATGTAGATGATCAGGTGTTATGATTTAAGGAACACAAATTTGTGGTGATTTCATCTAAAACAAAAGTGAAACAGTTCTGTGATAAGTGTAAAAAGCTGTTGCACTTGTAAGCCATCCCAAAAATTCAAACCAGCAACTATTGAGTTAAATTTGTGATTTCCTCATACTAGACAAGATAACTGATCAATTGTGCTAAGTACGGTACAGTTTCGCATTTAAATGACAAAGTTATAATGATTTAAAGGGGCTGTTGTATGTGGGCATTGAAATTGCGCAGAGTTGAAAGACAAAATGAGAGGTCGGGACCTTTAGAAACCTTGTGCAAACAGAGAATTGCGTTGGATTTACAGTGATTGATGGAAAAGGAACGGTGCAGATGTGAAAATTGAAGTGGGCAGACTGGCACATGAATAGCAATTGCGTATTCGTTTTGCTAAAAAGCAAGGCGAAAGCTCAAACTAAAGGGCTTCTGGCAGAAATGCACATTATCGGCCTTGACAATAACATTGGCAAGTTCAGGAAATTGGCCCATGTTGAAGGAATGCAGAGAGCACATCACAAACCACATTCTTTAATTATCAAAAGCATGTGCCAAATGTAGATTGTAGATACGAGGTGTTTGTCGAGCATTATCGTGCATTCTTAAACCACTGGTCAAAAAACATTTGAAAAGTTTGGGGGCATTTTTTTTTTTAATTAAGGACATTTCTTGTGCACACAAGGCGAGTGCAACTGTTGAAGTGAGAAGAGAGTTGATGTGGCCCGTGTTTGCTTGGCCCACTTCTGGTGGGCGCAGGACTTGGATCTGGTTGAGTCATTACATTCTGCATTTATGTTTCATTATGACTCGGGGTGGTCATTTTGTAGCAGGGCGGTAAAACTACATACATTATTTTTATGTGGTAAAAAGACACGTTAAAAGGAGAAAAAATGTCATGTCATGTCATGCTATTTGGCAGTCATATAGTGCCTTACATATTGAGTGGTATTATTTGAAATCACTGATAGGTTGAACACCCTCGAGAACCATAGATTAAGTAAGTTGAGAGAGACAGCAGTGCATGATGCATGGAAGGTATCAGCTATGTGTACAGCTGATATAATTGTTAAGCTATTCTAGTAAACTGGAAAATGCTGAAGTGGGTGTGTTTTATACATTGCATTTATTTTTTTGAAAATAAAGTGCATTACATGCAAAATGAATTTGTTGACAGGGGGAGTAAGTGAGTGTACATGTAGGCTCAACAATACGCAAACCCAGGATACACAGAGGCACCTGAGAATAAAAGGTGTCAACCTGAAAATAAGAAATATTTTTGCAAAACAAAAAAATGAATGTGTTTTATAGTGGGACAACCCCAGAGGATGATCAGATGTGTTTAAAAAGTTAAGTGGCACTACGGTTTTGGAATGCAAGGAGAAATATGGCAAGAAAAAATGAATTTTTGGTCTAATGATAAGACAGTGGGACTGTGTATCCATATAGCAAAGACGGCTTTTTGGATTATAGATGTGGCATTGGTTTAGCAGTCTTTTGAGGAAAATATGTCAGCTGTGGTGTGATTTTAATAGGCACCTTTCAGTGGTAGTTATTTAAATGTGTAGGCGCATATTTGCCCAGGGGAATTGTTTGGTGCGGCTACAGAGTATGCAATGGTGCAGGTACAGGAATACATTGGACAAGAGAAGAATTAGCACATGGATGGCATTATTGGAGCCAGCCTAGCTATTTATCATGATGAGATTAGGAAGGGGCTTGATTGCACATTAATGCTTTCAGCATGTTGAGGAACGCAATGCAAGATTCTTTCATTTTTTAGTGCTGGTGGGAGGGCATTCCAGTTTTTAGGAGCCGGATGACTAGAGCTGGGCCCCCAGTTGTGGATTTTTAAAGGCAGGCATATATATTGGACTGACCATGAGGGTATGATGGACTAACGAGAGTGATTCACTCTGATAAGTATTAAAGGGCGTGGACAAAAAGGCATCTTTTGTGTGTTGCCCATGAGTTTAAAAAAGGAATACATTTGTTTATTGATAGCCAGTGCACTTTTCTCCTGGCTTATGAGAGGCTTCTGTATGGGAATATTCAGTATTGGCTAAAGGCATTATTCTGTGTGATACATATTTTTTTTTATTTTATTGGGGAGTTGTCCATGAGTGCCCTGAGAAGGGGCATTCTATTGATCCAATAGAATTGTAGTTTGGCAAAGAATGAGCGATTCCTAGTAGAGACGAAAGGTTTGAATGCATGAAAAAACCCTTTATTTATTTATTTATTAGAATTCATGGAGCACAAAGAAGCCCTTAGGCATCGTGGTGCTGTTACAAAGAAGAGGCTTGTAGATTACAATGAAAATGGCATACACAAGTGGTTGCATGCCACAGCTTCGCCTGTAGTTAGACGACAAATAAATACATACTGTAGTTATAATGGATGAGCTGCATGTTTAGCTCACGTTGGATAGAGTAGAAATTGAGTAAACACAGGGCATAGAGGTTAATTAAGCAGCAGAGGGGTGCGTATAGACACCGCTGGGGGAACTGAAAGGGGTAGTTTAACAAGGTAGTTTTTAGGTTTTTTGGTGAAAAAATGAGGAGGGATGGTTCTGCTCTAAGTTCGCTAGGGAAGCATTCCATGGTTTGGGAACAAGACAGGGAAGCTTAGCCCCCTGGCATTAGCTCATTTGGTTAGTGGGACTTGTAGTTGAGTGACATGATGACTTCTTTTGGGTCAGGCTGAACTGACTCTATTAACAGCATCAGGTAGATATACTGGTGCTGTGTGAGACATACATTTGTGATTTTGAAATTAACCATTCCCTCACGGGTAGTCAGTGAGTAGCTCACATGACGTGAGTAATGTATATTCTTTTGAGAATACTGAGAGTTGCACACAGCATCACTCTGCACTTCTAGAGCATGTGAAGATTTTTGCTAGGAGGTCTGCAAGGATGGTAGTGTTGTAATCCAATTTAACTCTGATAATGGCACGGGAAATGAATGAGCAGTTTTGCAAGCATTGTGGGGAAAGGAAAGGGCCGATGGCATTAGTGAATGTGGTAGTGAAACGGAAGCAATGGCACTCAAATGATAAGTGCAACAGAACAGATTGTAGCATGTGACCTGGCATGACATGGACAAGGGTGAGTGGAGGAACACTCCTAAGGGTTGTTTCACAGCTGCAGAAATAGTGTTGGGATTGAAGGTGGTATTGGTGAACGTCATGAGATGTGGAGCAAGTGATTTTACACAACGTGTGGGCAGGGGCAGGCATCGCCTTGTAGCTGAATGGTTCAATGTTATTCATCGTTTCTATTATATTTGACTTAGAATGCCCTCTTAAATTGAAGGGGGTTACTGGTCCTCTGTGACCTGCTTTTTGGGGAATTTCGAGGATAGCACAAATGTATTGAATGGGGGTTTTTGGGATGCTCCTAAAGGTCCTTTTTCAGGAGCTCAACCGTGAGTGTTAGGACAGTTTGAGTGGTGTTATACCACGGGTGGTTTAATTTTTGAGGCCTTGGCGGCTGGCGTGGAGAATTTTAAAAAAAAATTAAATAGTGAAAAACCTTTTTGATTCAGGACGATCAGTTGAGATTCTGGTACTATAGGATTTAGATGGATGAAGAAAGGATTGAATGACAAAGCATGAAAGCATGATGATGGTGTTTAGGTTACCAAGGAAAGCATGTTTGTTTATTTGGGACATGCCCCATTTAGACACAAGCACAATTTTGAAGACATGAAAGCGGCAGAAGGCCAATGAGATTGTTTGGGTGAAAATTAAAAGATTTTATTATTGTGGTAGCATGGTAAAATAGCCAGCTGTATGACCTGGTGGAGAAATAATGAACATATTTTATAAATTCAGGTGCAGGCCATGAACATTTATGAACAAAAGGAAGAAACTGATGGCCTCCAGGAAATTAGAGGCAGCCATAATGTAGGGAAACATGGCAAATGATTAAGGAGCAAACAAAATGAAATAAGAATCATGAAGGACAGTAATGGTCCAGATAAAAAAGATTTAGGTTAACCAACATCATAGATGACAATGCAGCCATATAGGGCGTAATGGAGTATGAAATGTTACTTTCCTCACAGCAATACGCAGAAAAAGGAAGGAAGTGTGTTTTAGTATATATGAAAAACAAAATAATAATGAAATAAATGCCCAACATAAATAAAAGATGATTAGAATAAAGGATTAAAAACATTACGGAGAGTTTAATAAATAAATAAATAAATAAATCGGGAAAAGATGAACATGATTGATTATCTTGAATAAAAGAAAAATTGAGGAAGGAAACAATTGGGCAAATGCACAAATGGGTAGGAAATAAACTCAAAGGCATAAAATGGACAAGAAATCAAAAAATTAGAAACCAAATAGCACTTACGAAGTTTCCTGGCCAACAGGGCAATAAAAAGTATCAGTGACCATGAAGACCGAGAAAAGGAGTATGGCTGACAAGAATTAGTTCAATTAAACAAGGGAAAATCACACAAGCCATTTTAAGAAAATATAGTGAGGTAAGGAAAGAACAGTTTTTTGAGTGCCTGTAACAATTTTGATTTATTTTACAGATAAAAGTTATGGACCTTTGCCTATGTCTTCATGGCCTTAAATAAGGGAGAAAAAAGAAAAAAAGTACTAGTTCACGCTAAAAGGGTGTGGACACAAAATTGATCAGCACTAAAAGTAAGAGGATCCAGGTGAGTAACAGGAAAGAGGTACTAAGAGACACAATGGGCCTCATTACGACCCACGTGGTAAGGGATTACCGGTACCGGTAAGGGCACCGGTACTGGTAATCCCTTACCGCCCTATTATGAGTTCCCTTTGTGGGTCCTCCCTTAATGGCTGGTAAAACCAGCCGTTAAGGACGGGACCCGCAAAGGGACTTTAGAGGTAATAACGGTACCGCAATTTGCGGTACCGTTATTACCGCCTTCCCTATTCCCATTGAGCCCTATGGGGGCAAAAATGGGAATGGGGAAGGGCCATGTTGAATGGGGAATTACCGCCCCCGCCAACCTTGGAATGGGGCGGTAATTGCTTGATTCACCATGGCGGTATCGGTAGGGTTCCAGAGGCAACTATGGCGCTAATAGCCCCATGGTTACCGCCTGCGTCGTAATGAGGCCCAATGTCTTCAAGTGTTTAGCTGTTTTTCCCAAGATAGGTGCAATCAGGTGTGGAAAGAGTATGATATGATATGGTATGGCATTTGTAATGCGCCTATACACAAGTGTTTCGAGGCGCGACGAGGCAGGGAGGGGGGACAAAGGGAAGACAGACAACGATCTTACCAGGACAGGTGTCATTCAGATCGCGCAAGTGCCTGGGTAGAGGGAAAGGGAAAGTGCAAGGGGAAAGGGAGAGGGGAAAGTGCAGTACAGGGGTAGTAGAATAACAAGATAAATAATAAAGGGCCAGCTGGTGGCATGTGCAAGGTAAGTGCAGACAAGTGCTGGGAAGGGGGTTGAAGGGATACAGAGACAGTCCCGCAGTGCAGGGGTTGCCAGAGAGGCAGTGCAGGGGGAGAGTGGCTGGGCCAGGGATTGAGATCGGTGAGAGTGGCCCAGTTGCAGATTCAGTGCAGTTATAGTCAGGAATTTAGCATGGGAGAGAAAGCAGAAGCAAAGAGGAAGGTTTTGAGGTGCTTCCGGAACCGGAGATGGTTCTCATCAAGTTCCAGGGAGGCAGGAAAGCTGTTCCAGAGGGAGGCCCCGGCTGCGGAAAGAGATTTACCCCCAACTCATTGCTTGGTGAAGCAGCTGACCCTGAGGGAGTTGGAGGCGGATGAGCGAAGAGCTCGAGAGGGAAGATATTTAGGAAGAGAGAGTTGAAGGTATTTTGGCCCCAGGCCCCAGAAGGCCTTGTGGACAATGCAGAGGGTTTTGAACTTAATCCTCGCAGCCACTGGGAGCCAGTGCAGAGATTTCAGTCCTGGAGAGATACCGTCCCTGGGCTTGAGGCCAAGGGCAAGTCTCGCAGTCCTTTTCTGGATGAGTTGTAGAGGGCGGAGAGTAGAGGCAGGCAGATTTAGATAGAGGTTGTTGCAGTAGTCCAGCTTAGAGAGAACCAGGGCTCTGGAGACAGTGAGCTTCTGGGGGAAGTAGAGGAAAGGAAGAATACCTCTGAGGAGGTGCAGCTGGTAGTGTGACCTCTTAGAGACGTCAGATGTGTGAGGAGAGAAGGAGAGTGTGGAGTCGAAGATGACCCCAAGGTTTTTTGCCTTGCAGGTAGGAGCATGGAGAGGGCGTAGAAAATAAATGACAACATGGCCATTTTCAGACAGCCACAGAAAACAGAAGTTAAATTGAAGGTGAGTAATTATTTTGTGTAAAAAAAAAAAGGTTGATGTGGTAGCGGTATGCAATCCTTAGAAGAGGCAAACATTGTTGGGTACGATAAAAAATGGAGGCACATAGCAAGATTTGGTGCCATAGTCTCAAAAAACAGGTGTAGGCTAGATTAAGTTATGCTGGGATGGTGTGCAGCAAAACGCCTCTGTTTTGTCTCCATGGGATGAATGCAAAGTGTGAACAAAGGCCATGGTCCAACAAAAGCCAAGAAGAGAAAAGGAAAAATGGCTGCTGAGCTGAGGAAGCATGTGCAGCTAACCAGCAAGAATTTACTGCTAACCAGGAAGCACGTGCAGCTAAGCTGAACAAAGAACCAAGCCTAAACTAAGTATCCTGCGGGGTGGTTGGAAAATAGTTGTTTATGTGCACCAACGAATAGGGGAAAATGATCCAGAAAGTATTTTTGATAGCAGAAAAGGAGGAAAGGGTTGAAGTTGGGAAGAACACCTGACCCCTTACCAGTGCCCGAATGACTTTTGTCCCTATTTTGACTTTCTACAGATGACGGGGATCCCCAAGGATGTTTCTGTAATCTGCTACGGACGTGCCTAGAAGACCAGAAAAGAAGAAGACGTCTTTCTTTAATTGTTATTTATGTCTCCTTAGGGTTGCATGTGACACCCTCAAGAAAAACAAAAAAAATGGTGTCCCATGAAGGACAAGATGTATTGTATATTATTGAAAACAAACTCATGTTCTAGCCAGCTGACACAGAGCTAGGGATAGGGGGTATTTTGTTTATAAGGCAAGAATGACCCATAAAAAGGAAATGTGTTGAAAATGTCTTGTAGCTTTGTCTAGGAGGCATGGGTGTTCAATAAGAGGGAATGTCTCCCGATTTTTTAGGAAGTAGGGTATGGGAACTGGAATGTGGGGAAGAGAGGTTTTAAGGAAATGGGTGGATAGGAAATGTTTCAAATAGAAGGGACATGTTTATTTTACAAAAGAAACTCATTCAGTTTTATATTGCAGGTATACGTCGAGGGACCTGTATGCCTTGGGAAATGAACGTCGAACTGCGTGAGAAAAGAGGGAGGTCGTAGAGAAACCCAGTGGAAGCCCGACAAAGATATGGTCTCAGCTGTGTCTGCAAAAGACTCCCCCAACCCTGTGTCCCCATGCTGAAACATCCCCTCTTTTCGACACATTGAACAATGAATTTATTGAAAGAGAGATATTCTAGTAAAAATGAACTCCTTGTGAAAAGGAAAAAGAGAAAGTGGACTCCTGGTCTAAGCATCAATAGAATCTGGGAGATTGACTGTGAAAAC
Organism: Ambystoma mexicanum; assembly: GCF_040938575.1. Lineage (NCBI taxonomy): Eukaryota > Metazoa > Chordata > Amphibia > Caudata > Ambystomatidae > Ambystoma > Ambystoma mexicanum. Next base: position 84,269,263 of record NC_090933.1, read on the forward strand.
AGCTCTAAAGAAAGGACAAAGGCGACAGGACACAGACAGTCCACCAATGCCAAACTAAGATGATTAAAGTGGAAGATACGGAAGAAGAAAATGTGTGGAACAAGAGGGAAAGACACAGTTCAAGAAAAAAAGTTATATGTATAGGCATGGGCGGAAGAAGAAGATCAAGGAGAGATTGTATTCTGTTGGGGTGGGAGTTGCAGACAAGATATGACATGCGAAGAGACAATGGGCTAATGGGTTATCTCAAAGCTTGACCAACCTCTTGATTCTCACAATGGCTGTGAAATTATCTAAGGCATACAGTTAATTTAAAGCAAATGGAGACAGGAAGTGGGGCTTAAATAAAAGGAGATAAAAATTGTTTAGAGACATGCACATGTTTGTTTTAAGAATGACAATACATTAGGATGTGACAAACTGTAGGATTGTAACAGGATGTTTTTTTGATAAGTATCAAGGAGGGTGGACATGATATGGTTGAAAGTCACTGGGCCTCATTCCGAGTTGGGCGCAAAGGGATTAATGGCACCGGTAAGGACACTGGTGCCGGTAAACCCTTTGTGCCCTACTACGAGGTCCCTTAGCGGGTCCCGCTATGGGCACCTTGTTTTACCAGGTGCCCTTAGCGGGAGCCGCTAAGGAACCAGAGAGCTAATAACGGTACCGCGAATTGCGGTACCGTTATTAGCTACTTCCCCATTCCCATTGAGCCCTATGGGGGCTGAAATGGGAATGGGGATTGTTTTTTTCAATGGGGACTTACCGGTCCCTCCAGGGTCGGAATGGACCGGTAAGTCCCCATTGAACCAAACCAGAGTCAGTACCGGTATGTGAGGCAGCCATGGAGCTAATTGCTCGATGGCTACCTCCATACTCGGAATGAGGCCCATTGTTTGAACAAACAAGAACTTTAAATACGGGGAAATGTAATGGAGGTGCTGGGATGAACATAAGGTACCAACAACTGAATGCAGTAGGGGCAGCCCCCCCCCCACTTAAAGCTAAGCAGAGAAATTCGTATGGACTGATTTAGTATTGTAATTATGTGAAAATAGTATTCATAGTGGTAAAGGATATTAGTATTCTGAAGGGTGTCATGTTTATAAAGTCAAAAATGCATTTATCATGGTTTAGTAAGTAGGCAAAGTACAAAATGCATATTATAAAAATTGAGTAGGAAAATGACTACGTTTTTTTCTATACACAGGCAGAAAAGAACTCTGCCATTTACATAACTAACAAAGCCTTTAACTGACAGCAATGATTTTAACTGATAGTACTGTTAAATGGGTGGAAAAAGATACATAAATGAAGGCATGCTGCAGAGCGGGCTCGCATGAGTCAGTTCTGAAGTTGAAACATTCAAGGTCACTGTGCCTTCAGAAACTAGATACAAGCTCTGAAACCAGACAGTTAATTGGGATGTGTCTGGAAATTTAGCTAAGGGAACCAGCTGCATGACCATATTTGGGGCAGAGCCACGAGGAAAAACCTAGGATGTGTGCCAGAATGTATTTTATTTTGAAGGTTTAAACAAGGTAAGACATAATTGCCTGTGCACAAATGTTTAACAAAGAGTTTTGCCTGGACATGTTCAGGAAAGATGGCGGTTTGAATCCTCTCTCTCTGACAAGATATAAAAGGGTGCTCCATTTTTGCTAGGAGGAGGAGTTTGTGTACTTGACAACAATGCTGTTTTGTGCTCTGTGTCAGCTTGTCATGAAATAAAACTTGATGAACTTGACTCTGTCTCCTTGCCTGCTGTCTGGTCACCTTTGCTGAGATGTCGAAGAGCTCCAGAGAGTGCCAGAGAGGCTCAGAGAGCTTCAGAGAAGGTCCCAGAGTGCAACAAATGGCCCCAGAATGCTCAGGGGGGCCTGACAGAATGGAAGAGGTGAAATAGAGCATGATTGGTGTCTTGGGGCACCTCCTCTTCACTGTAACAAAAAGACTGGAGCTTTTGTTAAATCAAATGGGTATTCATTTCAGCTGAGTTCCCTCAATGCACAAACTGACTATTAGCACTCCCATTTGCAAGATTCAAACCTTGGAACTGAAATGTGCATTTCATTTTCTTTAGGCGTCTCTGACAATAAGGGATTCTGGAAATGCCAAGCAATATCAAAACGGGTATAGGCCTCGTGCCAGGCATTTCAGGATTACAGGAAGATGGCTTAGTTTCTCACTTAACATCTCAAAGTAGACCTGTATCAAACGAAACCACATTGATGTAAAACGAATAACCAGAGCAAGACGTTTTTTTTACAACAACCAATTTTCAGTTTTCTCTAGAAAGGTGTCTGCGACCAAACACAGTCGCCTCATTGTTTTAGGCCTGTTTATTCACCCCTGCCAATACTTGCACAGCCTGTGTGTGAACAACTGCACCACAATATGCATACAATCAAATGCCACAGGCAACTGGGCGTATGTTAACTGACCATAATTGCAAGGCTTTAACGAAACTAATCATCACTTTAGAGCTGAAAGCTGACACATGAAGTCAAGTGCACACAACCCTGGCCTGCCCTCAAACAAGTGAAAGTAATTTTACCTGCATAGATTGGTGACAACCTTTGTTTGCAGTAGCCAGCTGTATGATGTACAGCAGAGCTGAGGAATGTTTAGTTCAGAACGAAGATTAGAGACTGCACCGGCTCGGAGCTCACAGCAGTCATGCAAGCAGCTCTGCTCCGATAGAGGCACAGGATCTCATGGCAGCATCACGCTGACGCTCTAACACAGACACTCCTGGATCATAGGTGCGCGTGTCTGTTTCACGTCAGCCAGGCAGTCATCAATCAACATGAAGGGCCATGAACATGTCACGCTGTCATAACTACTACCCCTTGCCCTGGCAGTCAGGCCCCCTGGACCGCACCACGGTGTTTCATCATGGCCCCAAGGGCCCACTCATGTCCCCCAAGACTCTCTTGGAGTCAGTCTTGGCGCCTTTGGCGCCAGGCTCATATGGCAGAAAGGGGAGCTGGAGCTCTCAATGGCAATGCCACAACATGGATGTCCCCACATGGTTCAGTTGCAGAACTGAACCATGCGGTCTAGCATTTAGGATGCGGTCAGGCCTGAAGGCACCTGGGATACCTGCAGGCTATATAAGCCACGCACAAGCTGGAGAACACGCTTCGCGTTGCTCTGCTCTTGCAGCGTGATGTTCACCACGACCTGTCGGATCTTCTTCAGCATTCCGGGCCGACAGCTGCAAGAAAAAGAAGAAGAACATCATTAGTACCTTACCTGTTAGCGAGCCAGCTCCTATCATCCGCTCCAGTGTCCAGAACATCCCGCTTCTCGGCGAAAGCTCGCTCTCTTCCTTGGAAGCCGCAACCTGGGAAAATAGAAAAGCAGCATTAATAAGCATTTCTTCTTCACATTTACCATCGGCCGTCTCACTCTTACCTGAGTTGAACTTGCTTTTGGTTCTAGGCCATTTCGGTCTTCCGTCTACCTGCAAGAGAAAAGGCAAGACTGATTAACACGCATAAATACCCCTGAGGCAATTCGAACAACATCTACTCACTGCTCTGCATCTTCAGCAGCCCTCATCTGGAACATCACGGCGGCCTGCAAGAAAGGGACACCACAGGTCAGCACACGGCAAGATAAGCACATAGCGCCGCGCTGCGCGCTTTCACTTACCATCTCAAGCACAGCCCCAGCCAGCAAGGCTTCCTCAGAACTCCTTCCGCACCTGAAAGAGAAGGAAAGACATTAACAGGGGCAATTGCAATTAAGGACAAGCTGTCAAATCAACAGACTTACCTGAGAAAACGAGTCGCAGCAGGACTGGACTTGCAGGGCCCGCACCAGTGAAGCAACTCGGTTGCGGCGCGCCCATTCCGACGCACCCCTGCACAGAACAGCAGGACTGAGAGCGCACCATATCAAAAACCAAAGTGAGGAAAACACTAAGGGGGTTGTTGGGTCCACAAGGGAGGTGGGCTCAAGTGAAATGAGACTACAAGCTAAAATCTGTACTCCTGTATTCCAGACTAGGTCCTCGGCAGAACAAGAACCTGAGGCAGTGGGTCCAGGATGGAAGCAGTCCAGCCAGATCGGGTGGCATCCCTGTGGATACCAGGTGAGCGTTACACACGCCCAACTTGGAGGATGCTGCAGTGCTCTGCTCCGGGCCTCAGGCAGGCAGGCCCATAAATCCGTAGTGTTGACAGGACAAATCGGTAGGCGGTAGGACTGCTTAAACAGTGGTAGCCTACCACCTAAATCTGTAGGGTTGGCAAGTATGTATTCCCGGCTCCCCCTGATCTTCCTCTCACATGTTTCCCGATAGCACATGTCTCTCTCATCCACTCACTTCACTAGATAGACATTGACTGCTGTGTCACCGGTCTCCCTGAATCTCTAGTACTCCCTCCCACCAAAATCAGTTCAATGTGACTTTCCCACAAGCTGCCCTCTGGGATTACCTGCTCCTCCTGATCCTACTCTGAGGTGTCACCCAATGGCATTTGTCTCTCTCATCTACCTATTTGAAGAGGTGGGCACTGACTGGTGTTTCACCTTTCTCCCCAAATCTTTGGTGCTCCTCTCCACCAAAGTCAGCACAAGCTACTTTCAGGGATTGCCAGTTCTCATTGATCCTCCTCTCACTTATTACCCGATGACACATGCCTTTCTCATCCACTCACTGCAGGAGATGGACAGTCACTGGTGTGTCACCATCCTCCCAAATCTCTGGTGTTTCCTACCACAACAATCATGTGTTACCCTCCCACTGGCTTCCTCTGGGATTCTCTGCTCTACCTCCTCCTCCTCCAAAGTGTCACCAGAAGGCACATGTCTCTCTCATCCACTTACTTCAAGAAACAGAAACAGACTTGTATGTCACTCAGCTCCCCAAACCTCTGATGCCGCTTCCAAAAAGGCAAGATTTACCCTCCCAAAACCCACCCTAAGGGATTCCCATTTCCCCCTACTCATCCTCCCAGGTGTCTCCAGATGGCACGAGTCTCTCTCATCCACTCATTTCTAGAAAAGGACACTGACTGATGTCTGACTGAAAAATCTCTGGCGCTCCCTCCTACCAAAAACTGGTAAGACTGACTCTCCTGGAAGCTGCTTTCAGGGATTCTCTGACCCTCCTTGCTTGTGTTTCCAGGTGACAAGTGTCTCTCTTGTCCACTCACTTAAAGGGATAGACTCAAACTGGTGTGTCACCCAGCTCCCCAAATATTTGGTGTTCCTCTCCACCAAAACTCCTTCTTGTGCCAGATGTCTCCCAATGGCACGTGCCTCCAGTGTCCACTTACTTTAAGAGACAGACACTGACTGCTGTGTCATGCCCCCTCCCCAATCTCTGGTTCCCTCCCTCTCCAGAATAAGGTAAGTGTGACTCCCCCACAAGCTGCCTTCATACAAATTAAGAGCCCTATGTGTCTCTCAGTCATCCAAGCTCACTCCCTCTTAGGGATTCCCACTCCCTCTCCAGATGGTACTGGTGTCTGTTTGATCACTTCAAATCACTGAATGTGTCACACTGTGCTGCATAGGGAAATCCAACTCTAAATCCATCTTTCATTAAGTCCTGGTCACTCATTACCTTTCCCTACCCGTCTTCATACTCAACTACTCTAACTCCACTGCAGTATAAATATGTTTCCCTACATCTTCTAAGCCTATCTCCTGGCTCAACCTCCTGCCTCTCTGAGAACTGTGTGAGATTGAAATACATCTCACAGTGGCATCACTGGCAGGAGCATTATGGGCAAAACTAACATAAACGTGTTCTTATTTGGCAATACTGGCATAGTGGTACATATTTACACAGAGAGTGACGTTATGTTTACTTCCAGTGGCTTTGGGCACAGTCATCATGAAAACGTTTTCTTGTTGATTACAAGCATATATTTTAGGCAAAGGCATCACGCAACACCATTGGAAATGGTACTAGATAAAACAAATACTAAAAAGTAATTGTGTACTATATGTTATGCAGACATTTATTTTATAAATTGCAGGTGGTACAAGATTGCTTTTGTTTTAGGACTTTGAGATGATTGGGTGTGTGTGTGTGTGTGTTAAGTTCAGCAATGTTTGTATCTCTTGCTTGTATCAGCATTTTGGGATTGTTGTTCTCAGTTGGTAACTTTACAATGAAGGTGCATTCAAAACTCATGACCTTTCAGTGTGACCTCGGCCTGTTTCCTTTCTCCTTTAATCCTGGTGTCCCATGTCGTCTTTTCTGCCGAACCTAGAATAGACCCTGGTGCCTAACGATCCCTACCTAGCAGGGACGAAAGTCACTCTCCATTACTGTCCCCATCTCCAAAGAGAGCTGGGCTTTTCTCCTTCTGCTGGGTGTGGCGAAGCCTTGCATGTACAGGGCCGACTAAGACAGACATTCTGGAAATGTATGATTGATTTCATGTTTTTATATAGCACTTCATGGAATATTCCTACTGCCACCAGGCACTGTAAAAGTGATTGGAAGCTCACGCGAGAGATAGACAGGCGAGGAGGGACCTGAAAAACAATCTAAATGTATTCACACAGAAAAGTGAGTTTACCACCAATGAACTTTCGAGTGCAATAAGGTATTTTTTTTTGTTATTGTATTTGGTTTATTAGGAACCTTTCACGTTCCACATACACTTACAAATCAATATCAATTAATACAATTACAAAATGCATTCAATAAACACTGCAAGTCACGTTTTAAAAACATGGAAAGGGGAAAAGGGAATAGATATTTCATTTCCCCAATTCCATCAGGCAACACATTGATCTATCACCTAAACGTATACAAATGTTTTCTTATTTTCTCAATTTAAATTCATAAATAATTCTCCTAAAAATCTAGCTAATGCTAATGTCAAGGGAACAGATCTTTCTTCTAAATAGAGTTGTTAATGAGTGAATGAGGGGCTGGGAAGGAGACAGATAAGGATGAGTTGTAAAGACCATGCCAAGCACCTCACTTCTCGCAGGCGTGAGCGGGCACAGGCTGGCTGGCCGTCGCAGCCCATCGCAGCCAATGATCAACAAAGCGACAGTCTCAGGATATGCCAATATTACAAGTGCTTCTTGATATGTCATCCTCGACAGCCAGGAATGAAATAATCTTCCACTGTTAGTTCATCACTATAAAAGTAGTCGGCATAACGTATATTAGCACCCCGGCAGGTGCGGGAGCCAATCAGGTTGCTCTGGGCCGTATCTACCGTGCAAGCCCGGGTTCGGAGCAACCAGAGTGTTCACCGCACATGCCCGCCACTCTGCGCTGCTGGTTCCCCCCTCCCCTGCCTCCTGCCCCCCAAAACCAGCTCCTGCACGCCCCCCACGCTCCCCTCCTTACCTTTAAGGGCTCCTCCACCCAGCTGCACAGTGTCTGCTTCGTTTCCTGGTTCATGCGAGCGCGCCTTCGATTTTCTTGGCAACCCTGCCTGGCTCTCCCCTGACTGACTGTGCCCTAGGGGTGCTGCTAGCATTAAAGCTCCGTTCTGTGGGCTACACCGAGCCGGTAACCGCACCTGGGCCCGGAGTTACAGCCCTTGCTCCGCTCAGGCCTGTAACTTGGGTCCCGTCCGTTATCGGCCGGTCTAGCCCTAGGAAAATGGCTTTAATGCTTAATTAGCACATGGAGATTGATAATGACCTCCTCTCAGCCAATCAAAATATTCAGAATGCAGTCAATAACTACTGGTATTGTCTGTATTCTGAACCTTCTGTCCCCAGAAGAAGACAGAGAAACAACAATGCAATTTTTAGGCTAGATTCTTTTCAACAAGACACTTCCTAACTGGAAGGGTTTTTTAGGGAGTGGGGTGGGTTAGGGAGTGGGGTGGGGTTGGGGGATGAGGGGCGGTTTGGAACATGCTATTTAGCACACAGAGGAGAAAGCTCAAATAATGGGAAATGCTTTTATAATAAGAGCAACCGTTTACCTTTGCATGACACCTGATGTATGTTCCTGTTAAACCTGCTCCAGTTCAACCACATTAAAAGGAAAATGCTTAACCTCTGAAGGCAACCATGTTATTTAAATACTACACAATAAAACCACATGTGTTCGCTCATTTTGTCTGTTTACTTTACTCACTGTTTAACTATACTTCACCACCACAGCTTCAAAACACTTACTAATATTACCACCACAATAGCCTCATTATCGCATGGGACCCTTCCCCAACTAATGGCCCTCGGTGGGTCCCACCCTCATTTTACAAGACTATTTTATTGTGGGCCAGTGCAGCAAAGAACAGAGGGCTTGCACCTAAGGGAACCCACATTTTTTCACACAACTTTCCTTTCAAATCTAAGAACCATGACTTTTGTTTACATTTGGCTAAAAGACGCCTTCGCGCCCACAACTCTGTGACAAATCCTGAATCATGTTGTTTCTGGAGATGTCGCAATACCCTCTAAGGCAGAGAATCATGGGGAATAATAGGGCCCATATCCCAATGGTCTTCCGTCATAATCTCTATGACACTAAATTAACGATGTTCATCTTTTGAAAATATTCAGTGCATATTTCTATTTTTAATCATACGGTTTTATGCATTTCTATTAAAATTCCTCTCCTCTTCTGTCTCCTGGATTTTTAATAGGGAACAAATCAATTCGCTATTTAGCTTTTGTCTTGTAAATCTTTCCGGGCGTTTGCTTTTTTATAGCCTCCATTTTATCTCCCCCTCTGCACGTGTTGTGGCCAATGCATTTCTAATTTCTCCTCGCCTGGAAAAATGCAAATTAGGAGACGCAAAATAACTTTTGAATTTGTTTATCCACCATTCCCGTAAATATCATATAAAACCATGCAAATAAAAGTTACAAATCTTTGATGTACAGGTCTGTGAATATGTTTTGTTCCAGAGGCATACCACCGCAGTCTTGCACAAGAGCAGGGCAGGATATACATTTTATTTCAGGTTTTCACCTTGTTGCTGACTCTGTAAAAAAATGATGTGACCAGCAGTTGTTTCTGAGCCAGGATTGTAAGTAAACCTGTTTGCATTAAACATCCACTCAGTTTAAGGGAAGCGACGCCCACTATCCAGATGAATGAGCCAAAAGACAAATTAAAAGCGCTCATCACCATATATTACAGGGCCTGCTGTAGCGGCCCTGTAGTTATGGTTAAGTTGCTGAACCCATAGAAAGAGCACTTTTGAGCAGCTTATAACTCCCCCCCTTGGACGAAGCCTCACAAAACTTTGCAAAAAAGCATATGGGCCTGTCAGTTTGATTTTCTGAAGTTTGGTGAGGGTTTGTCCAAGGGGGTCAAAGTTATAGGTGGGTCCCAAAATGTGCGGTTTTTCCCAAATACGCAATGGAAAAAAATGTACTCACACCTACAGCCCAAACTGCTAGACAGATTTTCACCAAATGTGTGACAGGATCAGCGACTTGGTCCGGAAAGCGTGCTTTTGTAAATTTGGTGTAAACCCGTCCAGTTGGCCAAAAAGTAGATAAAAGAAATTAGTGATATATGGGTTCGGTCCGTGGACACACTTCCCTGTTTGGGCCATGGATGGGCTTCAGATTGGCCGAGAGGGGGGCATGAGGCCTGCAGACATCGGACGCGCCCGCTGATTGGATGGTGAAAAGCGTGAGGTGCATCACATTTTTGGGAAACGCCCCCCATGTTGGATTCATGGACAACGCCCATTGCCCGCGAACATCGCGATTAAACATATAAAAAACACAACATTACACTTGTAAAACTAATGAAACAATCTCTGACGAGGTGAGGGGTGATGAGGATGGGATAGGATATGGCCATACAGAGCCAAAAAAGGATGGTTTTCAACCTTCAAAGTCCACAAACTGTTAAGGGACAACCCTGTGATGTTCGCGAGCATTTCAGATATTCGGGTGCATCCAGGGACATTGCTGGCCCCTGATCTTTTGGTTGTAGCCCCGGATAGGATCTCAGGAGCTACAGCCAAAAGACTAGCTAGCCCCCAGTCCCAACAGTTCCGACATCAGTTTAGGCTCGGTCTTTTCCAGGCTTAGCAACTCCCCTGGGGGCATCCATACATATTTTTGCATTACAGGGTTGGTAAAAAGCAGTTTTTGGATGGCGTATAACTTTGGCACCACTCAATGAAATTATGACATTTTGTGATATTATTCTAGACGTGACCTTGAATGGAGTCGGTGCAGTGTCTTTGGCGGTCTTTGGAGGCGGGGTCGGACCAACAGACATATATCAGGTAACACCTTAGTCTACACTGTTGGACTGGATATTTTGACACCTAGCGGCCCCTTGCTCCCCGCTATACTAATTTCTTGACATTCTGATAAAGCCATCCGTGTGTAACAACCATACCGGCACTGGAGTGACTTTTTGATTCAAGGTTTACTTGCCTCCACTCTCTGTTGTAGCTGGAAGGAATTGTGAAGTACCGGCTATTTATATTGTATTACTAGTTCTTCTTCCACTGGTAACTGTGGGGCAGGGACCCTTTGAACCAGTGATGGTACGAGAAACCAACATAGCTCAAAAAAGGAATACTTTTCGCACAGGTTTGCGAAGCCAAGCCTCAGTAGCTAATATCCTACAACCAGCGCAACAAATAGCTAGCCCCTCCTCGACGTTTTTGTCCAGGGTTTACTGGCGCTTATGAAGCTATTGAAATTGAAAGGGCCTCACAGGATAATATGGCCCCCAAATTTGAAACTCAGATACAGGATACTATACTGAAAAGCCATAAGGAAGCCCATACTTTTTCCATTCATGAAGCACAACCGTGCATCCCTAAAACACAATTGGGAAAAAATGCAAAAAGGATACATAGCCCATTGGCGAAGCATATACAGTCTCCATTTGCTGGTAAAAAAAATAACAGATTTCTTTCCATAATCAATGGGCTGTAGTCCTGAAATTCGTGCTATGAATCTCACGTGTTGTGCTGCTACTCTTGACTGTACTTGGATGGAGGCCCTAACAGACCTTAGTATCATTGAACACGCAGATGAGGTTGTTGGCATGGATACCACGTTACTGCAAAGTGGTGAGAGCAAACAGAGCTGTGAAACTATGCGGCCAGGCACTGCAAAAGACTTGACAGACTTTATGGCCAAGGAAACAGTCGGTGCATTGTCCCCAATTCTGTCAGACGTTACGGAGCATACTGATGATTCCCCATTCATCATACACTTCGGGAAGCAGATGAGATGATTCAATTAACTTCCCCCAGTTTATCTGCACTCAACATGGTGTTGAGTTCTTTTTTACACCTTTTCAACAACATCTGGGAAGAAGTAAAAAATCATACAAATATGCTGAATTCTATTGGTATAAAGCTTGAAGACCTGGTGGCATGTTTGGGTCATATAGTATCATTTGGTCCAACAGCAATCCTGGAAAAACCCACAAACAATCCTACAGACAATGTACATGAAGTTGGAGTAATTGTGATGGAGGATTCCACCCTGAGTGACTCTAAATGCCCCCCTCCCAAGACCTCCATCAAGGAATTTGAACAAATTGTTGACCCCCATTCAGAAGGTGTTAAAATGGTGGAAGAACAGACTCCCTTGTATGATTCTCCAGGGGTTGAGAGGTAACCTAATGAAAAATGTATCATCGAGAACATTTCTGCAAAACCTCTCCTTGCCAGGTGTGAAGACAAAATTAGTTGTTCTGAGAACAAATCCAACCCAGGCATTGACTCCATTGCTGGAGGAAGGTGTGGCTCACCCAGGGTCAGTCCCTACAAAGGTGACTTCTCAAAAAGTATTTATCTACCAATTAACTTCAATGAAAGGAGCATCCTTGATCCAAACCAATCCGTCCTTAGATGCAAAAGTGTTTCATCCATTTTGTGTGAATCTGTTTGGAAATGGAAAGGGATCAATATGTGTTAAAATGGTTGTAACATCTACAAGGCCAACTCTCCAAGGGTCTAAGGAGGTAGTGTTACAATCTGACCCTCCGTTGCCTCTAACTACCGTGGATTCCACATTGCAAGGGCTGCCTGAACCAAGGTAGCCGCCTGTCCAGCCTGGTCCGTCTTTAAGTCACACTCACCAAACAAGAAATTCATCTGCTCAGTGCAATTGTGGAGGTTTGTCATTGGGGTCTCAGAGACAAGCGGTGGTTCCCACAAACCCCATTCTAAACCAAGCTGTTCTGACCACTGCCCCAGCAGGTCGGCTGGAAAATTGGAATCTGCTGGGAAAGTAGTAGTCTGATATTTTCCCAGCAATTGGTATGCCTCTGATGACTAATCCTGGTGGTTTTCTACAGGGAAACGTTGTTAACCTCGTTAACAATTTTCGACCAAAGACTGAATATTCTTTGTCTGCTTGCAATTTCCCAGGAGCCAACAATGGTGCCCCACGTTTGGACGGTGCAAACTCTAATTTGGGGAACCTACTTAGTAAACTTTATATGCCTGAAAATCAGAGGGGAGCTACTCAAAATCAGTTTTGGAAAGAGTTGAGTTGGCAGATTCCCATGCAAAAGGACAAGTCCCTTAAAATGAAATCTGAAATATGGGAATGAAGCTCGGGAAACCGTACAGTGGCCTCCGTCTACCAAGGGTGGTTATCCTTGGAGAATCTTCTGTTTACACACCTAAACTGTCTGACTCTTTGAGAAATCCAAATGTTAGACCTTTATTCGGCCCGGTTTGTCTAGAGTGACGCAACTGGGCCAAAATGTCCTTGACATATCTAGTCTCCTGGGAGACATAGTGCCTGTGTGTCTAAATCGCTTGAATATTCTTATGGTTTTTCCTGAAATTGCACTCTTAAGATCTCTGTCATTGGCGGACATCGATAGAGTGTTCTTTCCTGTTAGTGGGGAGACCAAGTTTGTCTGCTTATTCTTTGAATCTCGAGTGGTTATGGATTCGATACTGTCTCAGAGGGAAAATGTACTTTGTCTGGACTTTGATGTGTCGCAGGGAAGAGAACTTGAATATACATTTTACCCACTGTGTATAAAAGCCCCTGTATGGCAGTCCAATGTCAATAGGGACAGAGAGGGGATGGTTTATAGTAGGGACAACAAAGGGTAAGAAGGCAGGCTGGTCAAGATATAGCTCCCACTTGGCTACAGAAACAGGGACGATAATGACAATGGGGGTTGGGCAGCTACAGTGGTTGCCGCGGAATAAAAACTTCTGTACTGGAATTCTCGGGCAAACACCCATTTGCTAACTAATGTGGCAACTCTTGTGACTTTGAAGAAGGGGGACGTTATTTTCCTCCAGGAAACTTGGCTTACTACTACTCTGCTGGACGGGTATAGAACATTTGCGCAAACTGCAAGACCTAGCTCTGGGGGGCGCCAAGCAGGTGGAATGGTGATTGCTATCCGTATTGGACTGGGCATAACTGCCCAAGAGTTTTCGAATTCCACTTATGGTATATTGGCTGTTGAAGTGGTAAATCTGGAGGGAAAATGTACAATTCTCCTAGTAATCATATATTGGCATTCAGGAATGGGAGCGCTGGGTGAGTTTATCTATATTCTAAATGACCTGATAATTCCATGTCAGTTGAAGAAGGGCCTCTGTCAGGTTGTGTTGGGAGGGGATCTGAATGCGGACTGTTTGTCTCCTCATCCTGAAAAATATTCTACTGGGTGAGATTAGTTCTGTATTTTGGCTAAACCGCACAGAAAGGCGCAAGAAGGAATAGAATGGCTTAATGCAGCGCTTTCATGGGGGTTGATGCTCCTCAATGTACACACTCAAAAACAGAAGGGGGGCACATCCACGTGGTGTAGGGGTTCGAGTAAGTCTACATTGGATTACATTTTCATGAGCCCACATTTCTATGATCTCTGTTCAGAGTTTGGTATAGAAAAAAACTCTTGGAGTGATCATAGCATTTTGAGTGCCGCATTTAAGATCCTCCTTGACTACAAATCGCAACAAAATCTGGAAATTCCTTTAGCAGATCTCACTGTTCTTGCGGGGCGGAAAGGAATTAGATGGTCCCCAAGAAATATAAACTCTCTAAATGATTCACTCAAGCGGGTTATGATGTCCACAACATTGGAATGGAAGCCAGAGAGTTTTCAATGTCTTAACTTTTGATTCCACCATGGAGGAACTAATGACAAGCTTGATAAGATGAGGGAGCACTAGGGTAAAGTATAGTCCTAGGTGTCATCGGCATGCATATGATGAAACCCTTGCTCATAAGAAATCAATGATGAGGCGTGCAAAAAGGGATGCTGAAAGAATGCTTCAGATACTGATTAGTAAGGATACCATTGTGTTTTGGACACTGATTAATGGTCTCGATGTTCCACTACTTTTATCCCAGATCAGTACAGTTTTGGAGAAGGATTGGGTTACTAATTTTTCCAAGCTTTACTCTCTATGGAATGCAAAACAGGAAACTTTGGAGGTCGTTCCTCTAGCAGAACTATCAGTGGGTTCTGAAATGAGGATCGACATTGAGAGGGTGGCTGAATTAAGTAGATCTTGTAAACACTCTAGGGCGGCCAGCCCAAACAGCTTGACTAACAGCACATTAAGGGCTGACCCCTTTAACTGGACGAACACACTGGTGATTTTGTTTAGTATTATAATTGATACTCAAGTCCTTCCGCCCTACGGGAACACAGCTATAGTGGTTCCAATATTCAAGAGAGAGGCACGTTCGGATCCAAGGAATTATAGACCAATATTTCTCTTGTATTCCGATAGTAAGATCTTTGCCTCTCTCTTGATGCCTCACCTGGAAGCCTGGGTATCCTCTGTGAATAGGTTTTCTATTTTCCAGACAGCTTTTCTAAGTGGGCACTCGACAAACATTAATGGGTTAGTGGTAAGAGCAATTCAGGAAAATTCTTGGTATTATAAATCTCTCGCTACCTATGTGGCCTCTACAGACCTTTCCGAGGCCTTTGATCCAGTGGACCGTAGGCGCCTTTAGTGGAAATCGAAAGCCTGGGGTATGCCAAAGGGATTGTTGGAAATGATCATGGCCCTTCATGAGAACTCAGGGGTGAGAGTACGTCTGACCAGAGATGGTAGGACACAGAACGTATTCCAACTCCATCCGGTTTAAGGCAGGGTTGTAGGTTAGCTCCCTTTTTTTTCAATATGTATGTGTCAGACATACCGCCATACCTAAGTAAGGCATCCTTTGCCTCTACTAAACTGGGTGTTGGAAAACGTATATGGCTAGCATACGCGGTGACTATTTGTTGTTTGACCATTCCCACGTGGGCATATGTAGGCTATTGTCTGCTTTTTCTAAATTTGCTGCAGACAATGGTCTCTTAATTAATGACGTAAAAACTAAAAATCAAAACTTTGGCAGAGGAGTTAAAAAGGCCAGGGTAGTATGGCCTGCTGAGGGGGCAATTCTGGTTCCATCTTCTAGTATGATCTATATGGGCTTTTTCTTCTCTGCCAGGAATTCTACATCCATGTTTCAACAACTCCTGAACCAAAAAGCCTTACTTCTTTCTAATCAAATGGCCACGGTGAACCATAGATTTGGCAGCTTTTTGATCACACCACCTTTAAAATTCCATTAAGGGAAATGTGTCCTTAAAATTATATATGGTTTGGATTTGTATTTTGATCTTGGCCCAAAGTGGCAGATTCTTCGCTTTCCATTTTTGAGCAATCACCAGTAGAGCCTAAATGCAATATAACAAAAGCTTTGCAGGTTTGCTTAGAGCTCTGTTGTAGGTCCGCTTCTACAGTTGCCAAGAGGCAAGATCTCAAAGTCCTGGGCATGCGTAGGTCAAATGTTTGTGTAATACAGGTATTTACTTCTTCACAATATTTCGTCAGCCCAGGGCAATACCACCATATATGCCCAAGTCCCTCTTCGCTCCACATTCTCTCCAGCACCGGTCAGAGATAGATGGTTTCATTTTGGGTAGGCGGACTGGTGTAAAATGACACTGTATGAGCAGCTTATGCCAGAACTCTGTGACCTGGATAGAACGGGTGAGCCTGGGAATGTCCTTACACAACATGTCCCAGTCCCCGTCTAATATCCCCTCCCCCAGCGTCCGGTGCCAACCGTGTTTATATCTTAGTGGAATTTTAGCAATAGTTTCAGCTATAATTCGATATAAATTTGCGATAAGACCTTTGTTTCCTGAATTGGATGTGACACATTTTTCAAGTGGTGTTAAATCCCTAATAGCTGCATGGAGTAGCCAGTATCCAGTGCCAAACCTATAAATACTGAAATTGACTGGCCTCCGTGAGTCCCAATTCAGCTTTACATAGTGTGAATAGGTTTGGGGTCTTTACCCTGAAACATGTCCCACAATCTAATACAACCAGCCTGTTTCCATTTAACAAAAGCACAAGCTTCCAGGCCTGGGGTAAATTGCGGATTAAAGAATAAAGGTTTAAGGGGTGAAGGGAAAGTCGTCAGATGATATTTCTTTACTGCGGTATCCCAAACATCTTCAACCAGACTGATAATCTGACTCTTATGCATGTTTAAGCAACCACAATTTATCTCCCAGAGGTGACCCTCCCAGCGCCCGCTCCATCTGAACACATCTTTTCCCAGTATCTTCCTCACACCAATCTTTAACAACCCGAATTTGAGCATCCTGATAAAATTTCTGAAAATTCGGAATACCTGGACCACCCCTAGTCGTAGGAGTCATTAATGTGCTCAAACTAATCTTGGGGCCTTTTCATTCCATATAAATTTGGAGAACACACTATGTAACCTTTAAAAGAAGGAAGCAGGGACCGGGATTGGTAGTGCATGAAACAGGTAAAGGGCCCTGGTCAGGGTGACCATCCTTACCAAATTAATTCTACCTAGCCAAGAAACCAATAACGGTCTCCAATTTGACAATTTCCCTTCAATTATTTTAATGAAAGGGATAATTGGCTGCATATGGCCCATCTATAGGGATTACGATCACTGCAAGCAATTTGATCCCTTCATGAGCCCATCCAAATTGTGTTTGTGAATGTAAAATGCGCATGTCATCAGCGGGGAGGGATAGGTTTAGAATTTCTGATTTAGATGTATTAATTTTAAGACCTGCGACTGTCCCAAACTGATCTAATTCATCTACCACTACCTATAAAGTTTTCAAGGGGTTGGAAGCTAGAAGCAGCATATCGTCTGTGTATGCCATGATTTTATGTGGGTCACCTCCAAAGTCTATCCCACGAATGGCATCTGTCTTTCTGACCTTGGCTAGTAGTAGCTCCAAATATTGTGCATACAGAAGTTGCGACAATGGGCACTCTTGTTTAGTACCACGTTTTAAGGAGATGGGATGAGATATGAGTCCATTTATTATTAATTTAGCACTGGGTTGTACATATGTAGCCTTTATTTTAGCTATAAATGTTGGCCCAAGCCCCATTTTTGCCAAGGTCAGAAAGAGAAACGAACACTAAACCCAGTCAAAAGCTTTCTCAGCATCTAACCACAGGTTTTCTTTTAAACTGTCTCTACGATATGATATGTTCTTTGGATATTATCGTGGGGCTGATGTTGATTAATGAAGCCTGACTGGTCCGAATGGATTAGCAAAAGCAATAAGTCCTCCAACCTATTGGCTAAGATTTTAGCATCCATGTTTTCCTATAAAAAAGTGTTAAAGAAATAGGGCAATATGACCCAGAGCTACTCGGGTCCTTAGCTGATTTTGGAAATAGTAATATTTTTGCTTCCTCCATAGTGGGAGGAACTCGACCGGATTGTATAAAGGAATTATACAGCCAAAATATTCCGGTATGGTTTATAAAATAAGGCTTGGTAACCATCTGGGCCTGGAGATTTGTTCAGTGGAAGATTGCGAATAACCCTTAAGATTTCCTCCTGAGTGATATCCAATTCCAACGGACCCCTTTCTACTGATGCCAGTTGGAGCAGAGTGACTGCCTCTAGGTACGCCTTCTGAGATGATGGGTCAGGAGCCTCCGACTGATATAAATTAGAGTACAATGGGTGAAATTGCATCATAATGTGAAAAGTTACAGTGGTCATTTCCCCTGAAGGGAGACAAATCTTGAGTATCATCTGGGATGCGGCTTTGTGTCGGAGATGTCTAGCTAATAGACGATCTGATCTGTTGGCTTTAACATAGTACTTTTGTTTTACATATAGCAAAGATATTTCTGCATTTTTCGTTTGGAATAAGTTTTATCAGCCTGCTGCTATTCTGAAAGCTTTTAGTGTAAACGGTCCCGTTTGTTCCTATTTCTCTCATTGCACGTCTTAAATCTTCCTCTAATTCTATTTCTAGAGCCAACTTTTGTTTGAGCCTAATGGCACTTTCGGCTATCAGGACATCAGTAATGTTGCCTTAAGCGCATGCCA
This sequence comes from Ambystoma mexicanum, assembly GCF_040938575.1. Classification (NCBI taxonomy): domain Eukaryota; kingdom Metazoa; phylum Chordata; class Amphibia; order Caudata; family Ambystomatidae; genus Ambystoma; species Ambystoma mexicanum. Next base: position 84,287,539 of record NC_090933.1, read on the forward strand.
ACATCACGTTTGCAGTCGTCTCCCCACCTGAATTTAAGTAAAAAAACTCCCTCATATTTTCTACAATTTTATTTCTAACCACCTGGTCCCCCAATAGCTCCAATGGAAATATCCGAGCCCATAGTCTTTGTCTCACCCATGGATTATTCTACGCAGAAAGGTGTGTGATCTGATAACGTGATCAAATGGCACATTATTTGAGTAATTTTGCTGAGTAGTGGGATTGAGGCCCAGGCATAATCTATACACGAGTAAGAGCAGTGAACATATGAATACAATGTGTATCCTTTATCAGACCCTCTAACAGTTGGCCAAAGATCTACAAGCTGCAAATATGCACATTTTTGCTTTAAATTGGTAGAGGGGGGAGGTTGGGGATAGCGTGTAACTGTACTCCTATCTCGGATGGGACCCCATGCTATTTTAAAATCACCCAACATTATTATTTCACCCTCCCTAAACAATTTAAGATGTGTAAGAGTCAATTTTAGGAATCCCGCCTGACCTGTATCAGGAGCGTATGCTGAAACCATAGTTAGTGTGAATAAGCCCACCACCTGGATTGCAAATATACAACAGCCCCCTTTGTGAGACTTAGTGCGTACCACCTTAAATTGGAGTCCCGATCAAATTGCTATAAGCACTCCTGCCACCTTCCCCTCCACATTTGCTTGTAAAATAACAGGGTAGTGACGCAAACGCAATTTGTGCCTATCTGAAGTATGGATATGAGTCTACTGAAGCGCCACCAAATCCGGTTGGTAACGCACCAGGCAGCCCTCCAGTTTTCTCAACTTTCCTGGGGTGTTGATGCCCCTAATGTTGATCATTATACACTTGAATTAACTCAATATACACAGGACATCCCCAAAGCTGGTACATGTCTAGACCTGACCACACCTAAAAATGAGAAAAACAGACCATGCACTATGGTTTGTCTGCCCACCCTTCCCTCCACCCCTCAAACTAACATACCCACCCCCAACTCCAATTTTCCCATGTCCCCTTCCAAAACATGTCCCCTGGTGTGAACCACAGTACCTATTGTATCGTGGGATAAAGATCCACAGTTGTGAGACATCTGGATTCCCAGGGCAAAGTGCGGGGCATCCTAAAGCCCCCATCTGTTACCTGATCAGATAGATTCCAAGATGTTGTGCTTCATCCCTGCTAAAGTTGAATATGTCTTAGCTCTATCCATTATTTTCACATTTCCTCCATTGACATGTCTCTAAAGAGGTGCTTTTAATGTTGGTCCTCTGAGACGGGCTTTCCAGTTATCTTTCTGCAAGCCCTTTTCCCTTCTCAGGGAATGATCCTGTGTAGATCATTCCCAGGGTTTAGATTGCTTGATGGGGCAAACATCTCTGCCTGCCGAAGGGCCCTAAGCAGTGTCCTCTTCAATTTGTAGAAGGGCAATCCCTGAGTCTCGGGAGGTGACTCTGTGTTGTCTGCCATCTGTAGAGGAAGTTCAGCCAAATGGAAAGGTAAATTTATATCTGATCTCGCGTGACTGTAGGGTGTTGACCACGACTTGCCTATCTTGTCTATTTTTGAAGGGTTGTTTGTGAGAGATCTTGATAAAGTTAGATTTCCATCCCATTATAAGTAATTGGTGATGAGCTCCTCGCCTCTTTAAGAAAGCGTTCTTTTTATGGGTACAATACACATGCTGCCAGCTCTCCCCTCTTGCTTCTCCACTCTTTTTGACTGCTTACTCTCTGTTCTCTCCTCCTCTTCCTTTCTCCCTTTTCCTATCTCCTCCACTCCTCCCTTTACTTTCTTCTCTGCACTTACTCTATCAGAATTGTCCCTGGACCTAGTATGATAACAACCTTGTCTGTCGCTCCCACACCCCCTTACTTTTCCCCCCCTCCCTCCAGCACTATCTGAAACGTTGGCAGGCCTAGTATGATAGTCGCTTGTTTTGTTCCTCCCCTCCCTTTCTGCACCCCTCTCCCTCACCTAATGTTTTTGTCCGGCTCTACCAGAAATGTCATCAGGCCTAGTACGGTAGTCGCCTGTCTGTTTCCATTTCCTTCCCACTCCCCCCTCCCTTCCTTATCTATGTCTTAGCTCTTGCACTATCTGAAATGTCGTCAGGCCGAGTACGATAGTTAATTTCACATCCTTACTGTTCATGGCCTGTAAGAATGTCATTGTATTTTCCCTTGTTCCCTCCCTTGCCTTGAAGCGCTTTGAAACACTTTGTGTATAGGCGCTATATAAATAAACAATCATATCATATCATATCGCAAGTGTGGGCTTCGGGTTCTGTTCTTCTTGGGCCTATCATGTCTACCCGATCTAGCGGGATATCGATAGCTTCTTCCTCTGTGATTAAATCTGTGAACATGTGCGTTACAGGTTCTTTCAGATCAGGGTCCATTTCAGGAAGATTTTTAATACAGATGTTAGAGTGTCTGGATCTATTTTCCAGGTCTTCTTAACAGGATTTTGAGACTGTGTGTAATCCATGACAGCTCTTCCAATGCTATGTCTGCTTGTTTAGATTCCTGTGCAAGTTCCTGAATTGCTCGCTCATTTGTGTCAACCCAATGCCCCAATGTGGAAATCTCTGTGCTAAAGTAAGACAATGATTGCCTGATTTCTGATGTAAATGAGGAGAAGTATAATTGAAAGAAGGCAGAGAATCTTTCCTGGAAGTCCTGAACGCTCTTTGTAAAGTCCTCTTTAGACACAGCCATACCTACATTTTCACTACTTAGGTCCGGTGGAGGGTTAACTGCTGAAGTTTTTTTTACTGAGAATATCTCCGGCTCTTTTGCCCACAGTTTTTGCATCAGATTACCTGGTGTTTTATGAGCCTGTGTGAGCTCAGCCGGGGTATGCTTCTTTCTCCCCCTCAACAGATGCGTGATTCTATGTCAAGCGTTAGATGTGCCAGGTCCCGCTGTGTACCCTCAAAAGACAAGTCTACCCAAAGAGCACAGAGTCAAAGGTTTATGCTTATATCACTTGCATGCCAACTTGCCCAAATATGTGTGGGAAGCTGTGTAGAATAGTGTCCCTCACATACAAGACCCTTCCCAGTTATATGGAACAGCTGATCCTGCAAACGTTGTCCAGCAAGAAATCCCACTGTTACTGTGGAGGCCAATTAGGATGTTGAAGCTCTTGGTTGAGGAGGCTGTGCGTATGCGGGTCGCAGCCCCTGTATTTATATTATGTGTGGGGCTGCAGACTTACCTGGTTCTAACAGGGGCCTGCAAATACACTGTTGTGCAGAACATTACTAGAGCGTACTCCTCCCTCTGGGCTGCATCCTGCTGATTTCAGCAAGCTATGAGGGTCAAACTAGGAACGTGAGCGGAGGTCCCCATGTCGGCACACCCGCTGTTTCCGGAAACCCCACAAAGCCATCAGAAGCCCTGATGCTAGTCAAATCTTGTCCACTGCACTTGACCTGCTGTGCCACTACGCCCGCCGATGCGGGGGAGGCAACAAAACTCCAGCGAGAGGCGTTGATTCTCGGAGGTGCGCGACCTTGCCTAATCTGAGGCTTCGCTGCAGCTTCAAAGGTATACACTCTCAATGCTTAGTTGTTGTGGAGTTAATCCGACTCAGCTTTTCGGGAAAAGGACTGCTCAGAGACGTTCCGATCGAGGATTGCTGCTTCTGTGGAGACAGAGCACACCAGCACACATCTTTAGAGTACAGGGGCCATCTTGGAATCCCATGGATGTACATTTTGACACTTTTCAAAAAATGAAACATGGATCTATTTGCAGGAAAGTTGTGCAAGGAGCAATGGCAGGGACCTGAAAGCATGGTTTTGCAAAGGTGTCAGTGTTTTTTTTTTTTTAAAGTGTCATAATGTAGGTACAAAAATAGTTATTTACCATTGGTCACTGAGGGATAGCCGGTGGCCATAGGAAGTGGCCAGATTGTTTGAGTCATGGCCTGTGGCCATGGGCAGTGGCCAGATTGTCTGAGTCATGCCCTTTGTTCATGACTCGGATAATCTGGCTACTGGCCATGACCATGAGGGACTGGAAATGGGGTTAAAGTGGGCATGGCCACCACGGACTGGCTATGTGGTGAAGTTTTTCAAAATCAGGATAGGTTTGAATGGGAAAATAAATTCTGCCTGTGGCTAAAATTCTGTCCGTGGCTACAGCCTGAAGTGCTGCACAGGATTGAATCAACAAATCGTCGTGACTATAGCTGCATACACTCTGAGACAATGCGAATCAGCAGATAATTACCAAGCACGCCAAACCAGGTGCCCATTTGGTCACCAGGCCACCCCTTGAAATCATTACCCTCACTTATTTGCGACCATAGTGGCACAAGATATTGGGATTGGATGCTAGACTCATTTCCACAACCTCGCAGTAAGAACAGGCCCACTATCCACATGCCTTGAGAAAAACTCTAGAGAGTCTAATTACGTGTCAGCTGAGTTCTAACAATAAATATAGTATCAAGAATGGTTTTGAAGACGACTTCATTACGACAACAATTAATTATTGAATAACCCAGTGCTGAGGCGAACAGGGCTCGCTCTCCTATTCGAAACCTAACACTTGAAGAAGGAATGGCACCTTCACAAAAGAACCCCATCACAAGCAGCACGGTCAGTGGCGGCTGGTGAGTTTGAAAGGGGTGTAAATTTCCACTGGCCAAGCGGGGTACAGGGTGGGGGTTTTCCCCCACTACATTTTTTGAAAAATAGCCTCCAAAATGTGCAATTTACTGTGCAAAAAACCCACCGAAATATGACAAAAAGCATTAGGTTTCACATACTAATGGTGGTACATTATTCTCATGTGTGCAAGTATGATGGTGTATTTTACAGCAGCTTGTATTGAGAATAGCTGGTACTGTGGTGTATGCATAAAGAAATTAATTATATAGTCAGTAATGATAGAAACATGTATGTTTGTCATGCTGTTACTGGCATTCATATGCATTCTTTTTGGCCTTTTCTGACAGGGGAGAAACTAAGAGAAACTATTACTTTTTCATGTTTAACCACTTAATTAATGCAACATTTGTCCTACCTGTAATGGATGTCTGCCTCGCTGAGTTGCCGTTGAAAGCACAGGTCACACAAATAGCACATACATATTGCATGGAGAAAAATGCAACTGAAATAGTTTACTAAGTTTATTATTTTCAGTGCTTTATTATCAACCAACAACCATAACATCAAAATCTAATCAACAATTAAACAAACTCCACAATTCTCACTGTTCTGTCAAATAGATCACTGCAACCTTACAAAAAATCCTAACATGCAAGGCCATTGAAACAAAATATTCAAGGTAACCCACAAAATAACTGCAAATAGCTTGCAACAGAACATTTACCGGTCAATCATTTTGAAAGTTTGTACACAAATTGTGCACGTCTATTTTTCAGAGAAGCAAATGTATCAATAGTCCGTATATTGAAGTCAGGGATCTCTTGAATGAGTTCTTTTTCCATGGACAGCATGGCCAAAGCATTCAGACGATCCTCAGTCATTGTGTTTCTCAAGAATGTTTTAACTCGTTTCAGGGTGGAGAAACAGCGCTCAGACTCAGCTGTTGTCATGGGTGTAGCAATCAGAATTTTAAATAACTGCATTGTCTCACAAAATGCTCCTTCGATATTGTTTTCAATGAACAATTTAATAAAGAAATTGCCCCACTTGCATTACAGAATTCCAGTCTCTCCTAAACAATTGAAAGTTCAGTGTGCAGTCTTTCCTTGTTTAACATGGGATAAGCTTGGACAGTTGCAGTCAGTACATCATTGGGAAAAGACTGTCCATGTGTTTGAAATAGGTCACTGTGCAACAATTTGGCTCCCTCCAAGTATTTAGTAAATGCAAATCATTCTTGGGCTTGATTAACTATGATATCACACACTTCTTTTGCCAAACGATTCAAAGTGGTCATATTCATGTTGCGACTTGCAAAGGGTTGCCTCTGATGGAAGTTTAGCTTCCAAATTGTCAATGCTTTCACTCACTCTGCCAATGCACTTGATAAAAGTTGCAGTAGCTTTCTGCACATACACAGAGTGAATGTCTAATTTCTGAAGCTGGTTATATAGAATGTCAACATGGGGCATTATATCGTTGAACAAAAAAAGGAAGACAAGGAAATCCTTCTTTTTCAGAGTTCGGATGAATCCCCGGGCCTCATGCACAGTAACTCTTTAAAAATCTTCCAGTTTTTCAATGATCTCAAAGCATCTACGGAGTGCGTCCCTATGCTGATATATGGCTTCTACTACCCGAATATGGTAGCTCCAGCGAGTGCGAGATGGTCTTCGGAGTCTTTTATCTGATACCTCATCTAGAACCTCTGTTCTTTTTGGAGAATGAGAATTCTTTTTACAGAAGCCAGAGATATCAGTAAAGAAAATTCGAGCATCTGAGATTTTGGAAACAGCTTGTTCCATGATGAGGTTAAGCTGGTGTGCATAGCAATGTACATAATGGGCATTTGGATACACTTCAGCTACTTTCTTTTGGATTCTACCAGACACCTCCCCCTCATTACACTTGCACCATCAAATGTTTGCGCAATTTCTTTTATTGTGGCAATCTTCGGGGAATACTTTGTCCAATTTTTCCATTATGGCAGTAGCAATGGTCTGCGCACTAGAGTCTTTCAGATGAGTAAATCCATAAAACCTTTCAACAATTCGGTATCGTTCATCAATGTAGCGATAGACTAGCACAGACTGAGTCTCAGTGGAAACATCGGTTGTATCGTCTGCCTGAATATCCACATAATCTGTGCATTTTAAATGCTCTCCAATGATCTCTCTGGTGACCGTGAGCATGCAGTACAGCAGCTCATTCTGAATTGTTTTTGAAGTGCCCTTGAATACTGTTGCATTCTTTAAATGCAGTCCCATTGCTCCGTCTATGCTGGATACAAAATCCACCAGGCCTCTAAATACACCTGGATTCAAATAATCTTCAGTTTCATTATGGCCACGTAAAGCCAATTCAAATGCACCGCAAATATGCACACAGTCGATTAACTTTGACAAGATGTATCAGTTTTTATCCACATCCTCATTATGCTTCATCACGTTCCGGCGATAGGCATCGTCCAACTGTGTTGCAATGTTTACACTTCTCAACATGCGCAGCTGTAATATATTCTCATTATGAGATTTGCACAATTCATGTCTCTTGCTTTTTTCTGACAAATGCTGTAAGTCAGTGGGCCTCATTATGACCCTGGCTGCCGTGGTATGATACCAGTTCATACCGGGCCGCCACATTAGGAGTTTGCTCTCAGGTGGCGGTATGCACGTCTGGTCTGGCCAGATGTGCATACCGCCATCCGCGAGCAGAGCAGGATGCTAACAATGGACCCGTCATCAACGGGTTCATTGTTAGCATCCTCCCCATTCCCATTGAGCCTTATAGGGGCTCACATGGGAATGGGGACGTGCCGGGTCCGGGTCCCGAAAATGTCGGAATGGCCTGGTAAATCCAAATTTTCAGGACTCGGACCCGAGTTTGGGATTAGCCATGTCGCTAAAAACAGCATGTCCACCTCCAAACTCGTAATGAGGCCCACTAGTGACTCCTGTTTTCGTCCAAGCCGTTTCATCGCTAAACAGAAGGCAGGAGAAGCAGAACAAAGACTGTTTAGCAACGCTACCAGTGAGCGTGTCTTTTTTTCATACCAAACCATGGACAATGTGCGTGTGTAGGCCTTTCCCCTATCTTTTGCGGACTGTTAAATTTTTAAATCTGGTCGATCAGGCCCTAGTCTTTTCACCTCAGTTTTTCACTGTGTGCAAATCCGGAAAATGGTTTTGAGAGCAATTGATCCACGGAATTCATTTTTGGCAAGAGTGACACCTGTTAATAAGCAAAATTATTATACATATATAAATGGTATCATGTAGTAATTGTTAGGTATGCTCTTTAATAACACAAGTATCATTTGTCGGTACTAGGCACAGATAACATCTGCATTTATACACAACTCAGCCTATAATTGCCGATGTTATCTATGCATGAGTTAGCATACATGTCCATTAGCAAATGTGACACCAGCCACACAGTAAGTATTGCATCTTGTTTGGCAAATGAGTGCTTATGGAAGAAATGAGGCAATTGGTTCTGTTAATACCGTTCTAAAAAACATTGTTTACAATGTGGGGAGAAATGCACTTTGATTTTTCTGACTGCATCACACGATCCCTACCCCTCCAAAGCTCTGTGGGAGCAATGGTAAAGATTGGAAAGAAGGCATTCTGATGTTTCAAAGGCGGTGGGACGTTTCAGCAGTAAAACTGAAATCACTGCATACCATTCAACTGGAAGATACCAGGACATCATGAGGTAAGTGGGAACCACCACCCAATCCTATCCTTTGAAAAACAATTTCCAAATGGACAACAAGTTTGCTTCTGTTGAAGCATAAGCAGGCTTTTTAGCATTATATGTCTTATGACTTTCCATTTTCACATGCCACCCTCTAAGATAACCATGGATACCATTCTGTAAAACCCTAGAAAAGACTCATGCTAGCTCACCTGCCTTGTCGTTCTGGAGAATGGTCAATGCAAATTACTCCTTCGCAGGCTATGGGAAATCCAAATTCCGGAAGGTGCACTGTGGAGGTTGAAGTCTGATGTTTTTAGTTTCACAATTACCCTGGACTGGTTGGATTTGTTCATGTAAGGTGTTGTCGATGGTCTGTAAAGAGAAAGTGAGAGACTGATCTGCGAAAGGGCAACATAGGCTCAGAACAGTATTACAATGGTTTTCAGACATGAAGGAGAGAGTTAACTGCTTGTAACATTGAAGCTGCACCAGAATACTCTCATTACAATGTGTAAAGAGACTCCCAGCAACTACCACCATGTGCCGGTCATCAGTTGTATAATGCTGCAATATATTAATTTCTATAATGCTTTCTTTCTGGGGCCTTTAAATGTGCGCTTTGCGGAGCTCAAATTACAATTCATTTGTTGCAGCTCTTCAAGCCGTCACTTGGACCCATAGCTCAAGGAAAAACCCAAAATGATGGTGCGGGCCAGTTTTCTTGGTCAAAGTGGGTCCCTTTTTGGGCCATTGCGACTTCGGCAGGTAAGTAACCTTACCATGCAGCTACTAGTTTTGACCAGTTTTGCTGAGTAAATATTATTTTTAAGTGAACAATTTGCACCACATTTTATCAAAATAACTCCACCTTGGGTAATTTTCAAACAGTGTCACAGCAGGAATGAATTGCCATTTGCAAGCGTGGTGGGACACTTTTTCATTGGTGCCAGACAATGAATGCAAGACAACACTTTGTTTAAATGATGCAATTGTGAATTCATTTTAACTCTCAACAGTTATTAAATAAGAAGATGAATAAGAAGATAGCTTTTATTTGGGTGTGTGCTGCCATGGTTTGCAGTCAGCCAAGTTGTGGGTACCCTAATGTCATGTTTCTTCAGTTCACTTACATGACATGATGGATGCCAACCTCTGTGTCAAGATCCACCATTGGGGGAAACACAAAGCCACTATTGCTAAATTAGGTGTTCAACTGGATTTGCATCATTAGGGGGTTTCTTTAAAAAACATGTGAAAAAGAAATGAATAGGAGCGAGAGAGTCCCTACTGAAAACCAACCAGGGACGTCTGCGTAACTTGGAGGCCGGACGACACACAATCCAGTTCTCATAATATTCGCTAATATTCAAGATGACCTCATTCCAGAAAAAAAAAATACAGAGAGAGATACATGCATTTGCAGTGACTAAATTCCTGTGCGGTACACCATTTTTCACACACCTGTGCTTATTTCATTGTGGAACTTGTCTTTGATAAACTTCAATCCGGCTTAATAAGCACCAGATACCGATAGAATGTAAAACTTAATTTGACGCAAGAACAATAATAATATGCCACTGCCGATTCATCATCAGAATGACACGGCCATCGAGAAGATGAGACACACTGGGTGCAAAGGTTAGCCAACCTGAACCTTAGAACTTTTACAAAGCATTAACATAAAATGAAGTAAGAAAGCAAGTGCGTATATAAACCGTTTCAAACACTGAAGAAGTATAAATGCTGTCAAAATGTACAAAACGTCCAGCAACCATTACCACATTTCAGGGCTGTTACTGCATGCAAGCAGCTATGCCAACAGGAACGGTATCCGCAAAGGGAAGCCACACGCCATACCCATACCCACGGTGTGTACAGGCGTGTTATAAATGCCATGTCATATACCAACCATACCTATTCCAGCTTCGTTGATTGCATGGGGTCCAAACAACTTTTTTCTTCCTTTCATGAATGCCTGCCGGACCCACACTGTTCCATCGCCTCCTGATGCCTCCGCTGCAGGGCGATTCCGCATGGACTGCCCACCATCCTCCTGTCCCTTGCCAAGCCCCCTTTCCCTTCCTCTGCCCCAGCACTGTTCGGTTGATGACATGCCAGCCTTCGCCTAGCTGTTTAATGCCCAGCCTGTGGTTGCTTCTCTGCCCCTGACGCGGTCTCCACTGGCCCTTTTCTAGCTTGCCTGAGGTCCGCCATGCGGTGGATGCCTAGGCCTTTCTTTACGGTCCATGGGCCACGGTCCGGAGTCCGGACCATGGGTTAAGAAAGGCCCAGGCGGCCCCTGCTACCTTGGATGTGGAACACGTCCAGGTAGCGGGGCCTGGTCTTTGGGCCACAGTGCGGCATGGCCGGGTATTTCTCTACTACTTAACCCTGGCAAGCCTTGGCAATGTCTGTCTCTGCTGGGCTGGCAGGGCAGGGCAGCTCATCTCCTCTCGTCTCGTTGCTGGTACCACCCTCACAGAAAGAATCAAAAAGAGAAGTGTGAAGGTGGCGCAGGCGCATGCACCTACCCACCCTGAGCCATCACCTGCATAGATACAGTAACGTCATTGGCTGTTTGCCAGCCAATTACATTACTATGGGCCTCATTACACGGTATGCGGTAAACCATGGTGCTATTAGCACCATGGTTGCCGCCGGTACCATACCGGTACCACCATGGAGGAAAGGGGAATTACCACCCCATTCCAAGGTTGGCGGGGCGGTAATTCCCCCTTCCTCCATGGCCCTTCCCCATTCCCATTTTTGCCCCATAGGGCTCAATGGGAATGGGGAAGGAGCTAATTACGGTACTGCAAATTGCGGTGCCGTAATTAGCACCAAGGTCCCTTTGCGGGTCCCAACTTTAACGGCTACACCAGCCATTAAGGTCGGGTCCTGCAAAGGGACTTCGTAGTAAGGTGGTAAGGGTTTACCGGTACCCTTACCAGTACCGGTAAACCCTTACCACCTACTGTGTAATGAGGCCCTATATCTATGCAGTGAGGGAATCTTCTTCTATGCGCTGTTTGTGCACATATTATACTGGCGGTGCCACCCCTCAAGTGCCCCGCCAGTCTCCTAATTAAATGGCTTACGTAGAGTGCGTGGAGCTACAAACTCCACGCACTCTAACATAGTGAAAATCAGAGTAAAATGGGATGCGCCTCGCTGTGGCAGCCGGCCCGTAGAAGTTTTGTAATTGGACACAATTTGTTGCCACAGCGCCCCCGCGCTGTTGGCAAATGCAAAGATGATTCAGGCGAACTTCTGAATGATGAATGATCTTTATACTGCTTCTGCTTTCTGGGACCAGTCGGGGGGTGGCGCCCCCTGCTGCCCTATGATAGCAGCCACCACTGAGCAGGGTAATCTATTTAAAGTACTAAATGAAGTGCAGTGATCTACCCATTCTACCACCCTGCAATTACTTGGTAATCGTGTACTCTGATTTGGCTACAGCCTGAAGTGCTGCACTGAATGACAACAAACCTGCGCAAGGAGCATCAGCAAGGTCCTGAACGCATGGTTTTGCAAATTTGTTTTGTGTTTTATTTTTCCAAAGTGTCCAAATGTAAGCACAAATAATAGTGATATACGTTTTGTGCATGGACAATGGGCCTGGCCCTCAGCAAGGACAAATGCCTACTCTGGGTTACTTATTGGGGCATGCAGCATGGCTGAAGCTCTAGGTTGAAGCGGGCAAAATAATTCTGCTTGCGGCTGAAGTCCGGAGTGCTGGCCAGGATGCTTTTGCAAATTTGCTATTTGTTGGATTTTCTTGAAAATGTGGAAACGCAAGCACAAAAAATAGTGATATAACTTTTATGCCGTGGGTAGTAGCACAAAAAATAGTGATATAAGTTTGGTGCATGGACAATGGGCCTGGCCCTCGGCAAGGACGGATGCCTACTTTGATTTACTTATTGGGGCATGTGGTATGTTCGAAGCAGTAGGTTTAAATGGGGAAAATAAATCTGCTTGAAACTGCAGCACGGAGTGCTGAACAGGATTGCAGCAAAGTTGTGGGCATGCGCCATGGCTGAGCTGTAGATTTAAATGGGGAAAAAATCTGCTTGCAGCTGTAGCCCGGAGTGCTGGATGGGATTGCAGCAAAGTTGTGCAAGGAGGATCAGCAAGGACTGGAAAGGATGCTTTGGGAAATCTGTCCCTTGTTTAACTTTTTTGAAAATGTCGAAACGTAAGTACAAAAAATAGTGATAGAACTTTTTTGCTGTGGGCAGAGGGCCTGGTCTTTGGCAAGGACAAATGTCTAATCTGATTTGCCTATTTGGGTATGCGCTGCTGATAACGACTTACATAAGTATGCGTTGCAAAAAGTATGTTTGTTAAAGGAAGTTTATAGTTGTTTCATATATGTTAAAAGAGTCATTATTAATAACTTATATACAGTGATGTAACATTAAGAAACTTTTTTCACATGTGAAAACCTATTCAATTGACAGAAAACACTTGGTTAGAGGGACGTTACGGTTAAGATGTACCCCACCCTTGGGATTCCTCTGCCCCAGCAGTTAGCTAGTGGCCGCCCACCTTGGGATCCTTTGGAACTTCCCTCCTGGGCTCCCATGAGCACTTGTACATCCATAGTACCCCTTTTATTTATGCAATTCTGTCACTCCACAATGCATATGTGCATTTATAGGAGCACTATGTACAATGTTTTGGTATAAGTATGGGACATGTAGATGCAAAAGATTTGTAGAACTTTGTTAAGTGGCAGTTGGTGGGTGGAAGTTTAATATGTTGATAGGCTATATGTAGTTTTTTTAAGTATTGGTGGATATATGTGTGAATGGTTTAAAGCATGCAAGGAGGGAGTGTTACAAAATGAACAGTAAAAAGAGTAGAAGGGCTGTTTTTTGTGATGGTGTGCATGTGCAATTCGGGTTTTCTAATAAGGCATGGGCTAGACAGGGAATGCAGAGACTGTGAAAGGTTTAAACAGCAAAGGACTTTGGTGTTTATTGTATACTAGAGAGAAGAATTTCGGACAGAAATGTGATTCTGTGCTTTTTTCTTTTTCTCTATTGTCTACAATTGTCCATTATTCCCATTAACATAGTAGAAAATGCTAATGGGAATGTTAGAGAATCTTATTGAATCTAACTACTTTACTGAAAAATGTACAGAAGAGTCTATAAACTTATTTTTGTAGTTCTATTTTTTACTCTGAAAGATGGTTCCTAAAGTAACCTTTTTTTAATGTTTTTTGAAGGAGATCATAGAAAGTAAGGTGGGGAGGGAAATGAGGGAAGGGGTGCCAACCACACATATGGAGGGGTGGGTGGATAGGGCAAGATGTTGCACGTGTGTTAGAGGGCAGTGTTTCTCATGCTCCTTGATGACAGCTTCAAAAGCACTTTCGAAATTGCTCCACCCGCAGAGTGGTGTGTTGCAGTATATACAGAGCACTGTTGTTTTCAAAAGATATGGATCACAGCCTCTTTTATTGCTTGCAAGGTAGGTGGTGGGATTTTGTGTCCCACAGAAGTAGGTTGTGTGGTTATAGGATGGGTTGAGGAAGATGAGGTAGAGGAAGAGAGCCTACTACTTCCTAAGAAAGGAACCGTTTTTCTGAGAGCATTGCAGCGGTTGGATTTGGTGTGGCAGCACATGGAGGTGGTCCCATAGGAGTACTGCCCGGGTTTTCTGCAATTTTACTTTGGTAGCTTTAGCCTTTCCAACAGTGATAAAGAAGTGCCACACCCATGATTCTTTTTGGGTGCTAGTGTTAGGCACTTCTTCTACATCATCTCAGAAAAGGTGTAGGAGCTGTGCAAGGGTAAAATGTGAGCTTCAAAGTTCCTAGTTGAGTGTGTGGTCACGTGACACTGTCTCAAAAGTCTGGGAGGACATTGGATGTTCGTGAACGTCAACGAACACAAAGACAGTGGAAAAAGTGTACAGACGTGTTAAAATTTATGCTATAATGTGGGGAATGGCAGAGTTTTCAGATGAAACCTTTTAAATTGGAGAGAAATGTTGGTATATTCGGTTAAGTATGATATTCGTAAATTGTAGCAAATTAGGGTGCACTGGTAAAAACCTATGAAATTCACTGAAAACACTTTGTTAAAGGGACGTTATGTTTAAGGTGCACTAATAAAAAGCTCTGAAATTCCATGGAAAAACTTTGTTAAAGGGACGTTATGGTTATAAGTAAAACCGAAAACCACCAGATATTCACCAGTAAGGTAAGCTAAGCTAAGCTAAGCAACCATAACTGGCGCCACCACCGTGCACTGGTAAGACAAACATCCAGTTCATGAAAGATGACTTCACAAATGTCATTGATGGACATAACTGATGACATCACATATCTGGGCCACTTGTTTTTTTTTCACTGACATGTCTAGGCTAGTTTTTATTTTTAATGAGAATTTAAAAAATTGAAAAGGTGCTATATATATATACATTAACCTTCTTAAACCTTCTTAAAGTCCTTTCCATAGAATTTTATTTGACCTCATAGTGCACATACACGGGGCAATAAGCAGGCCTCAAACACACAATTCATTTGTACACATGATAATCAACTCTAAAAAGTAATGCAAATTAAGCAAATCTAATGTTTGTAAACATCTACAGTAATCCCTCAAATCAAATTAAAAAGATTATCCATAAAAACTGGGAAATAACGGAGAAAGGAAACACACCTATAGAAAGACCATTAATTGCATTTAAAAGAAGCAAGAGTATTAAAGATCAAATAATGCGAAATAACATTCAAGTTCAACTAAAAGACGGCCAACCCTAACAGAAAATTGGGGATTACAAAGTTCAAAAGGGCATAATCCATGTGGTAACTGCACATGCTATAGTCAAACATACAAAAGTAAAGAAGTAGACATAGGCCTAGAAAGTCCATGGAAACAACAGACACTAACAAACTGTAACTCAAAAATGGTTTTGTAGGACATATGGTGCCCATGTGGCAAAATATATGTAGGGAAAAGAGAACTAAAAATAAAAACGTGAATAACAGAATACAAAAGCTGTATTAAAAACAGAATTCATACAGCGCCCCTAGTGAGTCACTTTATTGAACTGATACACAGGGCAGAAGACTTGAAATGGACCAGTATCTACCAAATAAAACATGGTAACAACATGAATTCAGATAAAAGAAGACTTATGCAAAAAGAAAAATAATTGATTTTTCTAAAAAAAACAATATAGATAAAGGACTAAATGAGAGGACGGAGTTATGAAAAAACTGCCATTGGCTAACAAGTAGAAGAAAAGTGAAAAACAAGTGATGGTAGAAAAGATTTAAGCATGATTCTTCCTCCGTTAGCACGGATATTCTTGCGATTTGCCTAACAGGCTTAAGGTTTTATCTGCAATGCACAATGGAAACAGTGAACAGCGTAGAAATCACTGTTTACAATCGAAAGCCATGGTAGCGCGGCGGAGACAACAGACACGTTCTTTAGAGGAAAGTACCTCAGTACTTGAAAAAGAAATACAGATTTGTTATCAACAGCAGGGCACAGCAAGGATCTGTAAGGCGGAAACAAGGACCGAACGTAGAAGCACAGACATGGAGGTAAGCAAAATAGTTAGCTGACCAAGGACCCCCCTAACCCCCAAAGAGATGAGTATTTCGAGATGAGGCTAAAGGAGAATGATAGTGTTTAAAAAACAGTCTGTTTTCTTTTGTCTCTAGTGTCTCTAGTCACCAGTAAGAAACTGACATAGTGAAAAACGGGCAGCAATAAAAAAAAAGGAACAGGAAGTTAGCTGCAAAGATGTCAACCACTGTAATGACAGTGGCCCTCATTACGACCCTGGCGGAAAGGGGTTTACGCCGGCGTAATGCATGGCGTACCTTTCCGCCTGACTACGAGTTCCCGTAGCGCCATGGTGATTTTTACGCCTGCTTTTTGCAGGCGGAAAAATCCATGGCGCTACGGGACCTGTTGTTAATTACGCCACCGTAATTTACGGTGGCGTAATTAACGCCTTCCCCACTCCCATTATACCCTATGGGGCAAAAATGGGAATGGGGAAGGGTAAATGGGGATTGGGGACTTACCGCCCCGCCAACCTCGGAATGGGGCGGTAAGTCCGCCAACCCCCATGGCGGAGTTGGCAGCTTAGCGCCATGGACCATGGTGCAAATTGCACCATGGATCTCCGCCAGGGTCGTAATGAGGGCCAGTGAGTCGAATGACCCATTACTGCAGTGGATAGGCGATAGATACACCGCACTAACAAACATACCAGACGCTGATTAGCCTACCATTTCCCTTTGTTTACTTGTCTGTCGCCCATCAGTGAGCAGAATAATTGATCAAGCAGAAGGTTTCAAATCCATTGCGCCTGAAATAACGGGAGCAAATGAATGAAAATGAGAAAGTAATTTAAAACTGCAGTAAATGGAAAAAAAAAACGCTGCAGAGACAAGTTGGTGCAAGTAAGTTATGATGCAGCTCACCATTAGGTCTCTTTCAAAAAAAGAGAATTAATCGCTAGCTACTAAATCAATAGTAATTAACTGTATAACAAAAATATACCTTAAAAAGAACGGTAGAATACAACT